>NC_043968.1:10928883-11238883 GCF_902148855.1 Sphaeramia orbicularis
ATTTTTTAAATGATGTGGTCACGTGCCCACGCATCCGGAGTTTAAGAATGCCCAGGTCTAATATGCTCTTTGTGTGATTACACCGTGGGTTGGGATTATTTCCCCGGACAATGCACTGCCAACCTGTGAGTATTCCATGCACTGACATGCTCCTTATTTCTGCTGTTTTGTTTTGTTCTGTTAGGTATGATGACAGACAGTCACATCCAGTGTGTCGGTCCACAGCCTGATCAGAAAGCATGGGGCTCAGGTTAAGCAAGGTAAAGGCACATCAGACAACCGGAGGGTGTGGTGTCCATCTTCATCATCATCATCATCAATAATATATTCACATAAATGAGTCTTTCCAGATCTACAGTGACATTTCCATCCCTGTGGTTCATATGCTGCACATTCAGAAGAAATGGCTTGAATTGTAGGCTACATTTAGGTTTTTAATCACTTCAGCTGCTATTTTATAATTTAAACACATTTTTTCATTGCATTCAGTCTCATCATGTCTTCAGTGCTTAGTATTTATCATATATTGTTGTGCCAAATTCTACTCCCTGCCGAAAACTGCATCGCGCAGCAGCTGCCAAAAACAGCTCCCCCTTCCTAAGTCAGCCATAAAGAGGACAAAGTGCACCAAATTCACCCTGTCACACCAGAATAGCTCCAAATGTGAGCTGTTAAAGTCATTTCCCTCCTTTGGCTTCACAAGCTAATTCTGATGGGGGATGCAGTTTTCGGCAATATCTGATGCCAAATTCTGCTCCCTGCCGGAAACTGCATCCCCAGCTGTGGGTGATGTAGTTTTAGGCAGTATCTGTTCATATTGTTATATATTTTGTGTGTTGTGTATCTAAGAGAAAGTTTTACATACCTTACAGTTTGCACATTCTTTAATATAAAACAGATAAAAAAAAAACATAACTGCAATTTCTTATAATATTATTAATTACTTAAGTGCTTCACAGGTATGATGGTGTTAAGAGGTTGAATAATTCACAGTTAATTTCATACCCTACAGTCAGAAAGGAGAAAAAGTTGTAACAGGATGAATTCAGTCCTCTTTGTGGCTGACTTAGGAAGGGGGAGCGGTTTTCGGCAGGAGGTAGAATTCGGCACATCTATGACATAATAGAAACCTCAAAATATGTTAATTCTTTCACTGATGAGGATAAACTGCCTCTAATCACACATTTAAACCACTTTTTTTGTCTTTCTTTTTTTTTTTTTTTTTTTTTTACCATGTTCTCTAATTACTGTATGTCCATGAACTTGTTTCCACACTTATTGTAGATAATTCATTTATCAAGACGGGGATTATTGTCTGTTTACCTGCTTTTCTAGTTTCAGCTACTTCCTGTAGCCTTCTTCGTTGATAAATGAATTATCTACAATAATTGTAAGTGGAAGACAGTATCAAACTCTACCAGAGTCATTTCCATGCTATTAGTATTTTCTCATCTTCTAAAAAAAGACCACACTTCCATTGAGACCATTTTTCAGGAAGTGAAATACATGGTTTTTCTCTGTTAACGATACAGACTTTCTACACATCAGTACTCACCTTTGACCAGGCACAAAGATTACATACCGAGTCCCAGTTACACTTTATCTATCAGGAATAAATGACATTATCACAATCATTTCACGACAAGAGAAAAAATCTTATTCCAGTTTTATGGGCTACAGTGTATTTTGGACCAGTGTTATATTCTTAAACGTTAAACGTGTCTCTATTCATAGACTCATGGAGTTCAATTGTTGCTGAATAACCGGATCGGCCCACTTCTCACTGCCAGTATTGATTGTTCTGCAGGGGCAGCAGAGCCACAGGTTGGCGATCTTTGTAGCCATCTTCATCGTGATGACTCTCCTCATCCTCTACGGTTCCAACAATGTCAATGAAGTTCCCTACGCCCCGTTCCATATGGCGATCCACCATACTGTCAAGACCACCGACCTGAAGAGGTGGTTTGGAAAAGACGGCTATGTGCCAGTTTATGGGAACAAGGTATCCGACTGTCTGTCACAGCTGGAACATCCTCACACTTTGACATAGAATAGAATAGAATAGAATAGAATAGAATAGAATAGAATAGAATAGAATAGAATAGAATAGAATAGAATAGAAGAGCCTTTATTGTCATTGTGTGTACAATGAAATTACGAGTGCTACTCCAGTCAGTGCAACAATATTAGGAAAAACAGTACTACAGAAAATAAGAATAGAACAAATATGAAATTACAAAAACTAAAAATAAGATCAGAAAATAGAATATAGAATTTTATAAAAGTAAAATAGAATGGAATGGTTTTTGTTGTTGGAAAATAGTAGAAAATGTTTTCAAAAGAAAGTAAAACTTTTTTTTGTTTACACAGCAGGCATGAAATGGAATGAGTTTTGCTAATATTGAAAGATGTCTTATGATTTGTATCAGACAGCTACTGGTTGGTGAAGGAGTACGAATATATAGGGCTTATTTTGTTTGTTTATTTATTTTAATTGCATTGGGCTGTTGTATATGTCCTGTTTGTGTGTGTGTGTGTGTGTGTGTGTGTGTGGGCGTGAATGGTGTAAGATTAATGTAAAATAATTAAAATTGTAATGTAATGTAGAGGAGACCCCAGAAAGAATAGCAACTGAATCATCAGTTGCTAATGGGGATCTTAATAAATGAAATGAAATGGAACTAAAAGTTGAATCAAAACAAAAATAGACATAAAATATGAATAGACACAATATTAACAGTATTTAACAGTATATGAACAGTATTTACAGTATGTATACTTATGAAGTCAAGTCTATTTTAAAAATAGTGCATTTATGTTTGGATAATCAGACTGGAAACATTTGAGTCATATTAACATCAATGATACAGAGATACTTTGTCAGCTTTATCCCTGATGCACAAGGACACTATTGAAAACCCCAGTGTCTGTTTTGTCGTTGCTATAAATATCAGTGAAGGACAGACGCTGCAGAGGGGATGTGGGGAAGTGGATCTGTTACACTATTGTGTTCAGTTGCTCTGGGTGCGTTCTTTAGAATTCAGACTCAGTAGCATCATCAAGCCCATGTCAGATGAAACTTTCCTGTCATTAGTGCAATTTACTGAAGCTCAACAACAGTCAGTGGAGGAGACCGGGCTGTCTCAGAAACAGGTTTGACAAAGTCTCGAATTCAACCCATAAAAACGTGGTTATAGCCATTGAGTGATAACATCAAAGTGTATGGGATGGTTCCACCCAGTCACTGTGGGTGAGTGTAAGATGCCTCTAAATAGGCAGACTCTTAAAGGGTTCAGCGTGAAAAATAAGGAATAATAGGGGGTCTTTAGACATTACACTAACTCTGCTTTTTTTAACCTAGAAAGACCCAGTGCTACTTTTGTATCAGTTCCCAAATGATTATTTTTTCTCAATTTTCAACCTTTTTTAAGTGATTTATCACCATTTACTCGAATATTATGTTCTGTATTTTGCAATTTTAAGCGACAATCAGGTATTTTCCTATACTTAGTTCACTGATCATGTAGATGTTCATTAATGCTCAGCTTGAAGTTGAGAGTTATTACATCCAAAACAGAGAAAACTGAAGAAAAATATTTATTTTTCTGCAAAATATATCATTAACTGATAATATGATATGATAAAATATATGATATGATAACTGTGTCCATCCAGTGTCATTGATCCAACTCCATCTGTGTTTCCGTGGAAACTGCAGAGCCTCTGAACTTCCAAATGGGTCATATCTGATGACCATGAAAAGATGACAAACTGTATTTACACCAGTTATTTGCATGTATTGATAGAATTAGTGGATCAACATTAAACATTTTCCATCAGTGAATGATTTTGGTTGCTGGTGGATGTTTGGGTCTTTATGGGTTAAAACAGAACACTGTGTGGACTAACTCAGAGGTTTTGGTCTGAGAGCAGCTGATGCGAGTTAGTTGGATTAACTCTGAGTGTGTTGGCTCTGACTTAAGCCTGTGCCTGGTAAATGAACAAAGCCATTATTGAGTGAAACTAAGAGATGGGCATTCACTACAGCAAAGAATGGGCACTGTATGCATGTTTGTGATGAAGTCACTTAGCTACTGCACAGAAGAGGCCTGAGTGTAGTGGAAAACAATCTATTTACAGTAGTACTGACCATTCATTCATTAAAGGTTATCAATGGGTGGAATCTATGTATTTAACTGAACCCTAACCCTTCAGGACCAAAATGCAGGGGACACCAGAGGGTGACCATCTACATAGATGATCCAAACCTTATACAATATACAACTGGATTTCAGTAACTTGCAGTTAATATGACCTCATATGCAACTAGGGCATATTGTGGACCTCTTAACACAGGGGTATCAAACTCATTTTAGTTCAGGGGTCACATCCTCCTAATATGATCTAATGTGGGCCAGACCAGTAAAATAACAACATAAAAATATTTACCTCCGCCAAGGAGGTTATGTTTTTGCCAGGGTTTGTTTGTTTGTTTGTCTGTCTGTCTGTCTGTCTGTCCGTTAGTGTGCAACATAACTCAAAAAGTTATGGACAGATTTGGATGAAATTTTCAGGGTTTGTTGGAAATGGGATAAGGAAGAAATGATTAAATTTTGGTGGTGATCGGGGGTGGGGGGGGCCCACGGGGGGGGGGCGCAGACCAGAAAATTTCATCAAAATCTGTCCATAACTTTTTGAGTTATGTTGCACACTAACAGACAGACAAACAGACAGACAGACAGACAGACAGACAAACAAACAAAAAAACCCTGGCAAAAACATAACCTCCTTGGCGTGGGGGGGGCACTGATCAGCCTTGGTGGAGGTCTGCGCTCTCCAAGTGCTTTTCTAGTTATTATATAATGTCAACGCTAAAGTTTTCTCTATGTTTTATAGTGAAAAATAAAATTCCATTATGAAAGCATTTACATCTACAACCTATCCTTTAAAAAATGTGAAAAATATGAACAACCATGAAAAAACTGAAATTTATTAAGAAAAATAATTACAATTTTAAGAATATTATGCCTCAGTTTGTGTGCATTACAACTTACAGATCACAGTGGATCTACAAATACACAAAACATTTAACAACAGACGGAATATTGGTCAAATTACTCTTAATTTTCTTAATACATTTAAGTTTAATATTTTTTCAGGTCATTCACATTTTTTAAAGGATGGTTAAATAGAAATGTAAACATTTTCATGTAATTTTACTTTTTAACATTAAAACAAAGAAAATAATTTGGTGTTGTCATCATTTATAGGTTATTATGATGGTATTTTACTGGTCTGACCCACTTTAGATTAATTTGGGCTGAATGTGGAACCTGAACTAATATAATTGTTAATATCTTAAGTTTAATTTTTGCATTTCACAAATTCATCCCACAGGCCAGATTGGAGCCCTTGGTGGGCCGGTTTTGGCCTGCGGGCCATATGTTTGACACCTGTGTCTTAACAGTACTGTAAATTCAGAAGCACTTATTTCAGATTTCTACCTCAGTCTAAAGTTGAGGTGTGAGTGAATTTATGATGTGTAATGTGTGCAATAGCGAAGGCAGAGTTTGGAAACATCTGCAACCATATCAGAACGGTCAACCAGGTAGTGAGTAAGATAACAAGTCAATGTAAAGTTAGTAGGCTCAGAAGGTGAATGTGATCTCCCTCTCATGAAGTGTGTTTGGATACACACTCACCATGATGTTCTCAATATTAATGAGAAAATGAAGTGGTGTTGTCAGGGAGGTGCAGACATACAGAAACCCAGCAGATATGCATTACAGACTTGGTTGTCAGAGTACAAAATGACTCAGAGTTAGCCTGAACTTGGTTTATGAAACCATAAATCCTGTTTTTGTGTCAACTCTGAGTCAACACTCAGAGTTCTCAGAAACAAGGTACAGTCCCACTGCCAGCATGACTATTACAGCACATCCTGTGTAGAAACCTGAGCTGCAGAGACACATAAAAACACACCAACGTATTCTTTCTCTCACTTTAATCTCTTCTGTTTTTGCTGAAATCATTTTCATATGTGGCTCTGCATAAAGACAAAGTATTACTTTGAAGAAATGAGATGCCACATGCCACTAAAAAGAAGTGAAAGTGTGAATATCAGCTTTCGTATCAGTGTCATTTCCTGTGCTGTTCTTGATTGTCCCTTTGCTTCTCTTTTTCACATCCCCCTCTACTGCACCTTCAAAAGATTCAAGAGATTCAAAGTGTTTTATTGTCATGTGTACAGTTAAGAAACAGGTTTCCCTGTATAATGAAAATCTTACTTTGCAGTCCACACTGAATGCCAAGAGAATTTAAGATGTGTAAAAATTGAATAATTTAACTAGAAATTTAAAACAAACTAAACAAGGTTGTATTTAAGAATGGCATGCAAAGAGAATGAGCATAAAAATATAAACTACTATTACTAAGTAAGTGTATATTTACTTAAATGTGCAATGAGTAATTTTGCAAACTGTCAGAGATAGATAATATGTTAAATGTGCAAAACTGTCACAGATAAACAGTATGATAAATGTGCAATTGAGTTAAGGTGCATAAACAATAACACAGTTGAAAATGTAAACACTGTGAACATCAGTATGGATACTGTTGTCGATTCTTGTCACCTGTTAAGGAGGGAAAGAAAGAGCTCCTGAGTGTGGTTGTCCTGCACTTCAGACCCCTGGACCACTAGACCTTAGAGGAGAATAGTGAACAGTCTGTGTTGGGGGTGGGTGGGCTCCTTGGTGATGGACTGTGATTTAATCATTATTTTTGTGCGACATTTCATTGCTAGTTGGAAACTAAAAGCAGCTATTGAAACAGTTCTCAGTTTTAGCCCTGAGCTCATCATATCCTTTAAAGGCATGATATTTTGCTTTAAAAAAAAAAAAAAGAAATGGAATTATGTATTTTAAAACATTTCCCTGTGGTCTACATAAACTGTAAATGCTATGCTTGGGTCTGAATTCTTCATTAATTCAACTCCACAGGTCCATCTTCAACCCTATTTTTGAGTAATGTCATGAGAAAGGTCATTTTGAGTGCTGGCCCTTTAAATGCAAATGAGCCACTTCATGCCCCGCCCCCTCCAGGTTGTTGGCTGTGCTGCTCTGTCCCGTTCAACCAACAACTGAACATTTTATGGAATCTGCTCGAAGTTTGGACATATTTTCAGTATAGACTACAACCGCTGCTGCTGATAAACAATTATGTCGTACTCGGAGAAATGTTCATCAGAAGTCTTGACCTTATATGTGCAAATGCTGTGATGTAACTAGTTATAGACATAACAAATTAAGAAGGATTTAAAACGGGTTGTAGAAATCCACTCGATTTTTGCAGCTCCTGGAGGGTTCAAATTCAAACTTTTGGAGCTATTAGGGTCCAAATACACAAATAAATGAACCAAAGACTAATACAAGTAAGTGGGTTTAGCAAATATGACCCCTTTAAAGCTGTATTACTTTAACCCTTTATAAGGCACTCACTGAAATATGCTAAAATTCAAAATTTCAACCTTACTGTGTAATTGGACATTGTCATCTACCTTCTTTTGCCATAAAACACCCGAGCAGCACCTGCTAAAAAGTAAACACATGCAATAAAACAACTGTTATATGGACATAAACAGACAAAAATCACTCCTATTTACTATTTACAGTGTCAAAATGTCTGCCTAAAATCTCTCTGAATCACTGTATAATGTTAGGCAAACCAACATGCTTCCGGATCTCACTGAGGCGTAAGATTGCCCAATATTTAATGTTTGAGGAAATTACCCAACACTTGCTCGATAAAGGGTTAGCTCAGTCACATGAACCTTACATTAAAAAATAGCTACTATAAGAAAATTCCTGTGTCAAGGCAGATGAACACTTTACTCTACTTTCCACATAAATATTTAGTATTTTGGTAACTTTGTACGGTGGCCCAGAGGTGCAACAGCCCAAAAACTTATCCACTATAAGAAAAAAAAAAAGAGAACAGCCCAAAAAATTATCCACTATAAGAAAAAAAAAGAGAACAGCCCAAAAAATTATCCACTGTAAGAAAAAGAGAACAGACCAAAAAATTATCCACTGTAAGAAAAACAGAGAACAGCCCAAAAAGTATCCACTATAAGAAAAAAAAGAGAACAGCCCAAAAAATTATCCACTGTAAGAAAAAAGAGAACAGCCCAAAAAATTATCCACTGTAAGAAAAAAAGAGAACAGCCTAAAAATTATCCAGCACCTCAAAAAATTATCCACTATAAGAAAAAAAGAGAACAGCCCAAAACATTATCCACTGTAAGAAAAGAAGAGACAAGACCCCAAAAAATTATCCACTATAAGAATAAAAAGAGTTTTGCTTTGTTTTTTTCTTATAGTGGATAATTTTTTGGGCTGTTCTCTTTTTTTCTTATAGTGGGTAATTTTTTTTTTGGACTGTTCTCTGTTTTTTTCTTGTAGTGGATAATTTTTCCGGTTGTTTTCTTTTTTCTTACAGTGGATAATTTTTTGGGCTGTTCTCTTTTATTTTCTTATAGTGGGTAATTTTTCAAGTTGTTCTCTTTTTTTCTTATAGTGGATAATTTTTTGGGCTGTTCTCTTTTTTTCTTATAGTGGATAATTTTTTGGGCTAGTGTATAATTTTTAGGGCTGTTCTCTTTTTTTTCTTATAGTGGATAATTTTTTGGGCTAGTGGATCATTTTTTGGGCTGTTCTCTTTTTTTTCTTATAGTGGATAATTTTTTTGGGCGAGTGGATAATTTTTTGGGCTGTTCTCTTTTTTTTCTTACAGTGTATAATTTTTGGGGCTAGTGGATAATTTTTTGGGCTGTTCTCTTTTTTTTCTTATAGTGGATAATTTTTTGGGCTAGTGGATAATTTTTTGGGCTGTTCTCTTTTTTTTCTTACAGTGTATAATTTTTGGGGCTAGTGGATAATTTTTTGGGCTGTTCTCTTTTTTTTCTTATAGTGGATAATTTTTTGGGCTAGTGGATAATTTTTCAGGTTGTTTTCTTTTTTTCTTACAGTGGATAATTTTTTGGGCTGTTCTCTTATTTTCTTATAGTAGGTAATTTTTCAGGTTGTTCTCTGTTTTTTCTTAGTCGATAATTTTTTGGGCTGTTCTCTTTTTTTTCTTACAGTTGATAATTTTTTGGGCTGTTCTTTTTTTTTTCTTATAGTGGATAATTTTTTGTGCTGTTGCAACTCTGGGCCACCGCAACGTTGTCCCTTGTGGCACTTTTACATTCACTATTTCCTGTTTGTTTCAGAGCATGACCTTGCGCTGTCATAACTGTGCGCTGGTGACGAGTTCTAGCCACGTCCTGGGAACCCGTGCGGGAGAAGAGATCGATCGTACAGAGTGTGTGATTCGTATGAACGACGCTCCCACGTTGGGGTACGAGGCCGATATAGGCAACCGGACATCTCTGCGAGTCGTAGCGCACTCCAGCGTGTTCAGGGTGGTCCGTAGGCCTAATGAGTTCCTACACCGCCCCGACAGTAACCCATTTATCATCTTCTGGGGACCTCCCAACAAGATCGGGAAGGACGCTAAAGGCACCTTATATAGACTGATCCAGAGAGTCAGCATGATGTACAGTAACGTGTCATGTTTCAGCATCGCACAGAACAAGATGCGGAAGTTTGACGGGCTGTTTCACAGAGAGACAGGGCGAGATAGGTGGGTATTCACAGAGCTAGGATGGTAATCACATATGACTTTGTGTACAGCATGGTCACATATTTATTTTTTTCTCATGTCTTTTTCCCGCACAGACAAAAATCACACTCGTGGTTGAGTACAGGCTGGTTCACCATGGTTATAGCCATTGAGATATGTGATAACATCAAAGTGTACGGGATGGTTCCACCCAGTCACTGTGGGTGAGTATAAGATGCCTCCAAATGTGTAGACCAGGGGTGTCAAACTCATTTTAGTTCAGGGGCCACATTCAGCCCAATTTGATCTCAAGTGGGCCGGACCAGTAAAATAATAACAGTGAAAAAAGTAAAATTATATTATGAGCAGGTTTACATCTACGAAGTTTTCTTAAAAATCTGAATAACATGAACAACTTGAACTGTCCTTAGAAAAACAAGTATAATTTTAACAATATTATCCCTCGGTTTATTAGTTTATCATTTTCACATGTGCATTACAATCACAAAAACATTTAGTAACAGGAAGAACATTGGTCAAATTGCATTTACTTTTCTTAAGACATTTCCGTTTGTTCATATTTGTTCAGGTTATTCATATTTTTTTGTAAAAGTATCGTTTGGTAATGTAAACATTTTCATGTAATTTTACTTTTTTACACCAAAAAAACAAAGAGAAAATTTGGGGTTGTCATTATTTATAGGTTATTATGATAATATTTTACTGATCTGACCCACTTGAAATCTAACTGTATAACTGTAACTGTAATCGCCCTGTATGTGGAACCTGAATTAAAATGATTTTGACATCATTGATTAATATCTTCAGTGTAATTTTTGCATTTCACAAATTCATCCTGTGGGCCAGACTGGACCCTTTGGCGGGCCGGATTTGGCCCCCGGGCCGCATGTTTGACACCTGTGATGTAGACTCTTAAAGGGTTCAGTGTGAAAAATAAGGAAAAATAGGGGGTCTTTAGACACTATACTAGCTGTTTTTTTAAACCATAAAGACCCAGTGCTACTTTTGTGGCAGTTCTCAAATTAATTTTTCTCTCTATTTAACCTTTCTTAATGGAGTGATATTTTGCTTTTTTAAATGGAATTACTCATTTTAAAACATTTCCCTGTGGTCTACATAAACTGTAAATGCTCTGCTTAGGTCTGAATTCTTCATTAATTCAACTCCACAGGTCCATCTTCAACCCTATTTCTGAGTAATAATAACAGAAAGGTCATTTTGAGCGCTGGCCCTTTAAATGCAAATGAGCCACTTCACACCCCACCCCCTCCAGCCACATGTGTTCTTTAATACAACCAACTGCTTAGCATTTTAGGAAATTGGCTCGAAGCTTGGACATATTTTCAGTGTGTACTACAACCGCTGCCGCTGACAAAAAATTATGTCGTACTCGGAGAAATGTTCGTCAGAAGTCTTGACCTTATATGTGCAAATATTGACATAACTAGTTATAGACGTAAAAAAATTAAGAAGGAATTAAAAAGGGGTTGTAAAAATCCACTTTATTTTTGTCAAAATGAATATAAACATAGTTTTGTCGCACCTGGAGGGTTCAAATTCAAATGTCTGGAACTATTAGGGTCCAAATACACAAATAAATGAACCAAAGACTAACATAAGTGCATTTAGAAAAATATGACCCCTTTAGGTGATTTATAACCATTTATTATAAAATTATCTTCTGTATTTTGCATTTTTCAGTGTAAATCAGATATTTTTCCTTATATTTAATTTACTGAACATTTTAGATGTTTATGAAAACTCAGAGTAAATTCAAAGATTATTTTACAACAGAGAAAACTGAAGAAAATGTGTCTTTTCCCGTAAGGATATCAATAACTTAACATAAAAACAAGCATCTACACCTTCTGTTGTTAGTCAAACTCAATGGGTTTTACTGGTGAATCAATGTTATAGAAGATGACGGTGTTTCTGCGTTCACTACAGACCCTCGGGACATTCAAATAAGTCACATCTGATGACCATGGAAAGATGACAAATTGAATTTTACACCAATTATTTGCATGAATTGATAGGATGGTTTTGGTCGCCGGAGGCTGTTTGGGTCTTAAAGGGTTAATAACCAAACAATAGTCCTGCCCCAAGTCCCTAATGATATCGGTTCATGTTTACAGCCCTGTTGTAGCCACCCTGGAACCAGTTTCCATAACAGAACTGGTCCCAGATCAGGCACTGGCTGTGAACCAAATAAATGCACCCTACCATCATCTATACCCTGCATATAGTATGAGGAGGTGACCACTGATGTCAAAGCACCTCCAACATTTAGACACACCCCTTCATGGAAAACACTATTTTCTGACAAGCATAACATCAAGTGAATTTCATTTGTCACTAAAGCTGCAGAGGTACCACAGTTCGTAACAACTACAAACATCAAAGAACCTTTAGCGTACAGAAGTTAGTTCTTGGTGGGTCACTGGGACAAAAATGCCAAATGGAGATGTTTATAAAGGAAACAGCTGTTGATCAAGGGCAGGGGTGGAGTATATGAAAAACAGGAAAAGCAGAAAAGACTGTCGGAAATAATAGTCAGTGTTGAAAAAATAAACTACAGCCAGGATTGGCGCTCCTTAGATGAGTATCATGATGCAAATTCCCTGTTGGTAAGGAAGGATTTTTAGTTTAGTAGCAGAGTAGCTCATGTTTTTTCTGGCTGCTTTGTTTTACATTCCTTCTTTTTTTTTTTTACATTGTCAATTGATTATTCTACAATCTTTGTTGCTTTTCCTGTTTTTCATAACCTTCAAGTTCTATTCTCTGGCTTCACTCAGTTTAATAAATGATTATTTGATAAAATAGCAGTAAAAGTAAAAGAAATTTGTCATTTTCTTCAATCATATAATTAATAAAACTCCTAAAATACTCTTAAAAAAAAAAAAAAAAAAAAAAAAAAAAAAAGCTTGAACCAGATGAAAGCAGTATGCACATCAACAGGATTATCCCACCTCCCCCTAAATGAGAGCAAAAAAAAAAAAAAAAACTCTAACAGCGGATGCCACCAGCGGTAAAATAAAAATAGACAAAGCAGAAGTCAGCTCAACATGACAGTGATACGTGGTGGAATCTGAAAGGTGATAGACTTCCTCTGTAGATATAAAAGGCTCATTCTCAGGTAACAAACACAGTGATTCTCATTCCTATGTAATTTTATCAATTATGAAAGCATATTATATATGCAGTTAGATCCTCCTAAATGCTCCTAAGTCTACACTAGACCTTTAAAACACTGTTGATCATGATCAGGATTCACAGTCCAGTTGGTTATAAAATCACTCCACTAATACAGGGTTCATACACATTTTTCAAGGTCAAATTCAAGTACTTTTAGGGTCATTTTCAAATTTTTCCAGCACAGCACCTTATCACAGGGGTAAAATACATATCTACAGGAATACATATACTCACGATTTTTTTTTTTTTTTTATCACAATGATGTACATTGTGTTTTGCTATAAACATCTAAAATGATGTTCCGTAATAGCAAAAAGCTTAGAAATGAAAGGAGAACAGGAAGTTTTATCCAAAGAAAGAGAAGTCACATGGCGTTCTTCACTCACACTCGCACCGAGACAAAGATTAAGATAAAAATGTACATGGAGTCCACCTGACAGCACCTGGTAATTTTCTTTTTTGACGGAAAGTTTTATTTTTCTGAATGTATCACCTCTGTAAGAGGCTTTGGCTTGGTATCTAACCTGGCAGAGTTACTATTTAAAATAAATAAATAAATCACATCACAAAGTTAGAATTGCAATCTCTTAACCCATAAAGACCCAGTGCTACTTGTGTGGCAATTCCAAAATAGTTTTTTCACTATTTTTTAACTTTTCTTATGTGATTGATCACCATTTATTATAATATTATCCCCTTCACTTTGCAGCTCTTCAGTGAAAATCATGTATTTTCCTATATTTAATTTACTGATCATGTAGATCAGGGGTGTCAAACTCATTTTAGTTCAGAGGCCACATTCAGCTAAATTTGATCTGCAGTGGGCCAAACCAGTAAAATAATAACATAATAATATATAAATAATGTCAACTCCAAACTTTTCTCTGTTTTAGAGCGAAAAAAGTAAATTTACATTGTGAAAAGGTTTACGTCTACAAATTATCCTTTCAAAAGACGTGAATAACAAGAACAAACTGAAAAAATAAGTGTAATTTTAACAATATTCTGCCTCAGGTTATTATTTCCACATGTACATTATAACTTCCAGATCACAGTGGATCTACAAATACACAAAACATTTAATAATAGACAGAATATTGGTCAAATTACTCTTAAATCTCTTAAGACATTTCAGGTTGTTCATGTTTGTTCAGGGTTTTCACAATTTTTGTAAAAGGTTAGTCTGTAAATGTTAATATTTTTGTGTAATTTTACTTTTTTAACACTAAAACAAAGAGAAAAATATGTGGTTTTTGCTAATTATAGTTTATTATGATAGTATTTTACTGGTCTGACCCACTTTAGATGGAATTGAACTAAATTTATTTTGACATCCTTGATTGTTAATATCTTCAGTGTAATTTTTGTATTTCACTAATTCATCCCGTGGGCTGGATTGGACCCTTTGGTTTTGGCCTCTGTGCACCCCTGATGTAGATGTTCATAAAAGTTCAGTGTAAAGTTGAGGGTTTTTATGTCAGAAACAGAGAAAACTGAAGAAAAAGTGACTTTATCAGCAATGATATTAATAACTGAACATAAACCAAGTGTCTCCATCCACTGTCACTGATCCAACTCCATGGGTTTTACTGGTGAATCAATATCTTAGAAGACGTTGGTGTTTCCGCGTTCACTGCGGAGCCTCTGAACGTCCAAATGGGTCAGATCTGATGACCATAAAAAGATGACACCAGTATTTACATGTATTGATAGGATTAGTGGATCAGCAGGTATTAAACATTTTAGATCAGTAGATGCTATTGGTCGCCGGTGGCTGTTTGGGTCTTTATAGGTTAAAGTAAAATTCAAGCACTTTTCAGACCGTGAAAACATAACATTGAAATTCAAGCATTTTCAAGGATTTCAAGCACCTGTACAAACCCTGCTAATAACATTAAAACCATTCTTTTTTTTTTTTAGAAAAAAGCCTGGATCCAAAAAGATGCCGTATCACTACTACAAGCCCCGCGGGCCTGATGAATGTGTAACATACATACAGAATGAGAGCGGCCGAAGAGGAAACCACCATCGTTTTATTACTGAGAAACAGGTATTTGCACGCTGGGCGAAGCTGTACAACATCACCTTCTCTCATCCGACGTGGTGAAAAGACTCCACTGAAGAAACGGACTAAAGGGAAGAAACAACAAAGGAAACTCACAAGTGCTCATGTATTCAACTGGATTTCACTGTACCTCCCCTGAATGAGCCTTTGAATAAACCACACAGTGAATGAATGACAGCCCTTGTTCAGGAAGCGCCGCGAAGATGAAAAAGCTTTTGGAAATCCCGTTAATGAACCAAATGAGCCGGGGAGTTCTCTGAGAATTTTTTTCTGTATCTCAGTTTTGAGAGCTTACTGAACTGTGTTGCACATCACAAATGCGGCAGCCGTCGGGAACGTGTTTTTTTGTAAATAGAGAGAAAATGAATTTACAGATGAATTTTTACATGTTTATAGTATTTTTGTTAAAACGTCTTGAAAATGCACTGAAGGTTTCCCGGGATGAGGTTTAGAGGATTAGATCTGACCAAGTGGCCTACAGAATACTGCTCAGCTGTCCTCTGTCCCTCACGTGCACATCAGTCATATATTCAGTCTACAGTCTTATCTTATGCTTGTGAGGCCCACCATACAGTATTTGAGGAGCGTGACTGTGTTGTTTTGTCTTTTGTGCCAATACCTTAACTGTTCTTGCACCAATACCAAAATTGTTTATTTACTGGCATCTTACTTTGGACAGTATTATCGTAAAACTTTTTTTTTTGTTTAAAAGCTTCAGTAAATATCTGAATGCAGTGCATCTACATAAGTACATGAATAGTTTTGTAGGATTAAAATAAAGGGGAAAAAAGTCTAATGGATTAAATACCAGCTTGTATTACAGTTTGGTGCTATATATATATGTTAAAGAGAGATAACAGGGGCCTTAACGCAGTCCTTTGGAACAGAGGTCAGTATTGGATGATCACACTGAGGATAGAGGACATCGAACAGCCTTTTATCCACAGTATATTCATTTAATAGTACCAAAAAAAAAAAAAGTGGCATTCATATTGTGCATTGACGGGCTTTGGGCATGTTAAAATAATAATAATAAAAAAAAAAAAAGATTCAGGTAAATCAAATAAATTAGAGATACAGATGTATAGTAAGTGCAAAACTCCACTGTACAAACTGCTGTTTCCTGTTTTTCGCCTTCATGGACCCTCTATTGAGATGTACTGATGCTCTAATGTAAACATTTCGCTGCATTAAATGTTGATTTCATTGTTTTTTCAGACTAAAATCACAACACTGTTCCCTCATGAACGTGAACCGTTTTACCTCAGTGGCTCTACGGTGCATGCAGTTTAGATTTGGATAGTCCACCAAATGCATCATGGTCATGTTATGTATTGGTACGTATGTTTCTCTTAGGACTGCATGAGTGAATTTAAGGTGGAATTGTGATTTTCATATAAAAGCCTCAAGCAGAAAAACGTGCAATTGCGTAAATATCTCTTTTTGTCTGCTGCGTGTTAATAATCTGTAGAAATATTGCTTTTGTATGCATCCCGTTTAAAGACAACCACAAGTCGAAATTGTTGAACTAAGTAAAGAAACTGAGCGGACTGTTGCGCTACTTTATGAAACTCAATCTGCCTGCAAGATATAGTGAGATAATCACCAAATTTATACAGCATAAAGTCAACATGGATCTTATGTATTGAAAGATATCACAGTCTCTCAAATAACTCAGATCTAAAACTTAATGCAGGCTTGCTGATGCATCTGATATTAACCCATAAAAACCCAGCGTTATATTTGTGGCAGTTTACAAATGAATTTTTCCCTCTGTTTAACCTTTAATTATTTATCACCATTTACTGTAATATTATCCTCTGTATCTTTTGTTTTTTCACTGAAAATCAGGTATTTTCCCTTATTTAGTTCACTGATCATGTAGATGTTCATAAAAGCTCAGATTAAAGTTGATTGTCATATCAGAAACAGAGAAAAATTAAGAAAACATGACTTGTTCAAGAAAATGTAGAATTAATTGAACATAAACCAAGTGTCTCCATCTGCTGTCATTGATCCAACTCCATGAGTTTTACTGGTGAATCAATGTTGTAGAAGATGACGCTGTTTCCACGGTAACTATGGAACCTCTGAACATCCAAATGGGTCACATCTGATGACCATGAAAAGACAATAAACTGTATTTCACACTAATTATTTACATGTATTGATAGGATTAGTGGATCAACAGGTATTAAACAGTTCAAATCAGTAGATGGTTTTGGTCAACAGTGGCTGTTTGGGTCTTTATGGGTTAAACTCTGATCTGCTTCTCAAATGTTAATTTAAGTAATAGCTTGGTGAAATGCAAGTGGCATGCAATTGCACCTTGAAAACAATCTGATATTTCTTTGTAGTTTTTCCCCAAAAAGCTTTGACCCATCAAATGCAGAAGCAGATGAACCTTTTTAAAACGTGTTCTTCACTCTGACTCGAAAATCTGATGCCGAGTCTGGTGTGAGCTGTTGAGAATTTAAGCTGCTGGTTTTAGTGCCATTTGTTTGTTTATGTTGTGCTGGTCACTATCAATTAAAAATACTTTAAGAAAACAATACAAAGCAATTCAGATCTTTGTATAACATCTTTTTATGTACATAAAACTGTAGCTGTTGAGTGTTAGGAAATAACATACAGAAGGATGGCAGTAAAAATTGCACAGTAATATGACAATCAACTCATTCACCCAAAATCAGTTGTAATTACCAGTCAAATAATAATAAATATGAAGTTCTCAAACATCATCAGTTCTGTACTGAGCCATTGGAAACATGCGAGAAAGCAGCTGTGATCTTCTGTCTTAAGCATGCCATTGAAATCAAAATGGCCTCCTGTCGATGACAAAATACCACAGGAAAAATATCACATTTCGAGCAAATTGAATGCACTTTTAAACAAAGAGTACTGACAACACTTCACAAAGCTCAGTGTAAGCATCATCTGTGTGTGTTCCTCACCTCTGTGCGAATGGTCCTGCTGCCCTGACTGGGGCATGTGTTGAGGTAAAGGTCAAATAAAACACCCGGATCAGTCACATCCAGGTTTTGATCACTATCGACACTGGCTTCCAATCCCTGCAGACCTCCAAACACCACCAGGAGATGCCTGCAAAGTGCACGAACAATTGGAGCAAACATACCAAAAAATACTGCTATAACCCTTTAAAACCTGACGCGTCGTCACTGAAACACGCTGTGCATATGGATGTAACGATATGAAAATTTCATATCAGTTATTGTGACCAAAATTATCGCGGTTATCATTATTATTGCGATATTGTTGAAACTGTGCTCAAAATGTTCAAAAAGTACTTATACACACACTGAAATACTTTAACCAAGTTATATTTTGAAAAATAAATGAATAAATAAAATTAAATAATAGCCACAATGTACTTTCTGTTGGCAGAAACATTAAAATATTAACATGTAAACAATCAAATATACAAATGTGCATTAAAAATGTCACCTTATGGCCACTGTTTGACTATTTTCCATATCAAGTTTGAGTTGTTTGAGTTTCTTTTTCAGAGATAGATTATCGGTTTATCATTATACCGGTAATCGATACATCCCTACCTGTGCATATGCAGTTTGGATGGCTGTATCTCTTTCAGTGTTTAGGCAGTTGGAAAAATTCCAACGGTTTCTGAAACCTGAGACGTTGCACTTTATAGGCTTTATTGGGTCATTATGGTGATTTCACTCAACGTCTGTATTAGAAGCTGGAGAAGAAGCCATTTTAGCAGTATTATAACATGCAGTAAATCGTAAATGACTGCTAGATTTTGAAAGTTGAAAGTGCTCTGGAAAAATGGGCAAAAGGACTCACAGCATATTTCTAACCTTTTTATTGTCAAAATAAGAATAAAAGTCCAGACGGACCGTTTTAGGCTTAGGGTTTCAAGGGTTAAATCATCTAAATAGGATTCATTTCCATATGAACCTACTTGAAAGGTGACAGTGACGTTTGGTCCACGTTGCTACCCCTCTCAGATGTACCGATGGTGAGGTCATATCCCTCTTTGTAGGGACTTTCTGTGAAAACTGCACCTGCATTCAAACAAAAGATAAGACGAATCACTCATGATGTTGTCAAGGACTGGATTATTACATGTTTTTATTCATGCGAGGCCTGCTTTTGATTAACAGCTATACCCACTGAGACAAGACGCCAGGCGGACGCTGTAACCCCAGTAGAGACCTCCGTTAGTCCTGGGCACATGAGGGGCCACCACAACACCTTTGAACAGTTTGGACTCTGGGGATGGATGGATGCAAACATTTAAAGTGTATCTGTACTGGTCAAGCTTATGGCGTTAATTATGCTTTATGTATTACTTAGACACAAGAGAGGGGACATTCAGTAAACAAAAAAAAACAAAAAACACCATAAATGCACCCCACTGGACCTTTTCATGATGTGAATTATGGGCGGGGGCAGAACCTATGGGGTGCATCCACTCCCGGCTGAAAGTGACGCACTATGACTGATTCCAGGTGATTGAGTGTGAGTAAACAAGCAGTGGTCAGTCAGCGAGATTGAGTGGAAACCACGCGTCTGCGCTTGTTGTTTGTTCAGCCGTAAGCTTTGCACTCTGACTCAATGGATGGATGGATGGATGCTTTATTGATCCTGAGGGAAATTCACGTATTCAGCAGCTTTGCATACAGCACAAGAAGACAAAAATCAAACAGACCAGAACACAATAGTGGGCTAGTAGCCAGGTTGACACTAAGGTGAGTATAAATACTCTAAAATACACTTGCTAAAGAACTACTCTAAAAGGGCTTCCTGTACAGTACTGTAAATAAGGACTTCTGATTGTATTTACACTTTTCAGGGCAGTGATATAAAGTGAAACAGTGATATAAAGTGTTGCAGTGATAATGTGTCATCTTAGACTGGTGTCTGCTGCACTGGGTCAGTGACTGGTCCATCACAGCTCAGGTAATCAGACAATACAACACGTCTGCGTCACTACCAGTGCTGGAACAGCCCGTAAAGGAGGCAACACGTCACTGACCATGCCTGACTGGCGGAGCAATGACTTAGTACCCGCTCGACAACGGGCTATGACAAAAGTTACCTGACCGAAGCGCTAGTATTATACATGATCTTTTGAAATAGCTAGCGATGAAAATACACCACAGCAGTGTTTTTCAACCTTGGGGTCGGGACCCCACGTAGGGTCATCTGGAGTTCAAATGGGGTTGCCTGAAATTTCTGGTAATTGATAAAAATAAAGAAAAAATTACTAAGAAAAAATATATGATGAGTTGAGAGACAGTCTCAATGCATAAATGACATGGCAAACTCTGAAGCTGAAACTGAAGCACTGTGGTTCTGTTTATCTGTCAAATGTTCATTGTGGTCGGTTTAAGATGCTGCAGCTCTTTCATAATTCATAGTTTGAGTTCTTGTTTGTTCAGTATTAATTGTCAGCCTTGTAAATCCAAGCTGGCCTGACTACATATCTTGACCAAGGAAAATCAAATTCTCACTTTGTGCAGTAATCTACACTTGGCTTTACTGCCTCCGTCCATAATAATATACATTATATAGACTAAATGTCATTTAAAATTAACCTTTATTTGCAAAATAATATAGCAAACTATTACAAATTAATTTTAGCAACAAAAAAGTCTCAGTTTTAAATGTCTGGGGTTGCCAGAAATTTGTGATGTTAAAATGGGGTCACGAGTCAAAAAAGGTTGAGAACCATCGCACTACAGGTACCCTTTAATTACAACATATTAAATGTTACAACTCCATAAATTACAAAATAATGATAACACCGGAAAGGCACTAGTTAAACTCACCTGGATTCTGTGTCTGATTGAGTTGTACAGTGACTCGCAGGCCTGGCTGAAGCTGCTTGTCAATCCGAACCTCCTAAGGGAGCAGATGGACATATTTTAGTCTATTAATCACCAGTAAATAACCAACACGTCCTCTGATGACAATGGTGTGCCTAATTCAAACACTCACCTTTCTCATTCCACAGTTGACAAACGAGCCTTTTCCCTGTTTCATCGGCCTGTCGAGGACTATTCCTTCTCTGTATTCTGATTCCTCATCTATCCTCATGTGGTGAGGGCTGTCTAAAGGGTTCAGTAAACCTTGTCGAGGAGACAAGAATGGAGAAGTTTTGTATACAGTGCTCAATTTAAAGTCCTATTTATACCTGATATTACAACAGCATTGGCGTTTAACACTACCTGCATACTGTAAATCTTGATGTTTTGGGAAAAACCACTTGCGCAGGTATCTGTCAAAGAAGCAGAGATTAAATCGACAGGACTCCCATACATATTCAGAGACAAAATCTAAAACTTATCAAGGACCAACAATTTGATTTCCATACTTCAACATACAACGGTAGATTATTACCTCTGCCAAGTGAAACAGCGGAGGTTGTGTTTTCATTGGGGTTTGTCTGTCTGTCTGTTTGTTTGTTTGTTTGTCTGTTAGCAAGATAACTCAAAAAGTTATGGACAGATTTGGATGAAATTTTCAGAAAATGTTGATTCTGGCACAAGGAACAAATGACTAAATTTTAGTGGTGATGGGCGGAGGTCTGCGCTCTCCAAGTGCTTTTCTAGTTTGAAAATAAAATTAACAAGCAACCTTTAACATTATCCAAAGGTTATATTGGCTCATGTTGTCCTCGAAACAGTAATTTTAAAAAGGACTGATAAGTCAGTTCAGCAAGATAAATGCAATCTTCTTTATTTGTTAGCTCATAATTGAACGTACAAACAATAAGAGATTACCAATGTTTCATAATACACTAATTTATTTACTCATCACAGTTATGATAAATAAATGGTTTTGATTCTAGATTTATTTCCATATGCTTTTTAGTGTTGACTTTGCATTAATTTGCATTACTACATTTTGGTTCCATGTTGGATATATTCTGTAGTTTCGCAACAGTGTAAGGTTTAGATTTTTTTTAAAAGAGAGACTAAAGCTAACACAGCTTCATCAAAGTGATGTTGCTGTAACTTCATAATGCAATCCCCCAAAAAATCTCGTTCAACACATTTTAAAACATTTGGCTTTTAAAGACCTGCAGAAACCATGTAACAAAGACTAACAATGATTTTTAAGCATCATGGAAAACAACCAACTTTAAAAGTATTACCAATACAAAAAGGGCTTTAAGATGATACATTACCCCCAAGATGTGATTTAATTATTTAAAAATACAGTCTATATTATCAGATTCAGATTTATTGTACTACTATGGTTTTGCTCTCAAGTCACAACCCACTGTTTTGGTACTAGATTGTGTACACTGCATGCAGAATGATGATAAAAAGAAATATTAAGATTTAAATATATTGTAAAAATATAAATTGAGCGACAGGTCAAAGTAAACTAAAATAGCTGAATAATTACTGAACCAACACAGTTTGCACACCACATCTGCTAACACTGTTTTCGACATCTTACAGGTCTTGGTCTTTTGGTTTCCATTACAGATAATAAAATTAAATCCAAGACTATTCCACAACATCTCATTTTCATGTTTTTCCCTAACTTTTGATGTCTTGAATTACAATTTCACAAAACATGCCAATGCATCTAAATCAGGGGTGTCAAACATTAGGCCCATGGGCCAAAACACCCAGCCAAAGGTTCCAATCTGGCCCATAGGATGAATATGCAAATTGCAAAAATTACACTGAAGATATTAACAGTGAAATCTCCAATTTCCAAAATTCTAACAATATGCCTGTTACTAAATGTTTTATGCATTTGTAGATCCACTGTGATCTGTAAGTTGTAATGCAAACGTGTAAATGATAAACTGAGGCACAATATTGTTAAAATTCACTTATTTTTCTTCAGAAATTCGAGGTTGTCCATGTTTATCAGGTTATTCACATTTTTTGTGAGAGGATAGGCTTTAAATGTAAACATTTTCATAATTTAACTTTCCTGCACTAAAAAGTTAAAAAAAAAAAAAAAAAAAACAAGAAAGAAAATGTAGTTCTCATTAGGCTATTACTTTATTGGTCACTTGAGATCAGATTAGGCTGTATGTGGCCCCTGAACAAAATGAGTTTGACACCCTGGATCTACATGGGTCAAATTAATAATTTAATGTGCTTACTGTGGGCATTCCAGGTACTGAAGTATTCTGGCAAGCTGAATACAAGCCTGTCCTTTCTTCCCAACTCCTTTAAATTCTCCTTCAACACTCCTGTGAAACAAAAACAAACATTTACCATTAGTTTTCTGATTCTGAATGATAAGATACAGAGAGTTTACCAATTTGCTGTCTTTCTCTCTCCCTCTCAAACTTACTTGACATCTTCTCCTTGTTCATCAAACACAATAATCTCATCAACACAAAACACCACACATGCCCTGGCGATTTGTCCAGCCAAGTATGTACGAAGTTCAGTAGACTGAGCGTTGTCCAGGACAGATCCAGGAAGAGCCACACTCACTGTGTAGTCCCGACCTGACAGACACACACCACACATTACAGTCCTTTAGTCTAAGATACATACAGAGGTAAACCCAGGATTGGTAATAAAGATACGGAACCTTTTTTGTCCTGGGTTTGTTCAAGTCTTTGTTTCTTTGCAGCTTCTTCCTCTTTTTGCTTTTCAAGCTGTTTGATGAGTTTGGCCTCTTTCCTTTGCTTCTTAGCCTCCTTAACTGTCAAGAAAAATAAATGACACTGCTAAGAGAAGTACAGACATATTTACACTTATAATAGAGGATAATACTGGAAAATGGCTAAAATTATGTAACGTGAAGGAAGCAACATCAAATAAGCAGATCTTTACAGTGGTCAACATTGTAGCTTTAGTTACATTTCAGAGACCCACAGATACAATGGTTATTTGATGAAACATAGATTTATTAGTTCTTCTGAATAGTAATGTATTTTCACATGAATTCTGTGTTTGATTTCTACTAAACAAGCTTCTTCTCATGCATTTCTGCACCTCAAATAAGGATATATATTTAACATATATCCTTAGTGTCCAGCCAGAGTCAAAGTACAATATATATGTTGGCTAAAATTTACTTAGGGAGTCAAATAAGTGGCCATTTTTGTAAAAAAAAAAAGTTGTACAAAATGCATAGAACTGTGTTGAAATAATGCTAATACATTTGTGCACAGACTACTGACATTATTTGACGGTGGAAGCTATATTTTCAGAAATATTGGATTTTCAATATGGTACAATAGGGTTAGGGTTAATATGGTATAATAACCCTAACACCTGGCGGGGGGGCACTGAAATTAATAAATTCAGTATAGAACAGGATATAGCATAAATTAGAATAGAGTTCTTAAAATAACATTAGAAAGAACATAAATAACTGGTGGACGGATGTGACAGGGGATGGACGTGACATTACCCATGATGATCTGGTCAGTACCAGTACTTTATTAGTGATAAACTTTTATACTTACAATTGCTAATTATCCTCTTATTCATAAATGTTAGTATTGTGGATCTAAAACAATAACAGCTGACACAAAAACACAAAATGTGGCAGTGGACGGATGTGACATGGTTGTTACAGATCCCATCATACTGATGCTCGGCAGCCATGTCACCATTTCCACAAATGATCCCTGTGCAAAAACTAGTATCATAATTATTTATTGTATAGATTATACAAAAGTTCATACTAAAGAGTAAATAACAATATAGAATTGTTATTTCTTTATAAAAATGCTTATTATTAGAAAACTGTTGATTTAAAAAGTGACGTGTGACACTCTTAATGTATGTATTGGTGTAACATAAGCAGGATGGCTCAGCACCATACTCTATATTGAACTTGTAAAAATAAAACATGTGATATGTAGTATATAATCTTGTAAGGAAAATTGGGGAATCTAAAAGTACAGAATATTTGTTTTTCAGGTAAATTCAGTTAAAATATAACTTGGCCATTTGTGACATGAAAATATAGCATTAATTGTGATGAAATTTGACATTTTTGACCTGAAAACATAGTTCATATGACCAGCAACATGTTGCAACATAACTGAAATCCTGTAAATTTGCATAACTTGCATTTACAAACACAAAGTTCTTTCGGGGATTCACTTATATTGATTTCTTATGCACAAAAATATAAATAAGACCTGTACGCAGATTTTAGCTGATTTATCTCTGCTGTTTGGTTGGTGACTTGCTTGTTTTTATTGTGTATATTATATATATTTACACTTTTCTTTTCTTTCTTTAAAACTATTTTGCACTACGCACCACTAGAGAGTTGTCTCGTTTAATTTCGTTGTACATAAATATAATGACAATAAAGGCATTCTATTTTATTCTAGTTATACTGTTAGTTAGTTCCATGTAGCTAACGTTAGCCACGTTTAGCTGTTTACTCACTTTCTGCTTTCCGCTTCTTCCAGTCCACGCGCTCCTCGGCCTGAAAAAAGTCAGGAAAACGAAATTATAGAGAAAAAAAAAGATGATAAAGATGTATTTATGTTAAACACTCGTGTAATGGTACCTGAGAAGATACAATTTTGGGTCTCTTGACTGCAATATCAGACATTTTCACACACAGCACGTGAATATTATCAACTTCCGGGTCTCTTCTTCTTTCATTTTATTGGCGGTTGGTAATCAGCTTTAACATGCATTACCGCCACCTATTGTTCCGGAGTGTGGATTCAAAGGGTGCATTTACACAACTTCCGGGTTGGTGACAACCTTTCAAAATAAAAGCATGACAGTGGCGCTGAGCGTCAGTCCAGGGATCCCAAAAAGAGGGACTTAGTTACAGTGGTTCCCAACCTTTTTTGGCTCGTGACCCCATTTTAACATCACAAATTTCTGGTGACCCAAGACATTCAAAACTGAGACATTTTTGCTAAAATTATTATTATTATTATTATTATTATTATTATTATTATTATTATTATTATTTATTTATTTATTTATTTTAAATTTTATTTATTTATTTTTTACCATGTAACAGTTTGCTATACTATGTTGCAAATAAACGTTAATTTTAGATGACATTTAGTCTATATAATGTATATTATGGACGGAGGCAGTAAAGCCAGGTGTAGATTACTGCACAAAGTGAGAATTTGATTTTCCTTGGTCAGGATATGTACAGTCAGTCCAGCTTGGATTTACAAGGCTGACAATTAATACTGAACAAACAATAAGTCAAAGTAGAAAAGCACTCTGAGAGTACAGACCTTCGCCAAGGCAGCTCCCTCCCCCCTGCCCCCATCACCATCAAAATTTTATCATTTGTTCCTTTTGCCAGTATCAATATTTTCTGAAAATTTCATGAAAATCTGTCCATAACTTTTTGAGTTATCTTGCTAACCAACCAACCAACCAACCAACCAACCAACAAACAAACCCTGGCAAAAACATAACCGTTTGTCATGTCTTCTATGTACTGTGATTGTTTCTCAACTCACCCTATATTTTTTATTCATAAGTTGTTGTTTCTTTTTTTTTCTTGACTTTCTTGGACATTTCTCTGTAGGACAGACCTACATTTTTCAGTGTTATGATGCTCCGTCTCTCTTCTATTGTTAATTGCCTTTTCCTCTTTTCCATTTTTATAGTAACACACTACTTTCCGCAGTACAATACTGTTCAAATAATGCTCCCAACGGTATGGTACCAAAGTGTGTTCCAACACTACTTTTATGCAGACACAGGGGGTTGGAAGGAATTCACAAACATTGGGACACCTGTCAGAACTGGTAGTGCCAACTTTTGAGGCTTGATCAACCTCCAGAACTGCTTTAAGTTGTCCACCCATTTCTTGTTCGCCTTTTAGTATAATTCTGAAATGTACATTATTTTTCAGTTTTGTTTAACCTTACCTTTCTTTTTAACCTCTGGCAGTTCACAGCTTACCTTTGTACCATTTCAAGCTGTTCATTGGACTTGAACTGCTTGAATTTCAATACAAAGCTGGAAAAATTAGGGTGTTATAAAACTTTTGACCAGTAGCGTATATTTAACACTTTATCCTGTAGATTTTTGCACATGCCTACATTTTTCAGTATTTTTTGCGATATTTCAGTGTTTTTTGCTGCCAAACAAAACAAAACAAAAAAAACCAAAGCTGCAAAACTGATTTTCATTGTTCCTGTGACAGTAAATCTATTCTATTCTGTATATAAATTTCTGCGCAGGAAATGTATCTTTTCCTGTGCATAGTGAGAGCACCTGAGAAGATTATCAGTGCTTCTCTCTCCTCCCTTCAGGACATTTACTTCACCCGTCTCACCTGTAAAGCCCTCCACATTCCAGGTGATCCCACCCACCTGTCTCAAAGCTTCTTCAGACTGCTGCCATCGGGGAGGAGACTGCGGTGTCTCTGGGCCAGGACCAGCCAACTGAAGGACAGCTTCATCCACCAGACTCTCAGGAAGCGGAACTCTCTCCCCCTCCTACCCCTCACACACTCAACACCCACCCACCCATTCACACAATGCTCCAGCCACTTGTCACTTTACTGCATATATCACTTTAACCCAGGGGTCTCAAACATGTGGCCTGGGGGCCAAATGCGGCCTGCCAAAGGTTCCAATCCAGCCTGTGGGATGAATTTGTAAAGTGTAAAAATTCCACAGTCGAAGTCATTTTAGTTCAGGTTCCACATACAGACCAATATGATCTACAGTAAAATAATAACATAATAACCTACAAAAAATGATGACTTCATATTTTCTTCTTGGTTTGATGTGAAAAAAATATTACATTATGTCTATAAATAATGACAACTTCAAATATTTGTCTTTGTTTTAGCGCAAAAAATAACATTAAATTATGAAAATGTTTACATTTACAAACTATCCTGTAACAATAAAATGTGAATAACCTGAACAAATATGAACAACCTGAAATGTCTGAAGAAAATTAAGCACAAATTTAACAATTTTCTAACTGTTACTAAGTGTTTTGTGTCTTTGTAGATCTGATCCATAATGCACATGTATGAATGATAAGTTGAGGCATAATATTGTTAAAATTGCACTTAGTTTTCTAAAGAAATTTCATTTTTTTCATGTTATTCACATCTTTTTTGTTAGGATAGTTTATTAAAGTAATTATTTTTATAATTTAATGGGGATTTTTTTTGCACTAAAACAAAGACAAAAATTTGGAGTTGTCATTATTTATAGGTTATTATGCTACTATTTTACTGGTCCGGCCCACTGGAGATCAAATTAGGCTGAATGTGGCCCCTGAAAGAAAATGAGTGTGGGACCCCTGCTTTAACCCAATACCTCCTCTATTAACTTCACTGTTGCCCCTTTATTGTCTATTCATTATCTCAGCCCCCTGCTGTTACAGTTATATCTATGTTTATAGTTATATTCTATCACATATTTTTGTATTTTTTCTATTATGTTCATTTTGTACTGTGGGGCCTTAGAGTTTTGCAATTTCAGTTTTCTGTATGCGATGTACATGTGGCAAAACTGACAATAAAGCTGACTTTGAGTTTGACAATCAAATAGAATTCACTGCTATGGATCAATATTAACTTTGAGTTTATGCTAAAATGCTATTTGTTACATATAATTAACTGTTTCCTGTAGAACTAAGATGTACAACCAACTACAAATACTTCAGTCGGGTTCATAATGTTTACTGACAATACACAGATTTCCTTTTCTTTTTTGTCAAGTTGTAGACGAAACATGTAAAGGTAAAAATCAACTTTTTTTATCTGTCTGACAAAAAAACAAAAGGAAATCTTTACGACTACAAATACATTTTAATGTGAAAAGTAATTCTGACTAATAGAGTATGGAATTTGTAAAACTTTATTAATGTTTTTCGCAGTTTGATCCAGAACTACAATCTCAGCACTTAACGTGTAATAAGCAAAACAGGTTCAGTTCAACTTGAAGCATCTAAATATTTCAAAAATATTATTATGAAAAATAGAACTTGTACAGTTTTCTGCTTAGAGTTATTGCACAGAGCAAAAAAAAATCACATTTGTTTATTATTTTCTATTTGTCTCAATATATATATTTATTTCTTTCAAAGCTTTTTTAAAATTTTACAGTAGTGCAGTTCATGGAGGAAATGTAAGTGAATACTGAGTTTGTGTACCTGTCACAAACAGAACACAATGAATTAAAATATTACTTTAACCCTGGACAAATCAGGATGGACGGGAGGTAAATAGCAGCAATGATATTGTGGGAAGTGTTACTTTGTAGAACTCCACTTCCTCAATATATCCGCAGCTGCATCCAGGGTAGCGTCCTCCTTTAAAAAGGAAGAGTGTGAGTGTGTGAGGTACGTAAAGAGGGGAAACTAATACAAATACAAAATAATACTTCAATATTCAGGTTACCTTGACGAAACAAAATCGTATAAATTTGTCAAAGTCCTTGCTGTGTTCTGGACTGTAGAATGCAGACACAGGGATGGTGGCTAAACCCTGGAAATGAAACACAATTATTTGTGCAGCTGTTTAAATGTAATTGTGTGATTCCTAGTTTTCATTGCACTTTCCTTTGTACCTTCTCTTTCGTTAGCCATTTGACAAATCTGAAGTCATAGGATTCATCTTTGCTGCTCTCGTCTTTTAAGTCCACCTCTAAAAAAAAAAAAAAAGGGAAATAAAAAGAGAAAATGTCACTTAAAAGTGGGGTGCGAGATCTTTTCCTGGAGCATTTTTACTAAATTGCTTAAAATCCCCTTCACACCCCGATTACAACCAATCAATTAAATGCTCTAACACACACACACACACAAAAAAAATGTAGTCACTGAAAAAACACCATCCAATCATTTTAAGTGCCCAGTTGAAATGATTGAACGGTGATATGTCTATCAAACTGAACTGCTATCCCCCCCCACCCCCCGGGCCTTCTTAGTGCATGAATCGTGCGTTCTCAGACCAAGGTTATTATCATTAACAAAAACTAACTAAATGACAAAAACTAGAATTGAAAAAACATTTTCGTTAACTGAAATAAATAAAAACAATAATTAAAAGAAAAAAAACGATAACTAACTGAAACTGTATTGTGTGCTTACAAAACTAACTATAACAGATAAAAATTATGGATAAAATTCCCTTCGTTTTCGTGTTTGTCAATGTCGGATTGATACGAAAGCGATTTATTTCGCCCTAGCAATTTTAGCTGCTGGCACCATACGGTACTTCACGGTCTGTCACTTCTTGTCACTTGTGGTTTACAGTCGTCTTCTGGTCCCTGCTCTACCTGGAAACATGGAGACTAAAGGTGTGAGAAAGCAGCAGAGTCCTGTCTGGGATTTATTTGAATACGACGGCGAAGAAGATAAAAGATACGACAAAAGTAAAATTAATACTAAAACTAAACTAAAACTAAGCATTTAGAAAAAATGAAAACTAATAAAAACTAGCAAACCTGCTCTAAAAACAAATTAAAACTAACTGAATTAGAGAAAAAAAAAGTCAAAACTAAATAAAACTAAACTATAATGAAAAGTCCAAAACTATTATAACCTTGTCTCAGACACTTGGAGCACTTGTACAGGAAACGAAGCCAGATCTTGGTTATATTAGCTATATTAGGATGGAAATTTCAATGGCAAACTGTTTTGTCACTAACATAAATCACTAGGAAATGTAACGTTAGACAGATAGGTATGAATTGGGGCTGTTCTGGAGGGGATTGAATGAGGTATGCATGGATCAGGTGCGCCAGAGCTGGGCGAAATGTTGCTTTACAGCGCTCGTGAACCCTTGAGAACAAGCATTGCGTGTTCCAGTTCTCTGGGGGCATGGCTTCGGGGGGGATGTCTGAAGAAAGGGGTTTTGACTTTTGAATTGTGTATTTTCAAAATGTAGCTTGCTTGAACTGTTTTTCTAAGATCTCATACCCCACCTTTAACCCTTTCATGCATGAATTATGAGAACCTTAATCAAACATTTTTCCTGAGTGTTTTTATTCCTCTCTAGCCTTGAAAAAAACAATGCGATTGAAATTTTTCTTCTGAAAAATAAATCAAATAACTAAAATAACATTAATAAATAAAAATACATTAAAAAAAATAGTAATGAAAAAAAATTCATATGAACCTATTTTTCATGAAGTTGCAAAAATGTCAACTTAGCTGGACACCACGTTTAATTTTTGATGCACAGAAACATGTATTTGCTGATAAATTGTGTGAAAACTATGGGGAGGGCTTGTGATTCTGGGGGTTTATGCTCAGGGGAGATCTACATAATGTTACCAATTCATGTCAGAAAAGATATGTAGTGTCTTAAAACTTTAATAAAGATATGTGTAAAAGAAAAAAAAAAACAAAACACCAAAATCCATGAATATACAAGAGATCAGCTGTAGAATAGCTGTCCACTGTAGTGACCAGTATACATGAAAGGGTTAAAGCAATGATGGATGCAACCACATCAGAGGTTTAGTCTGTACTCACTGAGAGAGGAGATGTCTGCCACCATAAAATATCCTCCCTCTGGCATGATGGGCTTCAAACCAACACTGTCCAGACACATGGCCAACTTCTTTCGTTTGTGCTGCAGCATCGCAGGCAGCTGCTGGAAGTAGCTCTGTGGACTCCCAAACACCTCGTATTCTCGGTCAAAACCGTGAGCTACCGCTTCCTGATGGATGGTGAAAAGGGAATCATTCAAAAGGCTCAAGAGGCTCTTCACATTTCACATTTCCCTGTTTTGTGCCTCCTTGACCCTCACTCGTGACTCATACGGTAGCATTAAACACATCACAAAGGAGCAGGACTTTAAAAGTGAAGGTCGTACTAGCTGTGTAAAATGATCACATGTGGAGTCAAATGTGAGTGTGTTAAAATAAAAAAAAAGGAAAATGTGTGAATTGAACAACATCCCAACATAATTTTGACAAGCACATAAGAATCTGTTTTTGGACTTTATTTGGAAGAAGATAATTCCTAGTACCATACTTTCCAGGCTATAAGCTGCACCTGACTATAAGCCGCAGGTGTCCACGTTGTAACATGAGATATTTACTCAGAAAGACGGTAAACAGACAGATTATTTAATACCTTAACTACTTTTTTCCAAACAGTGCCTGTAACATGTCAGTAAAACGGCCGGTTAAAAAACCCAGAAAAGTCATTGATCTCTATCTTCATCTTCCTTCTGCTCATTGAAACCATTGCAGTCGTCTTCTTCAGTGTCAGAGTTGAACAGCCTCAGAAAGGTTCGGTCACACACCTTCTACGTCTCTTTCATTGTCTCTCTCATTGTCTCTTCCGTGCAGCAGCTCTATTTCCTTCTTAAACAGACACATCGATTGATTTTAACTTAAAAGCTGCATCATATGCATTTCTTCATGTGTTTTCCATGATGAGGGTTTGTGCATGACACGCAAAATGATTGTTAAAAGTTAAGCTTAAAACTTCTCTTCATCACCTCTTCCACCTGTCTGTCTCGCTTTTCCGCTTTCTGCTAGAGCGCCCTTTGGAGGCCGGTAAACTGTAAAAATCAATACTCGAGCTGCATCGCTGTATAAGCCACAGGGTTCAAAACAAGAAAAAAGTAGCGGCTTATAGTCCAGAAAGTATGGTATTTCAATGAGTGCCTTATAAAGGGTTAAGACATCAGATCTTATTGCAACAAATGTATGAAGGACAATGAAAAGCTTGTGTATTTACCTGAGCTGCAGTTGCACAGTGGTAAACTGAGTTCTGATGGATGGTTTTCAAGTGTTTGATGATATGACCGGAGCTAATAGCCCAACCAACCTGAAATACAAACACAGATCAACACAGTAATAAACACCATTCATTCCAGTCTGATTTCATGTCTTTATTACTTTCTGTTGTCAAAAACAAAGTTACTACTGCTGTGTTTACAACCTTCCATCCAGTAGCACTGAAGCTCTTTCCGGCGCTGCTAATAGTGATGGTTCGTTCCCACATGCCAGGAAGACTGGCTGCCAACAACATAAGACATTTTATTTAAAGGTTTACTCAGGGTTTCTGCTGGTATCAGCTAATCTAATTTAATGCTTTTCAATACCCATTTTAATGTCACTTTAAACAAATTTAATTCCCGTGTCCAACTGCAGATACAGTTTTATATATAGTTTTATGTTGGTTTACCGTCAACAGGCTTTAACCAGGTTCTGAATAGTTCCTCCTCCGATCACTTCTGCTGAAACCTGCATTTTCCCATTTTTTCGACACTTGCTAAAATTCCCTCCGCTCTTTGAGCATGCTCAGAGCACGTTGCATTCCAAGCATCCGGCATTGTGACTTCGTGTATCAGCCATAAACAATATCTAATTAAAGGGTTCCACCTGTCAATCATCACACTACACTTCTGATCAAAATTATTAAATGTCTACATAATCAAAATAAATTGTGAATAACGATGTTTTTTTTCCATCAAGTGTATTTAATTTTCTAATGCCTCTGGACCTCAAATTTAATGCTTTTTAATGCTATTTAAGGCCTTAATTTTCACAAAATCTATTTTAACCCTTTCATGCATAGTGGTCACTACAGTGGACAGCCATTCTACAGCTGTTCTTTTGTATATTCATGGATTTTGTTGTTTTAGTTCCATGTTAGCCAACACAGTGGACACTTATGCATCATCACATACACTGACATTCAAACCGTTATTACCTCCGCCAAGGAGGTTATGTTTTTGCCAGGGTTTGTTTGTTTGTTTGTTTGTCTGTCCGTTAGTGTGCAACATAACTCAAAAAGTTATGGACAGATTTTGATGAAAATCAAAATCGGGGGTGGGGGGGCCCACGGGGGGGCCCATTTCCAACAAACCCTGAAAATTTCATCAAAATCTGTCCATAACTTTTTGAGTTATGTTGCACACTAACGGACAGACAAACAGACAGACAGACAAACAAATAAACCCTGGCAAAAACATAACCTCCTTGGCGTGGGGGGGGGCACTGATCAGCCTTGGCGGAGGTCTGCGCTCTCCGAGTGTTTCTAGTTGTAAATTTGCTGTTCTTGATAAACCTGATCTGCACTAACATGCTTAAGTGTAAAAAATTGCTTGATATTGTTATTAGACTGTAATTAACAGGGGTTTTTCTAACAAAAATGTGGGTTTTTTTGCAAATTATCTCCATGAAGTGAGTAATAACTAGTATTAGAGTATGCTAAAATGTGACAAAACATCAGATTAGCAGCATTGTTTGCACACAATATATCAGTAAATACATGTTTCTTTGCTTCAAAAATTAAATGTATGGTATCCAGCTGAGTGGACATTTTTGCAACTCCATGAAAAAAAGCTTCAATTTTTTTTTTCAATTGCATTATTTTTAATGCCTAAAGAGGAATAGTAACACTCAGGAAAAAAAAAATCTTGATTAAAGTTCTCCTAATTCATGCATGAAAGGGTTAATACTCTTTAATGACCTGCAGAAACCCTATTATTAATACTTTGTGGGTTTTCTGATGTCTGGCTGCATCTCACCTATCTTTACATGCTTGGCTCCGTCATAGGTCAGCCACTCGTACACCTCATCACTGATGCACAGCACGTCATGTTTAATACACAGATCAGCGATCATCTGGAGCTCCTCAGTCTTGTACACCTGTTTAGAGAAATGTCAACCTATCATTAAAAATACACATTTCACACTTATTTGACCAAACTCTCAGTGTTTGTCTGTGCCCAACCCATGAGACCACCGTGGCCGGAGTCGTACCTTGCCTAATGGGTTGTTGGGAGTATTGATAACAATAGCTTTTGTGCGTGGGGTGAATTTACTGGCCAGCTCCTCAGCGCAAAGAACCCAGTCTCCACTTGACAGGACACTATTCCCCTCAGCTCTCTGAAAATACACAAAGAAGAATATCTGTATTTAAAGACAGGTGTTACAGTTGATATAAGCATCAACGTGTTTACAGGGTGGGGAAGCAAAATTTACAATGAACATTTAGTTGTTTTTTCTCAGCAGGCACTACGTCAATTGTTTTGAAACCAAACATATATTGATGTCATAATCATACCTAACACTATTATCCATACCTTTTCAGAAACTTTTGCCCATATGAGTAATCAGGAAAGCAAACGTCAAAGAGTGTGTGATTTGCTGAATGCACTCGTCACACCAAAGGAGATTTCAAAAATAGTTGGAGTGTCCATAAAGACTGTTTATAATGTAAAGAAGAGAATGACTATGAGCAAAACTATTACGAGAAAGTCTGGAAGTGGAGGAAGCAACAAAAAACGTACCAAAGCTTTTATTAAAGCTCTCAAATCCAAAATCCTAAAGGATCCAACCAAATCCATGAGAAAAATGGCAATTGAACTTGAGGTAGACCACAAGACCGTTAGAAATGCAGTAAAATATGATTTGAAGTTAAAATCTTACACAAGAACACCAAAACACTTGTTGACAACAGCAACAAATCCAACTTTAGCAATTTTTGGGAATTATGTTTATGGCCGCCTTCTAGCCCAGATCTAAACCCTCTGGATTCTGCTATTTGGGGCGTTTTAGAACATGCTACCAATAGAACATCACACAGCAATGTCGACTTTCTTAAAGATACTATTAAAGAAGAATGGGAGAAGTTATCACCTGAATATTTGAGGAACACTTGCGCAAGTTTCAGGAAGCGTGTGAAGGCAGTTATTGAGAAAGAAGGAGGACACATAGAATAAAAACATTTTCTATTATGTAAATTTTCTTGTGGCAAATAAATTCTCATGAGTTTCAATAAAGTAATTGGTCATACACTGTCTTTCAATCCCTGCCTCAAAATATTGTAAATTTTGCTTCCCCACCCTGTAGGTCAAAATCAATGTGGATTTAGAAAACCTCCCAAAGAAGATAAGATAAGATAAGATAATGTACAGCCCGGGGCCAAAATGGGCCCCCTCAAACCGTCCAACCTGGCCCCTGGGATGAATTTTTGAAATGCAAAAATTATACTGAAGATATTAACAAATATTAGGTGAAGGTGTGGAAATAACGTTGATTCAGGAGCCACATAAGGTAAGGTAAGGTAAGATAAGATAAGATAAGATAAGATAAGATAAGATAAGATAAGATAAGATAAGATAAGATAAGATAAGATAAGATAAGATAAGATAAGATAAGATAAGATAAGATAAGATAAGATAAGATAAGAATAGATCTGGTAAGGTAAGGTAGGGTGAGGTGAAGTGAGATGAGATAAGGTAAGGTAATAAGATAAGATCAGATAAGATGAGATAGATGGGGAAATTTCACTGTTAACACCAGGATAATACAAAAAACAAAGTGCAGTGAAGACAGACAGAAAACATAGAGAGAGAAAAAAATAAATCTGCCATTTATATTATTTATATAAATTTAGATTTAAATATCTACATATTTACAATATAGTTGCAATACTTAAGTATAGTTGCAACTACATAAGTATGGCTGTATACTGACTCAATTCTTTAAAATTTAATTAGATTGGATTAAATTGGATTTCACATGGAGTTTTTGTCCATGTACACATATTTCATAATCAATGTAATATCTAGGAGTATCAGTAATCATGGTAATATATTACTGTATGAAGATCTCACAAGATTACAGAATACTAACATTATATAGAGTGAGGCAAGGAATAAAAAATGTAGAATGACGTGGAATAATTGAGGAATGAGCCAGAGATGATATTATTGTGGTCAAGGAGTTCATTGTGGAGTCGCTCTATAAGATCACACATGTATTTGTTCTACAAGATCCTTTGTTCTTCTCCCAGTGCTGTAATAAAGATTGTTTCATCTGAAGATCAACTTGTCAGCTGCTTTTGTTCATCTCACAGAAGAATACATCCCATCCATTACACCTTACACACTCACAGGTCTCAGAGGTATGTACACAGGTGTTCCACCGGCCATCTTCACCATGGGCTGGTAGCAGTCGAAGAACGGCTCCACAATTATGACCTGAAAGATAAAGTCAAGACCTTCTTTCAAAAATATCAACTACTGGTTATGTATGTAGCTCCAGTCATGGTTAGTTTTGTCTGTTTCTTATCCATAATGTTAGGTTGTGGATGAGATGTAGACATAATGTTCTGTTTTTTGAAAAGTTTAAAAACCAAAGCTAATTTTAGGTGCAGCTCTCCTTTTTTCCTGTGCGTTGCATTAGTGGAGTTTTTATTCAGTTTTACATTTACTGAATAACTATTTTTACACTACTGGTTTTCATTTTTAAACAAAAATAATCCAAAATAGCATCTCCTTACCTCATCTCCTTCATCAACCAGTGCCTGAAACGCACAGAAGAGAGCCTGATAAGCTCCGACCGAGACCAGGATGTCCTCAAATGGGTCGATCTCATGTCCCACAATCCTGCTGAAGAATTTAGCCAGACTTTTTACAAGATGGGGATGGCCCTGAGAACACAAACCACAAGGAGAACCTTACTGAAAATAAATCATATATATGCTTTCATAAGTAGGGGTGTAAGAAAATATTTCATTCCCTGTACTGTACCGATATTAAAAAGTACTGTATCAATATTTTGAGGTATTTATTCAGAAGCAGACATGGCAGAGGTTTGTCTTTTTTGGAGAATATATATTCACATGGGTATTTTGTTCAGTTATTTATATACTAAAAAAGTAATATTGCGATATTGTAGGTCAGGCATGTAGCTTTTTGAAATTGATAACACTGTTTAGTTAAATAATATTTGTTTCAAACATCCTACAAGCAATTTTTACTGTCTGAAAGAAGCAGATGTTAGTTCCTGTGCTGGGTTTGCACAAAAATAATGTTATGATGTAGGATGATTCTGGGACTGTACACTAGGCATTCTTTTCACAGCTAATAGAATATGAACATTTAAGCAGATCTAACTGTAATGTCTATTAAACATAATTAGATTTTTTTTGTGTGCGTGTGTTTTTGTACTGGTAAAGTGGGACTTTAAAGCTTAAGTTTTTACAGAAGAAAGCTTTGTGATATAGCATTAGAGCCGCCTGTTCTAATTAAATAAAAAAATGTTTTTTATTTGTGCAGATTTCTGCTGGTATTCAATTTTTCTAGGAAACAATCTTTTAAAAAAATAAAAAATAAATAAAAAATATGGCTTTGTTAACAGTATTGTGATATATCATATCATGATCCTGTCATGTGTCGACGTTTATGTTGATTTAGTTTTGGGTTTTTGCCTCTTCCTGTTCTATTTTGGTGATAGTAGTCTCCTTCCTGTTTTGTCTGCACTCTGTCACTCTTGTCTCTGTCTTCCCTATCCTATCATTGCCTGCACCTGGTGTTCCTCTTGTAATTGTCCACACCTGTTTGTGATCCCTGCCTTCCTTACATATTCTCCTCGCTCCCTTTGTCTCTTGTAAGTGTGTCGTTTCTGTTTTCTTGTGAAGTCCTTCCCATGTTAAGTATCTTGTATCTAGAATCTGGTTCCATTTATTATCTGTCTCAGGCTTTTTAGTTTTATATAGAGCACGTTGTGCTTCTCCTTTTGTTTAATAGGTTTTTATTAGTTTATTATGAGCACATTGTGCATCCTCCCTTTGTTCATCCGTTTTTGCCTTTTTGTATTTTTGTTCAAATAAATCCTTTTTACCACTGACCCCTGAAAGTCTTGTGCATTTGGGTCCACGCCGAGTGTTGTGCCGTAACAGATCCTACTATTGAGATTCGTAACATATCACCAGATTCTTGCCAATACGCACCCCTATTCATAAGAGCATCATAACCAATGCTGTTTGTTGGTTATTCACATCCGGAGGATGGCAGAAATGCACAAATAAAGTTTGCAGCTGCCGTTAAAAAAATAAAGAAGAAGGATGCTGTTTGTTTTCTCCACTCACAAATGCCCGGGTGTACTGTTGCATTTGGGGTCCTCCTCTCACAGCTTCACAGAAGGCATCCTGGACAAACTTAGGAGGGGAGAAGTCTGGAAATCCCTGTCCAAGGTTCACTGCTTTATAGTCCGCTGCCAGCTGAGTGAACTCAACCCTGTTATTACATAAAAGCCAATCAACAAGGACAAAGGTAATGATTAGTAGGTCATATGGGCTACTGGACAGAGTGAACACACATGTAAAAGACAGAACATTCATATTTTGAACGGTTAACCTTCCCCTTGTGTTCGCTTTCTATTACAGCAGTGGTTCCCAACCTTTTCTGGCTCGTGACCCCATTTTAACATCACAAATTTCTGGCGACCCCAGAAATTCAAAACGGAGACCTTTTTTTTTGCTCAAATTTATTTGTTTTAGATCATGTAATAGTTTGCTATACTATGTTGCAAATACATGTTAATTTTAGACGACATTTAGTCTATAGAATGTATATTATTATGGACAGAGGCTGTAAATCCAGGTGTAGATTACTGCACAAAGTGAGAATTTGATTTTCCTTGGTCAGGATATGTACAGTCAGGCCAGCTTGGATTTACAAGGCTGACAGTTAATACTGAAAAAACAAGAACTCAAACCATGAATTATGAAAGAGCTGCAGCATCTGAAACCAACCACAATGAACATTTGACAGATAAACAGAACCACAGTGCTGCAGTTTCAGTTTGTCATGTCTTTTATGTATTGTGATTGTCTCTCTCAACTCACCATATTTTTTTTTAAATAATAAGGTTTTTTTTTCTATTTTTATCAGTTACTAGAAATTTCAGGCGACCCTGTGTGGGGTCCTGACCCCAAGGTTGAAAAACACTGTATAACCATCTCTTATGGTGATGGGTCGGTTTTGGCCCGCGTCTGAAATCAGCTGTAAAATACACTAAAAACAATTATCTACCATGTAATTTGTTTCTCCTCTCTTGGTTACCCTGTTAGGCTTCCTTATCCACGAAAATATTGGTTTTAATATTTTTGGTGGGGACCTCTGGGCCTTTTTTTTTTGTCAGTATACCCCTTGATGTGCACTCCGCAAGTCACCAACTCTATACTGAACTGACCACACATGTGAGGACATGCCCATATTTTTACCTCCGCCAAGGAGGTTATGTTTTTGCCAGGGTTTGTTTGTTTGTTTGTTTGTTTGTTTGTCTGTCTGTTTGTTTGTCTGTCCGTTAGTGTGCAACATAACTCAAAAAGTTATGGACAGATTTGGATGAAATTTTCCGGGTTTGTTGGAAATGGGATAAGGAAGAAATGATTAAATTTTGGTGGTGATCGGGGGTGGGGGGGCCCACGGGGGGGGGGGGCACTGATCGTTAGTGTGCAACATAACTCAAAAAGTTCTGGACAGATTTGGATGAAATTTTCAGGGTTTGTTGAAAATGGGATAAGGAAGAAATGATTAAATTTTGGTGGTGATCGGGGGTGGGGGGGCCCACGGGGGGGCCACTGATCAGCCTTGGCGGAGGTCTGCGCTCTCCGAGTGCTTCGAGTTTTTGTTTTGTTTTTGTGCAGGTATACTGGATAATAAGGCAAAATGAGAATCTCCAAAAGCTCACATAATTGGGAGAAGAGCTGGCTGTCCGTGTGTTGGCTGACAGTGCACTTATGATTTATTACCTCCGCCAAGGAGGTTATGTTTTTGCCAGGGTTTGTTTGTTTGTTTGTTTGTCTGTCCGTTAGTGTGCAACATAACTCAAAAAGTTATGGACAGATTCTGATGAAATTTTCAGGGTTTGTTGGAAATGGGATAAGGAAGAAATGATTAAATTTTGGTGGTGATCGGGGGTGGGGGGGCCCACAGGGGGGGCCACTGATCAGCCTTGGCGGAGGTCTGTGCTCTCCGAGTGCTTCTAGTTTATTTATTTATTTGACAGGGACAATGCAATCAAACATAGTTAAAAATTTGCAGCTGATGTGATGCATATAGAATTTATAGCTAGAGCTAGTTCTCAACTCCAGTCCTCGGTTGGGCTCTAGCACAACACTGCAGTACAAGTAAAAAATATACACAATTTAAAACGATCATACCATACATAAAACTAGAAGCACTCGGAGAGCGCAGACCTCCGCCAAGGCTGATCAGTGGCCACCCCCGTGGGCCCCCCCACCCAGGGTTTGTTTGTCTGTCTGTCTGTCTGTTTGTCTGTCCGTTGGTGTGCAACATAACTCAAAAAGTTATGGACAGATTTTGATGAAATTTTCTGGTCTGCGCCCCCCCCCGCCCCCCCCCCCCCCCCGATCACCACCAAAATTTAATCATTTCTTCCTTATCCCATTTCCAACAAACCCTGAAAATTTCATCAAAATCTGTCCATAACTTTTTGAGTTATGTTGCACACTAACAGACAGACAAACAGACAAACAAACAAACAAATCCTGGCAAAAACATAACCTCCTTGGCGGAGGTAAATATAATATATATAAAATAGACATCATTTAAAATGATCATACCATACAATTCGATAATCCAGTGTTGCATTTATATATGAGGCATTTATTCTCACACTCACTCTCCTACACAATATTTACAGATGAGAACAGTTATGTATTGTCTTCAACCAGGTTTTGGTTCTGGTGGTGAACATCTTTAACTCTGAGATGGATTTTATTTCTAATGGCAGTGATTTCAGTTTTGGCTCTAATTATTACTTTATGATCTTACTTTCACAACTGAGTTGAAACATTAATAACACAAAGGTCAAAATCTTACTTTTATAACTGAGTTGCAACATTAAAAACACAAAGGTCATAATTTCAACCAGAGCATTTCATAATTTAGTGGAAAAAAATATATAGTTTGTAATATTAGAGGATCCTGATAAAGCCAAAAAAAAAAAAAAAAGCCTTGATGCAATAAACTAATTTTAAGTGGTTCTTTTATGCATTTAAAACCTAAAATGGGTCGGTGGCCACCCTAACACAAGAGGAAGGTTAAAAACGACTAAAAGTGCGTCATGTAATTAACAATCCAAATACTGTTGCATTTGGTGCGTTCACTTACCAGACGTTTTTGTCTACACCTTCTACTCTCCGTGCGTGAAGTTGGCGTGACATGATCTGAAATTCATTTTATTTTTAGTTAGTCATAAGACATGCACCTGCAGAAGTGTCACAAGTTTAACCTAAATAGGCTATGTGCACTAACCTTATGGTGTTTTGTAACCGGTCTCTGACGAATAACACTCCAATGCTGCACAAGATTCCTGACTATTCCCATTGATAAACGACCATCGCCTCATGAAAGAATAACACAGGTCAACTATTCAAGCAGACAGATGGGTTTAAAAATATCGGATATTTCAGAGTGGTTGTAGAGTTCAATTATTCTTTAGCGTAAATCAATTTGAGAAAAAGGGTTTGTTTTGATTCGTCCCCTTCCAGACTCCTTGTGCTTTCATTTCTGCTTCCTGTCTGGGCGGAGCAAGCTATTAAAGTGAAAAGGAGAAACAGCGACACTGTCCGCAAACTAAACACACAAAACCAACACGACCTGCCGCCGATGGTGTAAAATCAGACTCACCGTGAATGCAGCATCGTTTTTTTTTTTTTTCACTCTATCATCTTGGTTTGATGTATTTGTTTTATTTAGACAGTTTGTTAGATTTCTATATATTTTTTCCTCTTTTAAATCACTTGTTAAAATGTATTTCTATTGGCTTACCTTTATGTGATTTTAGTATTCATATTAATTTTCCTTTTTAATTTTTGCTTTAGCATTTCTTATTTTATAACTGTTTTTACCTTCTATAGGTTTTATTAGTTCTAATAATTTTATTTATTTTTGTCCCATTTTCCTTTTATTGTTGTAATGTGTTACCACTTTCTTTATTTTCATGTGTTATCTTCTCATTTTCTCTAATTGCACTTTTACCAGAATTGGGAATTGATTTTTCAATTTTTTTATTTTTTTTTATTTTTTTTATTTTTTTAAAGTAAGGACATGTATATTTCTATTGTGTTTTCTGTGACAGTTATTTATTTATTTATTTTTACAGTTTTATCTAAGGTTTATTCAATATTGTTTGGTCAGTTGATGCTGTTGTATCACTGCAGATAATTTGTATTTATGAGGGTTTTTGTTTCTTTCTGATTATCCTGAAAACCCTGTGGTTTTGGATGCCAGATGTAAATGATGTGGTATGTTCATGGTGCTACAACCACAGATCATAGTACAATATTTAATTATTTATATACTGAGCACCTTGACAAATGCATTAAAATATAAAACACAAATGCTTTGAAAACAAAACGCTTTTACCTGCAGTCCTATAATGTTTATTTCTTGTTATTTATTATTATTATGTTTATATTTGTATCATTGAAAGTTATCACAAATGGAGGTAAAGGACACTGTTTAGTCTAGCATCAGGGGAAAACAGGAAATCTTTTAAAAAGTTTCTCTCCAACTCTTTCTAGGTCAATACTTACACTTTCATTTATTTATTTCAATGTACATGTTTAGCTCAATAATTAATATAAATAAAAGCCATAGTTAATACAAAGCTGAAGGTTGTAGAAAATAATTTAGAGCCCAGTAATAACTCATTGGTACTATCAATAGCTTCATTTGTAGTCACAATGAGTTTGCCATTAAAAACATGCATTAGATGGCAGTAAAGAGACACTTGAGTCAAACTCAATTTAGGGAAGGCTCATAATGACAATCTGTAGTCACACTGAAGAGTTTTACAAACAGTTCAACTTACAAATAATTGGCATACTCATCTCAATCCATTGCTCACTTTTCTAAAAACATTTAACACATTCGTATCAACAGACTGTGTGAACAACAAAATGCATTCAATCGTGATCTCTTCCTGATTTGACAAATATGTCAGTTATGTGTGGTTCAGAAAAGTTCACCTCTAGATAATATCCAAACAAAATATGGATAAACATTGGACCAGTCATTGGCTGTTTGTGAGGAGAATATCGAACAGCTGCAACACAATAATCATAATGAGCAACAGCACACAAGACAAATACAGAGTTTACACGATTGTTTGAAGCCAGACCTTACCACTCTGCAACATCTGTGGTAATCACTGCATCTACACCCCGTTGTACTGCTAAGGACTTGAAATACTACAACACAGTTGACTTTTGTGATATGGTAAATATTTTATAGACAAGTAGAGAGCAAGTCTCTGACAAATGCCAGGTAGATGTGCACAAAATAAGTGAAACTGTAAATGTAATATATAACCACAGTCAATCTGGCACAGACTGTCACACTAAATTAAACCAGACTGTCTAATCCAGGGGTGTCCAGATCCGGTCCTCAAGGGGCACTATCCTGCATGTTTTAGATGTATTCCTCCTCCCACACACCTGATTCAAATGATAAGCCTATGATCAAGTTCTGCAGAAGCCTGATAATGACCTTCAGGTGTGCTGGAAGAGGGAAACATCTAAAACACGCAGGACAGCAGCTCTCGAGGACCAGGAGTGGACACCCCTGGTCTAATCATACTGGGATTCTACCCTTCAGCATAGGTCACTTGTATTTCGCATGCAATTCAGCATTCCTGAAACCAGAGATGCTGCACCTAAAGAACAAGTCATTTTATGAACCTGTCATTGTGTACAGCTTGTTTATGTTTTGCCCCATACAGGATTAAAAAAATGCCTGAGATGCCATTTGGCCCAAGACATTTTCAGCCCTTCTAAGACAATTCTTTCAGAGTAAGGCTCTAGTTTTAGGCTACAGATGAGATAGTTCATTTGCATATAGGCAGTAAAGTGAGTTACATACTCTGTTTAAATACTGAATAAAATTAAACTTAATACCCATGATTATTTAAAAATTAAACACAGTTAGTCCTGGCCAACAAAAATGCATTTTAATTTTTCAACATAACCCTATTGGAACCACAGGGTAATAAGTTTGTAACTGCATACCTGCCTCTGTCAGACAAATACATCAGCAGTAGATCAAATGTCTCTTTGTTGCAGCTGCCACTGTTTATAGTAGATGTTTCAACATTTTATTAGGGTTTGATATTTACCAATAATACTGACACTGAGTTTTGCCAGTTTTATTGGACAGAGTTTATTGTAACTGGACGTGATTGAATAACATCAGTATTTACTGAAGGCAAATACAATAAATTAAAATATATTTTCAGTATTTGAAAAAACAGTAACAGAAAAGCAAAAGAATTATACATGCCAAGTTGTAGCTGTTTGATTTTGGCTACACTTGTGCTTATCAAGACAATGAGCATACAGGTACTGCTTCAACTAGTGCTGAGTGCAGAAGCTCCATGCTGCTGGATTTAAAGCAGACCTCAGACCTTAGTACAGCAGTTTTTAGAGTGATCCGACTGTCTTCTTCAATGGCGAACGACGGCACATAATTCATGACGTGAAGGTGAGAGGGTCAGACCAAGAGCTGGAGTCAGATCCAGTTCATCTTCTCTAACTCCAGGTGGAGGGGTGAACCGAAAGTGCTGCAGGAGGGAAGTGAAGAAGAGGAAGAGTTCCATCTTGGCCAGACTCTCTCCGAGACACACCCTGCGACCTGCATGAAGACAACAGTCACATGGTACACCTTCATATTATGTGTAATCAGAAAATCAAACTTTACCAATGTTGATTACCTGCAGAAAAGGGCAGGAAGGCATCTCTCTTGATAAATTTACTCTCCTCATCCAGGAAGTGAGCAGGGTTAAAAGTGTGTGGGCTCTCCCATTCACTCTCATCATACAGGACAGAAGCAAGAAGAGGAAACACAGTGGTCCCCTATGGACACAAGAAGTCATTAATTCTAAGACAAAAGACACTGGTATTATAGGTATATGGATATTTTTATGGATTAAGACAAAAACTCCTGCTATTGAGAACATCTACAGGAAGCGTTGTCTCACAAGGGGCAAAAAACATCACCAAGGACTCTTGCCATCGAGCACACAGACTGTTTGCCCTCCTGCCCTCAGGGAGGCGCTACAGGAGCCTACAGACTACAACCACGAGATTCAGGAACAGTTTTCTCCTACAGCTGTCTCCCTGCTGAACTCTGCCCCATGACTCCCCAACCCCCCCTGCACACACACATACCCACCAACCACCCAACAACCCAACACCCCCCTCTCTGTGGATATTCTGTGTGTAAATATACATTCTGTACATATATATTCTGTATATATTGTAATTATCCCATTGCACTACTATACATTCAGGTAGACGCATACTATAGCACTCATACCACACTTCCTGTATACACTGTATAATATGTAAAATACAGTATCATGTGCTATTTTACTTTGTAACATATAATATTTAATCACTGCTTAAGCATGTCTGGTTAGATGCAAACTGCATTTCATTGCTTTGTACTTGTGACCGCAATGAAAATAAAGTCAAATCAAATCAAAAACAGATGACCTTCTTGATGAAGTAGCCTTGGAAAGCAACGTCTTGGCTGGTTTTGTGAGGAAGGGACATGGGAACGACGTTTGCCATTCTCTGAGTCTCATGGACGACAGCGTCAGTATAGGGCAGGTTTTTCCGATCATTTACACGGACCTGACGACTCCCTACCACTCTGTTGAGCTCCTCATGGACCTGGTCTGAGACACAATGTTAGATAATGAATATTCATCCATCCATTTTCTGAACCTACTTTATCCTAACTAGGGTCACTACTACTACTACTACTACTACTTATGGAATACTCTTTTACCCATATTTTCATTATATCTAGAACTTTCTGTACAATTGACTGTGTAACAGAAAATACAAATTAACTCTGTAAGCAATAAAAGTAAAACCATGTGACTGTGACATAAAACATGTGCCTGAAGGTGTAAGTATACCTTTAGAGAAAAACTACCTTAATGCTCAAAGAGTAATATCCCTTTATGAAGAGGTGTAAGGGCACAGTCTACTGTGACGGAGCCTTTCTGTCTTGGCAGATGCTGAAATGGAGCATGCAGACAGTTTGCTGTGATTGTTATATCAAAAAGTCAATGGGAACGATCGACTGCTCCCAGCTGCAGCTTCATAGGTTAACTGCAATGAAAAAGCCAGTTTTTGGTGAATGTTTTCTCAAAAACATGGAAAATTTCAGGTTTCTAGTCTTCCTGATGATGTCAGACAGGCCTCTACCCTAGAGCTGCAACTGATTAATCAATTAGGTGCTTAAAGTGAATGCAAAAATTAACGATTTGATTAATCGACTCGAATTGATTGAATGGAAGTATTCTATTGCAGTTTTCCTAAATTGAAGCTTCTTTGTGCATCACAATAAGTGTCCGTGTGAAACACAACAGTTGAACCAATGTTTAACAGCAGAGAAATGAAGGAAACAAAGCTTTGATTCAGGAGACTTGTGGTTAAATGATTTTTTGGATCACTTTGAGCCGATTAATCGGTTGCAGCTCTACTCTACTCTGACAATATTTAAGCCCAGGCTGAAAACAGCATGCAACACATGATAGCATATCATGGTATACGCCCGTGACATTTCGGAACGCCCGAAACATCACGTAGCTGAATAAATGGTTTGGGAGCTCACAGGTTGTGTGGACCTTCCTTTATTTTTTCATGGTTAATTTTTTGGGATCCTGCACACCTCCTATTTTGGATGTGCGTGTCGTTTACCTTTTTTCAGGACTTTTTTGTCCGTACTGTGTAGTTTGTGCACTAACCTAGCACATATTTTAAAGGGGTCATATTTTGCTAAATATTTTGCTAAATTTTATTAGTCTTTGGTACATTTATTTGTGCTTTTGGACCCTAATAGTTCATAAAGTTTGAATTTGAACCCTCCAGGTGCTGCAAAGCTATCTTTATATTCATTCCGGCAAAAATCAAGTAGATTTCTACAACTTGTTTCAATTCCTGCTTAATTTCTTACGTTTTATAAGTAGTTATGTCATGACATTTGCACATATAAGGTCAAGACTGCCGATGAACATTTCTCCGAGTACGACATAATTGTCAGCAGCAGTTGTAGTCCATATTGAAAATACTGTATGTCCAAAGTTCGAGTTGATTACCTAACATGTTCAGTTGTTGGTTTTATTAATGAACACAAGTGGTTAAACAGGACAGAGCAGCACAGCCAATAACCTAGAGGGGGTGGGGCATTTGCATTTAAAGGGGTCAGCACTCAAAACAACCTTTCTGGTGTCATTGCTCAGAAATAGGGTTGAAGTGAACTGAACCTGTGGAGTTTAATAAATGAAGAATTCAGTCCCAAGTACAGCATTTAGTTTATGTAGACCACAGGGAAAGGTTTTAAAATGCATATTTCCATTTAAAAAAGCAAAATATCACTCCTTTAACATGGTAGCTTCCTTGTGGGTGTCAATGCTTACTTGTATGTTCATTTGCAGGCCTCTGTTCTGTCCTTACCCTGTATTTGTGGATATTTAGCCATGAACAGTAAACCCCATTTGAGTGTAGCTGCAGTGGTGTCAGTACCAGCACCAAACAGGTTGGTCACTGAGAATATCATGTTCTTTTCACTGAAGTGTGTGTCCTTAACATGTGAGTCCTGAAACAAAGCATACACATATTATTACGATATCCGTATTTACAGTGTGTGAGCAACTTTTCTCTGCCTTTAATTAAACAAAAAACACAGTGGTTGCGATTAGGGGTGTGTACTGGCAAGAATATGGCAATACGATACAAATCACAATACTAGGATCACGATACAATATATCATGATATATCATGATACTGTTAAAAAATTTTCCTGTGTTCAAACTTAAATGACGTTTTACAGACATTACAGTTTAAGATCCTGTTCAAATATTCATATTCTATTAGTTCATAACTAATATTATAGCATTATTTTGGTGCAATCCCAACAAAGGAACTAAAATTATTTAATAAAAGAGTGTTAAATAATAAATAAAATATAAACAAAAATGAACCTCCACAATATCTGCATTTGAATAAATACCTAAAAATATTGATACAGTACTTTTTAATATTGACACGGTATTGTGAAATGAAATATCGCGATATATTGCAGAACCAATATTTTCTTACACCCCTAGTTGCGATACCTCGTCTTTCTGCTTCCGAATTAGAAAACGGTCCACAAACCCACGGCATATGTCACGGTTTAGGGTCTCTTGTAGAGGCTTCACTAAATTTTTGACGTCTTTAATATCTAGCTCAATGTTTCTCAACATCTGCTTCCGGTCTTTTATCCAGCTGGCCAACCAGGGAAACATATTGTAAATCTGTAACACAAAGAAAAGGTAAAGTCAGCATTCTCATGGAGATATGGAGCTATCTGCTTATAAAAGAGACACATCACCTGGATTGATTTAGATCCAACAAGGCGAATTGACTCATTGGCTCTCTCCACCAAAGTTGTGAACATGGGGTCATTGTACTCAAATCTGCTTCCATACACAATAGATGAGATGATGTTGGATGTTGCATAGTTTACTGGGCACGTAGTTTCAAATGGTTTCCCTGTAAATACAGCAAGAAACTTACAAAGACTGAAGTAAATCATAAAATGAACAATGTAAAAATTATGTGTATTGGATTTAGAACACAAAACAGGACTGGTTATCAGAGTACAGTTACATGTTACCCATAAACCTTTGATTTAACTGGTAAATTTACACCGTTTGTTTTTCATCCTTGTTTAGGATCAAGGAAAATGTATCTGTGCACTGGATAAAATATCACAGTGCTTTGTGTTTTCATATAGCAAATATTTCTACGGCAAAGTTAAACATTATGATGAGGTACATTTCCCTCATATGTTACTTTTCTCTATGTCATAACACCCTGTAATGAATCATTCCTTATATTTTACTCCTTACCTTGGTGCTCTTCAAACATTTGGATCAGATAGCTGCATTCCTCTATGATTTTATCCTCTGCTACTCTTTTGCCCATTCCAAAGTCTCTGAGTGTGGTGATGGCAAATCCTCTCATTTCTTTCCATAATTCTCCATTGGCAAAAACAATCCCTGTAGAATATTAAATGAAGGTCTGAAAATACCTCATGTATAGGTTATTACAAATTACAAAATATGCACGCCCGTCACTAAGGAGGATAGTAGTTTCATACACACTGTGTGAGGGAACTCATACCATGACCCTGACTTATTTCATCAAAAATTGGTGAGACTTCTCGGTCCCCAAACTCCTCTGCATAGTTGACCAGAGCCTCTTTGACCGTCTTGTATCCAGCCAGCACCACCACTTTATTGCTTCCCAAGTAAATTGTAAATACAGAACCATATTCCTTAGAAATCTGGAGGGAAATTTTATTTAATTTTTTTTAACAATTCAAACACATTTGGATGCGTTTCTACATTAAAAAATGCAAATATAAGAAAAAGACTTTGGACCAGGAGCAGAACTCACCTCACACAGGGTCTTGTAAGGTCTCTTGAGATCAAGCTGCAACAAGTTTCCAAGCAGAGGCAGAGGCCTTGGTCCTGGAGGCTCATTCCCAATTTGCTGAGAGCTGAAGTTACTGGAAACAAGGTAAAGGAAGAGCAAGACAGTGACAGCTCCCAACAGTGTGGTGGGACTGGAGAAAAGGATGGAAACCAAAGGCTCAAAAACACCCATTTGTTCCGCTCTTGATCGAACTCATCTGACTGAGCAACAACTCCTTAAATGATCCCACTCTTTTGGCCTCTGACTACACAAAAACTCTTAAAGGAGAAGCAGCAGCTTTTACATCTTGATTACAACAGCAAAGAAAGGTTTTAATCCTGTATATTGGTCTTCTGAACACAAAGACAGCTTCAGATAAGTTGATGTCCTTTTGCATCTTTGGTTTCAGGTACAGTTGTATTGTAGTTTCTAAAGTTTTACGAGCACAGATTACCCCACAATTGTTTTTTCCCTCTGGGTTAGGACCTTGGCCACAGGTTGTTTGGGATTATCATTTTCAGCTGCAATGGTGCCCTCACCGGGCTATAATTAGTCAGGTAGACTTTAAAAGGAGCCGGGGCCTCATGTATAAAGCGTGGGTATGCACAAAAACCTGGCGCACGCCCTTTTCCACGCTCACATTCAGATGTATAAAGAGTGAAATGACCATGGAAATGTGCGGTCCTCCACGCCAAGTCCATAGCTGGCGTACGCACGTTTCTAGTGCTTTGGAACCTTTGGCGACACTTAGAGGTGACACTGAGAAACTGTTAATAATGTGAAAAAGGTCATTCCTCTGATTTGTGGGCACATCAGAGATACACAGATGAACAATGAACACACCAGCATGTCATCCTACTGCCAGAGCAGCACATCCACCACCAGAACCAGAACCAGAACCAACCAGACCCTGGACCCATCAATGGCAATCCTGTCCGGGAGAACATTAAGCAACAACCATAGAGAGAGACAAGGACACAAAATTAGTTAGTTGATAAATGCATTTAATGTAGTGTTCATGTCTGTGAGAACATTTATTAGTCAGTCCAGTCGCTCACTGACGACGCCGATCGTCCTCTCAATGTCCTCTGGTGACTGGTCAGCACGGACCTATGCCGGTCGGACAGGCATCAGCAGCTGTCTATTGGTGGACCAGAGGATCGGCTAACGCCAGGGAGGCAACAGGAAGCCTCTGTGACAGGAGGATGATACTGCATCTCACCGTCTTCTGCCTCATTGTTGGAAAATAATAATTTGATTGATTAAACATGAGTTAAAGTCTTTGATTTCCTCTTTGATATCCTGACATGACTACGCATGAACCTTTATCTTGTTTGGCTGTGATCAGACTATTGTATGACCCGTAGAATGAACTAATGTGTGACTTACACAAATGTTAAATATATGTTTAACTTGGGGATGATCCGCATCAGCCCTGTGAGAAAAGTGTCACCCACAATAGCAGCGAGTCTCCGCACAAACGGGCTGAGTTCGTCCTCTTTTCTCCTTTCGCCTGTTTTGGCCTCCACTTCGTGTCCACCTTGATGTCATCATCTGATCATGCAGAGAGGGGAATCCCAGAGGGAATCCCACCTACAGGCCCCGTTTATACTAATTTGCATATTTAAATGTAGGCGTGGAGTCAGGTACTCCAACGTATGCGCTCAATTCCATGCTGATTGGGATGTATAAAAGAAGTGTGCTTGGATTCAGGTGTACGCTCAGTTTTATTCATCTGGATTTTTTTGTGCGTGCAGACTTTTCTGGATTTAAGCGTACGCCAGGTTTCAGTATGAAATCCATGCAACTCTTTATACATGAGGCCCCTGGAGCTTCCTGCTCAGTTGGCTGTGAACAGTCCACAACTCAACATCCCTTTTTTGTTTAGTCTTATTGCATCCCTGCTTAGTTTTTGGTTGGCTACTCCCCATCCTTTTGCTATATGTCTAAAATAAAACATTCAGTCATTTGAAGTTGGAGAAAAAAACTCTGAAGATCCAACTGTTTCTACCATTTAACATTACATTTTTTTTTTAATTATCATACATTCTCAGGACTAATAAGAACTAAGACCTGTTGGTTTTTTATATCATTCATGTTTCATTGGACTTAGTGTGTGATTTTGATATATTTTCATAAAAACTTTTAACTGAGGAAGCCCAGTGCTGGAGACCTCTGGTGACTGAAAGATGAAGTCATTACCTGCAGTTCTTGAAAGACAACTAGTGGCTCCAAAACGGAGTCCCCATCAACCCAACATAAAAATGTCCAACTTAACAGGAAAATAAACATGTTTACAATTTATTTTTCCACTCTTGAATTTATATATAACTCACGTTTCCATTATATTAAGGTTTAAAATTCTGCATCATTAAGGGTATTCCTGCTGTGATAGACATCTGATTAGCTGCTGATTCAGATTTTCACAGAGTCTGTGTCTTGAATAAAACATAATTATTTCCATACAGGAAGCTCTGTAGTTGTGTTTAAGGCGTTAGATTAACAGGACATCACAGCATCCTGTTATGAAATTCAGGGTACTGAAATAGAATAAGCTGATTTTTATCATGACACAGTTCCTGTCTCTCTGTACATACAGGCTCACTGTGATTGGCTCAAGTCTTTTTATCACCTTGATGAGTTACATAAATGCGAAAAATGAGAAATCTGGAGCTAGATGTTTTTCTGATTGAAAAGGGCTCTGCTTTGACATGCTTTTGAGGAACCTTTATACATTCAGTACCTTTTTAATTACCAGTGGTATTTTATTTGTTTTTAGTACTGAATTGTATTTGTGTTTTATGTATGTTTTATTTTGGCTAAAATTTCTGTCCTGAGACCGTCTGCTGTCTTTGTTAGGACATTCTAGCAAAACAGATCTTTAAAAACTCTGACCCCTTGAAACTCGCCTAAGGGCCCAATGTCCTTAATTATTTTTCTTGTAAACAACACTGGGTTTGACTTTGAATAACCATATTATAAATCATTGGAAAGCTTAACTTCTTGAAATTTCAACAATGCATGTTATTTCACCATTCAAGCATAGCAACAGGATCAATAAGCATTTGTTTACAGACCAAGAACAAACAAACAAATACAACTAACCAATGAAGTCTCATAGTTCTCCACCAAAACACAGAAGTCTAACAGAATCAGTCCTATAAATTTGTAAAACATCCAATTAATTCACTCCTGTGAAATAATTCATTCATACATCCATAAGTCCACTGCTGCACCGTTTTGTATTTTGCATCACTCATCCATTATTTCCCACTTATTCTAAAAAAAAATCACTAAGCTTACGTTTATAGCGTAATTTTTAGATATATTTTTTTTTTCAATGTTGTTAAGACTTTTATTACTCAGTACCAGTTGCAGTGATGCTGATTGTTGTGGGTGAAATTTCAGACTCTTACTTTTCAAAAGTGGCCTAGACCATGTCTGTACTATAAATGGCTCATAAAAAGCTCTCAATTTAATTCTGTAAGACTGGGGTTTTTTTTTTACGTGTTTTATGCAAAAATGGCTGGAATTCACAGGAGTTACTCTCATTGAGTCATTTTTCTTGGTTAAATAATGGTTGAATTTAATTAAATGAATGAATGAATGAATAAATAAATAAATAAATATGTCTTCAAATCCAACAAAAAACACATCTCATAATTCAGTTGCCTTGAGTTTTTCACTCAGGTCTGAACTGAACTAGTCTGAATGATGATGCAGGTCTTTGCTTCTTGTGATTTGAATGGGATCTGCACTACTAATGTTATTTCCAAAATCTTTTAACAAGACCCATGTGGAACATTGTATAGACCCCTCAGCCCCATTTGATGATGCACCTTCACTCCTGTCGCTAACTAGCTTTCAATCACTGCCCCCGAAACTCCTGAAAAATGTAGGTCAACATTCCTGTCCAAATTTGGAACGTTGACCTTGATTTTACCTTGAAAATTAATCCAATCCATTTTAATTAATAAAGCACAAATTTAAATAAACACAAAGATTTCCAAAGTGCTGTACAGTAAAATAAACACAATAAAAACATAATAAAAAGATAGAATACAGGTCAAGGTTGACACGTAAAGAACTCTTCACAAATTGCACCTAAATATCAAAAATGACAGCAATTGAAGGATTTGTTGAAGTGTAATTGCGTCGACACTGATGGACAGACAGACGGACAGACACCATTGGACAATATCCTTGTGGCCGCTGGGCGAGGGGTAGAAAGTAGAGCTGCAGCCATCGATTACTTTTGTAATCTGTTAATCTATCAATGATTTTCATAATTTCAATCAAATGATTATGTTAATATTGGAAACATTTGTAAAAATGTGAAAAAGACATGTCTGAAAATGACAACTTGTCCTTTATTCTAGAACCAGCTGAAAGAACAACCACAAAAAGTACAAGGATATAAATAAAGTCTATAGAAATAACAACAATAACAACAGTAAAAAAACATATATAGAAATATCTATAGATAGAAACAACAAATAACCTAAACGACATCTACAAACAACATGTGTACTGGAGTCTTCGACAAATTTGTATCCAACTTACTAACAACTTAGGATGGAACTAACATACAACTTTGTGGTGATTGTAGCGTCACAATAAGCATCTGTGTTAAACACAATAGTAGAACTAATGTTTAGCGGCAACGAAATTAAGGAAACAAAGCTTTGATTTAAGAAAATTTTTATCACATACATTTTTACTGGATTCGAGTTGATTAATCATTTCAGCTCTAAAGAAAAAGCATATTATCTTCCTCAAATGACTACATAGAAAATGCATATTTCGCTTTGTAAAGAGAAAGACGATAAACATTGCTGAATGCTTGTTGTGTTCTTCAATAAGTTTATGTTACCACTTGTCAAGAGGATGACTGGATTTGTGCACCTATTACCTATAGGGGTGTGTATTGGCAAGAATCTGGCGATACGATACAAATCACAATACTAGTAGGATCATGATACCATATATCACGATATATCATGATACTGTTAAAAAGGGGGGTTTTTTTGTTTCTTTTTTTAAATGATTATTTCTTTGAAGAATTGAATTACACCAGAAATATGCACAAATACTAAACACATTTTTATTTGATCACAACAGGATCTAATGCTATACCACAAAATGTTCCTGTCTTAAAACTTAAATTATGTTTCACAGACATTACAGTTTAAGATCCTGTTCAAATGTTCATATTCTATTAGTCCAGAATTAACATCAGAACATTATTTTTGTGCAATCCCAACAAAGGATCTAATATTATTTAATAAGTGTGAAATAATAATAAATAAAATATAAATAAACAAAAAACAAAAAAACCCAAAAATGAACCTCCACAATATCTGCATTTGAATAAATACCTAAAAAATATCGATTCAATTCTTTTTAGTATCGATACAGTATTGTTAAATGAAATATTGATATATATTGCAGAACCGATATTTTCTTACACCCTTAATTACCTATAGGCTGCATTAGTACTGTTAACATCTCAGCTACTTATTCTGATATTGCCGCTACTTTAAGTTTATTTAAGCTTTGTATCAACACGTTTGATGTGATGAAATATTTGACAGCGTCTGTGACACTGAGCAGGTAGGAGGTAAGACTGAGGGAGGGCGTGACACGCGTCCATATAAAAGAAGAGACAGAGACAGTAAAGACAACGATCACAGAGAAGAGAAGACCATCTGACTGGACATGGTTCACGCAGGCTACATCCTGGCTTTAATATCCATGTGTCTCCCAGGTAGGAATATCATGGATCACACTGAAGTCTGAGTCTGTCTGTGGTTTTATTGATGATCACGCTCTATTTACACGCTGTAAATAGTGATGCATTACAGCACCTACAGTGGAAACACTGTTTTTGCTGTGGTTTAGTTGGTCCATTTAATGAGTTTGTCATATAAAAGATAATGATCAGATGTTGTTTTGGGCTGTGAGGATCCAGACCAGATAATGTTTGGATGTTGGATGCTTAATGGTGACTTGAAAAGCTGATGTTGTGGTTTACTGATGCCTGCTCAGCATTTGTCAGTGTTTGATTGGATGTTTAATTTGTGTTTTTCTTCCAGTTTGTGTTGATATTCTAATACAGTTGTATTTGGTGGATGTAGACTCAGTGAAAAATACCTGTGATTAGTAACTGGTCACTGGTTTCTACCATATCAGAAGATGATGATTCACAAACCTGATACGTTCATTTGGAACATGTTCAAGTGATGAGAGGTGTCTCACAACAGGAAATCACACCTATATTCTGATTCTAAGAAATGATATAAATGTACAAACACAGGATTATCTTCATGGTTACAGACATGTGTGTGTTTGATATAAATCATAGCGTGTGCTGCTGGTCATGTGACTGTCATGATGACGAATGAGTGTAAAAAATAAATGTAAATCCAATCAAATATTGGTGGTTACATGAATCCTGTCTGTTTATATAGTGATGTCAGACATTATTTAGAAGAACAAGCTACTGGATTGGACTATTATTAACCTATTTTATCAATGCCATGTGATAAAATAGTGAAAATGTCTGTTATGGTTTCCTTCAGCCTCAGGTTATGTCTTTAACTTGTCTTTGTTGGATTAATGGATCAGACGAAAACACAAACATGTTTCCTCTCAACACAGAGCAGTATATGAACGGCCTCAACCAACATTACTCCTTCAGCCCCTGTTTGTCAAAGCAGCTGCTTATTCCAGCTCTTTGACTGGTTAAACAGTCTGTCCATCAACTGATGTTACACAATGCACTGACAGAACTTGTTCAGCTGAACACAATTTGGGTTCAAATGATTAAAATGATCAACATATTAGTTTAATAATGACAGACCAATTCTGGTTCAATGAGTTTTTTGAAATAAACTGTCAAACATAAAGTGAACAACACTCACTTTAATGAAGTCTGGGATTTTTCAGTTGATTTATTAATGATTCCTCCAGTTTTACTGATATTTATCAAACTAAATGTGTTTGTTTCAGCTTCTCATTGTTCATTCATTTACTTTTGTTCAATAATGTCTTGTATTTGTATTATAACCTTAATCAGTGTAACGTGCTGGTTTGTTATTTAGACAATGTTTCTAAGTCAAACCACAGAGGTGTGACATATTTAGATCAAACCTGATGATTGTGAGTTTCCTGTTCTGTTAATCAGAATATTGCCATATGTTCATTGATGTACTTTGTGTTTTTTCCCTGCAGGGCTCCTGGCTAAAAAGAACAACACTTCGACAGGTAATAAATACATAAAGGAGTGCTCTGAAATTAATTCGAAACCTGAACATTATGGTAAAGGTGATTTTCATCTGAACAAAGTGGACACAATGCAGAGGATTCATTGATGATCAGTTTATAGATGCTCCACTGATAATAAATTCTTAAAGTTTACAACCCCATTTCCAAAAATATTCAGATGCTGTGTAACATCAAAATTAAAACTGAATGCAATGAATGTTTTAGATATGCCCCTCTTTCAGCACACCTGAAGGTCGTTATCAGGCTTCCGCAGAGCTTGATGATAAGCTTATCATTTGAATCAGGTGTGTTGGAAGAGGGACGCATCTAAAGCATGCACGATACCAGCCCTCAAGGACTGGATTTGAATACCTCTGGTGTAAACTGACACGCAATCAAAGGGCGTTGAATAACATGCGAAAGGTCGAAAATTCATTCGTATAGCACGCCAAATGCCATAAGAACTGGCATGACATACAAAGCCATTCAGTGAGATCACTTTGTGGCTGGAGCTCTTTCAGTAGATCTACAGCAGGCCGAATAGTACATGGTGGGGAGCTCCATAGTGACAGTACCTCAGATACTTGAGTAGCTTATCACTAGTGATCGGCTTCACCATGAGACTGTCTCATATTAGAATGAGTATTTACAGTTGTACAGATCACAACAGGAATGTAGAGCTTTGTCATATTTGAAGAATAACACGCAGACCAGACAAACATCCAGTACAAAAGCAGGCGTTCAGATGTGTAAAGATACACCAACCCTCACAACAGGGTCATTTCATCTCTCATTTTCTCATTTTAAACCCTTGAAATGTATTCTATGTTCGAATGTGAATAAAATATGGGTTTGAGAGATTTGCAAATCATTGCATCCTGATTTGATTTACATTCTACGCAACCCAATTGTTTTGGAATTGAGGTTGTATTAAAAGTCCAGTGAATGTGGTCTCGCTAGTGTGTTGTGGTTCTGGACTGAACTCCTGTCTTATCTCTACACAGAGCCTGTGCACTTCAGGTTGGTAGGAGGACCCACTCGTTGTGAGGGAAAACTGCAGGTGAAACGACTGGATAGATACTGGAGACAAGCTGATGGATTTTACTGGAACTTAAAGTTAGGAAACAGGGTTTGTGCAGAACTCGACTGTGGATCTGCTGTTGCAGTAGGACAAGTAGCGAGGCCAAGCAGGATGAACGTAAAGATCTGGTGGTTCAAATCTGACTGCAGTAATTCTTCACTTCATGATTGCCTTAGAAATTCCAGGTCCACATTATCCCTGGAGTTGAAGTGTTTAGGTAAGTGCATTAATACTTCACAATAACCCTTACACTGTCACTATAGGCTCCAGACTCTCTGTGGCACAGGTGTCAAACATGTGGCCCGGGGGCCGAATCCGGCCCGCCAAAGGGTCCAGTCTGGCCCTTGGGATGAATTTGTGAAATGCAAAAATAGATATTAAGAAATTAACAATCATTTTATTTCAGGTTCCACATTCTGACCAATTCAGTCTCCAGTGGGTCAGACCAGTATCATAATAATCTATAATAAATACTCACAAATCCACATTTTTCTCTTTGTAAATGTAAATATTTTCATGCATTTACACTAAAACAAAGCATAATTTCACAAAAAATGTGAATAACCTGAACAAATATGAACAACCTGAAATGTTTTAAGAGAAGTACAATTTTAACAATATTCTGCCTGATACTAAATGTTGTATCTGTAGACCCGCTGTGATGTGTAAGTTATAATGAACATGTGGAAATGATAAACTGAAGCATAATATTGTTAAAATTACACTTATTGTTTCAGTTTGTTCATGTTATTCACATTGTTTGAAATGATAGTTTGTAGATGTGAACATTTTCATAATGTAAATTTACTTTTTTTTAACTCTAAAATATAGAGAAAAGTTTGGAGTTGACATTATTTATATATTATTATGTTATTATTTTACTGGTTTGGCCCACTGCAGATCAAATTTAGCTGAATGTGGCTCCTGAACTAAAATGAGTTTGACACCCCCGCTCTGTGGAGTCTCAGATTCTGCTGGTCGGTCAACAACTTCAACTCAGATTAAATATGAACACACACAAACAGATCAATAGAATCAGTCAATCTGTAAATAACATCCATGTCCATGACGTATGTGTAGAAGCATAAGATGATTTAACATCATATCACACACACAGAAGAAACAGAAACAAACACGTATGAATGCAAGCTCACTACAGTCCAATAAAATCCACTATATAGTCAAAGCTGCCATACCCTGGTCTACTGCAGCTCGCTAGATTACCTTGGAGTCCACTTCCAATTCCAGCAGATTCTAATTTTATTCCAAGTCTTCTTCCATCTGTGTGTCCACAGACTCTGTCAGACTGGTCCATGGTTCCAGTCTGTGTTCAGGCAGACTAGAGGTCCAGTCTAATCAGTCCTGGTCCTCAGTGTGTGAAGGACACTTTGACCTTCCTGATGCCCAGGTGGTCTGTTCAGAGCTGGGCTGTGGAGCTCCTTTGCTCCTCCAGGGGACGGTCTATGGAAAAGCTGTGGCTCCTCTGTGGAAGATGTTCCAGTGTAAAGGCCATGAGTCTGCTCTCCTGGACTGTGGAATCTCTGTGTTGGAAAACTGCTCATCTGGAAAAGCTCTGGAACTCGCCTGCAGAGGTGGAGCTTTGATTTACATCAACTTCTATCAGTTCAGTCACTTTGAGCTAATTTATTTTTCCCTTGTATTGATCAGATCCTGGTGATGCCAGACTGGTGGGAGGAGCCAGTCGCTGTAATGGTACAGTACAGGTGAAGCAATTTAAAGTCTGGAGAGACATGGCATATGTACCTTATGATTTTCGTCATAACCCCTGGACCCTGAAGGCAGCAGATGTAATATGTAACCAACTGGACTGTGGCTCTGCTGTTTCTGTGAGACAGAAACATGCTTCATCCTATCCTTTGTGGGAGATCAGCCCCTCCTGTGTTGAGATGACATCTACACTGAGGGACTGTGCTACATCAATGTCTGTTTTCTCTGAATCTTTCACCATGTTCCTCACTTGTTCAGGTAACTATACTGATTACATCACTGGTAGATGGTCATGATACTGTCTGAGTTTTTCTGAGTCAGATGGCCCTGGAAAAAAATTGTTTTGAAGCATGGTGGTGTGGGTTTTGAAGGCCCTATAACACTGGCCAAATGGAAGCTGGGAAAAGAGGTGGTGCAAGGGGTGTGCTCCCTAACCCTAAAGTATTGTGACTTGTTTGGGGGATTTCTCATACCTTGCTGTGACACAGTGAATTAAAACACTCTCACTGTTGCAAAGATAAAATGTCTTTAACAGATGGTAGAAAGATTTTTTTCTTGTGTGTCTTCTTGAGAAAATACAGCTGCTGGTGTGCCTTTGGAGATGCAGTTTTATGTATAAATGAACAAGCGCATCATACTCAGCCTGCAGCCTTGTGGTGCACTGGTGAGAGACAGGCAGGTAGTAGATAGGTGAAGGCCCACTCTGACAGTCTGTGGGCTGACACATACAAAGTCCTTCATTCATGTGCATAGTGCATTGCTGACATCAGAAGCAAATATAGATGTATAGATGTGTTTCCTGCAAAGCAGGCATAGAAATAGTTGACTCTTCAGCCAGGGAGGATCTGATGTATTTTGGTGGTTCAAGTAAGGTCCATTAAGGCATGCTTTATCTGAGCTGCCAAGCAAATCACGTAAGAGAAGGTCCACGCAATGGACAGTTAAACTGAAACATCAAACACATGGAGCTGAATTCAGTTTAAGTCCATGAATGTGGTCACATGATGCTGCTTTCCAACAGGCTGTTGAACAGCTCAGAAGGACTGAGTCCATTTGTTTTGAACAGGACTTTGTATCAATAATTATGGTCTTTCTCCAGCTATATGTGTGGGTCTGCTGGACTCTGAGGATACAATGAAAACATTACTGACACTAAACCATCTCCTTAAATGACTTACTCTGATTTGATGATGATTCTGTCACAAGCACTAATGTTAAACTAACTCTAATCTGTCACTGAGGTGACAGTTGCCCTGATGTCTGCTTTAGTCCAGTCTGAATGTAGACAATGCCCTCTTTTGGAATCCAGTTAAACAACAGCACAGACTCACTGTGTCCTTCACCTCCAAATCTCCAGATTCAACATAAAACTGCCTTTTATATTGTTGTGTTCTTTGTTATTCTGTTTTCTTCGAGGATGTTGTGGGTCTGATTGAAATGATCCATGAGTTGTATTTAGTTCATGTGTCACTAATGACTGAGAAGAGGCTTTAAAAGACTCCAACCTCAGACTCAGCAGATCTGTTGATGGTGTTTTGTGTCTTTAAACATGTCTCTGTGCTGTGTGTCCACAGACTCTGTGAGACTGGTGAATGGTTCCAGTCTGTGTTCAGGCAGACTGGAGGTCCAGTCTAAGCAGTCCTGGTCCTCAGTATGTGAAGAGGATTTCAACCATAATGATGCAGAGGTGGTCTGTAGGGAGCTGGGCTGTGGGGCTCCTTCACTCCTCCAGGGGGTGCTCTATGGAGTGGGGGAGGCTCCAGTCTGGACCAGCAAGCTCCAGTGTGAAGGCAATGAGTCTGCTGTCCTGGATTGTAGAAGGTCCAACTCATCTGGGAAGACATGCTCAACTGGAAAAGCTACTGGACTCGCCTGTACAGGTACAGAGGGGCCCTGGCTTTCATATGACACTATGTTTCTTTGACTCATTTCTTTGTGTTTCTGCTCAGACCCAGGTAGTGTCAGGTTCGTGGGACAGCCGAGCCACTGTGCTGGTACTTTGGAGATCCAACACCAGGGACAGTGGAGACCAGTAATAGACCCCTATCAACACTGGGACCTGAAGTCTGGATCTTCTGTGTGTCAACATCTGGACTGTGGATCTGCTGTTTCAGTGAAGAGAAGAAAAGATTCTTCAAACAGACTTTCGTGGTTTGTCTCATCTTCCTGTGTAAAACTGACATCTGGACTGAGGGACTGTGTAGGACTAGATGATTCCTATAATGAATCATCTAGAGTGGACGTGGTCTGTTCAGGTACAAATGGACACAAACTGTGTCTTAAACTGAATTCTCAGTGGCCAGATGGTTCTGTTTCTGACATTTAAAGTTACATCTAATGAATATTTTAATTTCCTTAATCAGTTGATAATTTTGTCTCAGGTCAATGTTTCATCTGTAAAATGTATAAAATATTGACCTTTGTAACATCCAGAACTCAAATTAATGTCTGAAAACACAAACATATTTCACTGAGTCCCAATTAGGACAAAAAGGACTAAATGTTGACATGTGAGACTCTAAAACCACCACATTTGTCATTGTTAACCCACACATTCCTTTTTAATAGCAGCTGTCACCTAAATAATAGATTCAACCATGTTTTCATTGATCAGTATTAATCACATCCAAAACTAATCTGGATAAAATCCATCTTTCTCACTGAGGATGATGTATTATATGACTGATTGTTTTTGATTATATGTGGTAGTTGGTCCAATCATGTCCCTGTGTATGACCAGATCTGCTGCCTCAGCCAAACATCTCCCTGTCTGATGGGTTCTTTGAGGTCTACAAGCAGGGGTTTCGGCTGCTGATGGGGTATGACTTCACCATCAGATGCTCTATCCAACCCCAGTACCCAGGAGGCTCCTTCCAGCTGATGTCTAACTCCAAGAAGGCGCAGAACCGCACCCTGCCAGCTGTCAATCACTCAGCCCACTTCCTGTTGTCTGCCATGGGTTACGCCCATCAAGGGGACTACATATGTGTTTATCACCTGGAAGTTTTCAACCACAGCTTCTCCTCATCTCAGAGCCCAGCCCTCTATCTCACTGTTGGAGGTAACGTCAGGAGAATCACACAAACCTTTTCACACACAAAACACCCACAAAGCATCAGTAAGTCACATGACCAGGTTCATCGATATTCCACGTGAGCAGTGTGAATTAGGTGTGAAGAGAGCCATATCATTAAAACTGATATCAAGTAAACACAGTTCAGTTGAACCTCTCAGAGATTGGGCTGAACCAACAAACATTTGACCTGACATCAGTTCTAACCACAGTTTAACCCAGGTTTAAAATGAGTCCATCCAGGTTTAATGTATACCTCATTTACATAAAAACTAATGTCCCTGTAACTATTACTCAGGTCTGACATGTGTAGGTCACATCCAGGTCCTGCTATTTCCATAGAGGAAGCTCTAAAGTATCTCTAGCCTATGTCTAAGGAGTTTCACGTATCTGACACCCAAAAGTGCACAAATCATTATCTTAAGACCTTGGGTTCATCTAAGATTGGTAATGCCAACTCTTCATTAGACCATACAGGACCTCCAACACACACAATAAACAAAGATTAAAAACGGTATGGAAATGTATTTTAAGAATATTTATGAATAAAGAGGAAAATTCTCCCTGTGCTCTCCCTAGCAATGGTACAACACTGGTTAAATATAAAACATTTGGAAGAAAATTGTAATTTAAAGTAACAAGTTCAGCTCACAGCTGTTTCCTGTAGGAATGTCTCCTTAGTGCAGGGGTCAGCAACCCTGGTCCTTGAGAGCTACTATCCTGCATGTTTTAGATGTATCCCTCTTGCAACAAATCTGATTCAAATGATAAGTCTATCATCAAGCGCTGCAGATGCCTGATAACGACTGTCAGGTGTGTTGGAAGAGGGAAACATCTAAAACATGCAGGATAGTGGCTCTCGAGGACCAGGAGTGGGCACCCCTGTTTTAGATGTTTCCCTCTTCCAGCACACCTGACGGTCATTATCACTTCTGCAGAGCTTGATGATAGGCTGATCATTTGAATCAGGTGCGCTGGAAGAGGGATACATCTAAAACAGGGGTCCCCAACCCTGGTCCTCGAGAGCCACTATCCTGCATGTTTTAGATCAGGGGTCACCAATCCTGGTCCTCGAGGGCCGGTATCCTGCATGTTTTAGATGTTTCCCTCTTCCAGCACACCTGACGGTCATTATGAGGCTTCTGCAGAGCTTGATGATAGGCTTATCATTTGAATCAGGTGTGTTGGAAGAGGGATGCATCTAAAACATGCAGGATTGCGGCCCTCGAGGACCAGGATTGGTGACCCCTGTTTTAGATATTCCCCTCTTCCAGTACACCTGATGGTCGTTATCAGACTTCTGCAGCGCTTGATGACAGGCATCATTTGAATCAGGTGTGTTGGAAAAAGGAAACATCTAAAACATGCAGGATAGTGGTTCTCCAGGACCAGGGTTGCTGACCCCTGCCTAAGTGCATGTCCATATCTTTCATTTTGACTACTCGCTCCTGATTTAGCTAACACTGTACTCCTCCAGTTTAAGGATCAACGTTCATGATTTTAATGTGTCACAGTGTCTGATATTCAGTTTCAAAGTTAAAATTCTTAGTTCTTTTAAGTTTAATTGATTAAGATCCTACCACCCTCCATGGAAAAGATGGGCATCCTGGTATATCCTCATGATTGCACCCCGGGGAAGGCAGCAGCTCTATCCGTAGGAGAGAATCCACAAAAACAGCCTGCACACAAGTGTACAGATGATCACTAAGACAGTCCTCATACCACCAATTTCTCTTTGACACTATGCAACATTGAGTTTAATAAAATAGAACATTACATTCTTTTCCAGTATAGTACCTGTACAAAATACCTGCAACCATTTGATTGTGTTTTCATTAATTCAGAGTGGTTGAATACCTATCAGTCATGTCAACACATCCACTGCAGTTAAACACTGGGCGCCATGTTGGCTTCGACAGCAGCAAATTAGCTTTGGTTAGTTTAGCTCCACCACAACTTAACTCATTTACAACGTTTTTCCAGCTTAATATCAGAACAAGTTCCATATTTTGACTGCTGTTAGACATATTGATTTCCATATGACATCTTACATTCAGTTAATAAATGTATTAACCGGGCTAAATCAAGCTGTACGCTAAGCTAAATGCCAGTGCTAACTTACCTGGATATTCAGTCAAGGCAGAGAGCGGCTTCACGGACCTACTTAACAATTCACACAGTTTTGTCCAGTATGAACCAACAGATTACTGCTATAAATTGTCACAAAGTTTCGTTATATATCTGTCATGCGGTTTCTTTATTGTCATGTGTTCATTCGCCAAGAACTGCAGGATAAATTAAAAAGGATTCTTGTCCTAGACCTGTGAGGCGTTCAGGGTCAAGGTGCATAAGAAAACAATACTAGAGGAAGTACGGGGTATTTAGAGAAAGTATGTGATTTAAGTTTACAGAATAGCCTGGGTTACATCAATTCAGCAAAACACTGTTTAATGATTTTCAGTGAAAGTAAATACATTTCAGTCAATATGGAAAAGCTTTTTTTTTTCCAACCGAAAACAAATCAGTCTATGAATTAATAAAACTTTGTGCTTTTTGGACCAACAGAGGAAATAATCTCACTTTCTTTCAGGTGGCTCTGTTTGATGATTCAGCAATGAAGCTCTAGCTTGAGATAAACCTCATTGGCTGAATCAAATAGTAAAATAACAGATTTATAGAAACACTCAAAGAGAACTTCTGTTGAATCTTTGAGGAGTTTGATCATTTTGATCGATACATGTTGCATACAGTTTCTTCTTAGATGTGAATGTGTTCCAGTTGTTTCCACGTCATTATTGATCGGATCAGTTCTTTCCACATTCTGAGCAGCAGAACAGTGACAAACACATGTTCCTCAAATATTATTTTAAAGGTTATTTCTAATGTGTTTCAGTCTCTGTGTCACATCTGATCATCAGGGTGATGGTCTTCATCCCTGCTCTGCTCATATTTGATATTTCACTCTTCTACTACTATAAGGTACGTTCACTTCTTTACTCAGTGGATTCAATGGATTTTAGACTGAGTCAGACACACATGAATCTGAACATGTTTGCTGCCTTGTTTTTTCCAGGTCACCGTGAGGCGGATCAGAATGAAGGCTGATCACTGAGATGACAGACTGTCACAACCACAATGACAATTCAAGAAAAAACATCACATTTATGGAGTCACAGATTTTAAGACAGAAAGCAGCAGTTTGAGTCCAGCCGATATTTGTATTTAATAAACAGAGTTTTCAGCTGAACCAACAAACGGCTTCATTACATTCTGATACATGATCTATCAATGTTTCAGCTTATTGAAAGAGATTTTCTACACATGTAAATACAACTTTATTCTCATGATATTCTGACTTCTTTTTGAAAATACTTCTTAAGAAGAGTACTTTATTCTATGTACTATGCTTTTATTAATACAGTACAGCAATATTTTTCCTGAAACATGACTTTTTTTGTGTAAACATTAGACATGTATTCCCTAGTCATGATCCTAAAGCTCCATCTGTCATTCACTGAAGAGCTGAATTGTGGGAAAACCTGAAAGATATCCAAAGCCACATCCAGATGAGGTTCCCATCCCATCATGTCCAAAATGAAGATGAGTTTCTTGTGCTTTGAGTCTACCAGAGTCGTCTTTCATTGTACAGTCTTAATGTTCATTGTGTTTTTGTGCAGTCTCTCTCTCTCTCTCTCTCTCTCTCTCTCTCTCTCTCTCTCTCTCTCTCTCTCTCTCTCTCTCTCTATATATATATATATATATATATATATATATATATATATATATATATATATATATATATATATATATATATATACACATATATATGCTGCCGTCTTTTAAGTAAGTCCTGTTGTTGTTTTTTTTTTTATAGTAGATTAATGCTTCCTGTGTAAATTCCACCATTTCTCCAATTCTGGACTGAATTGCATTATGTGACGAGGTCTGATAAGTCTATCACCACTGTCAAATCTCTTGTTTAACAAGATTGTGTCTCTGTGTGGATTTGTTACATATTTTTTGTGCCCTTCCAGTGTCAGTGCAGGGTGAACCTTGTTTCTCAGTTCCTTTGATTTTTGGTATTTTATATACATAACTCTGGTTTACAAATATAAGTAAACATGTACATACTTCTATTTTACATGCCGAATATTTTTGCTCATTTGTCCTTGACATATATTGTATTTACCAATAAATATCCATATATTTGTCTATTAAATAAAAGTCTACTTGTTGACCTTAAAAGTCACCTGATGCTATTTTAATGTCTTCACTTATCTTTACATGTAAAATAATTGAACATTAGCTGTATTAAACACATTATCATCTTGTACATCCTTGATTTCTGTAAAACAAATCTCAGATCATTATATAGGCCCTTTCCTACCAAAAGGCCCAGGAACTTTATAACCAGGAACTTATTTACCGGGAACTTTTTGGGGTAAAAAAGTTCCTGGTAACTGCGTTTCCACCGCACCTGAAAGTTCAGGGTAATTTATTCAAATCAGGTTGATGATGTATGAGGGAGCAGTAATAGAAACTGTAGTCCAGTTCATGTACATTGACAAACTAACCTCTAGTTCAATAAAATGACACAGTACTGAAGTGGACAGTTTGGGATTAACATTTTACTGGTTGTTGAATCACTTAATCCATCTGGAATACATTTTAAATGAAGTTAACCACCATCATCTTCATTGTAATAGAAATTCATCCACTGTGACATATTCAATAAAATAAAACATCAGCGTTCATGATTCGTGTTTTAATGAATGACCATCAGAACATGGATTTAATAATTCATCATAATGGATTAAATTCTATGTTTTCATTTGTTTTTTTTTCCAAAGGTTTGAAAAATAATTCAATTACACTTTTTTTTTCCATATCAAGGTTTAATTGACTTTTTAATATCCTATGTTTCTGCTTAAATAATTTATCATTACAATACACCTCATTCATTTATTTTCATTGTTTGCACATTTTTGAGTCAGCTTCTATGTTTAACCCATAAAGACCCAAACATCTACCTTTGACCAAAATCATTCACTGATCAAAAATGTTTAATACCTGTTGATCCATTAATCTCATCAATATATCAAAATAATTGTTGTAAAATGCTTTTTATCGTCTTTTCATGGTCATCAGATATGACCCATTTGGATGTTCAGAAGCTCCGTAGTGAACGTGGAAACGTCATCATCTTCTACAACATTGATTCACCAGTAAAACCCATGGAGTTGGATCAATGACAGTGGATGGAGACACTTTATGTTTATGTTCAGTTATTGGTATCTTTGCTGAAAAAGTCACTTTTTTTTCTCAGTTTTCTCTGTTTCTGATATAATAACCCTCACTTTCAATATGAGCTTTTGATCAGTAAATTAAATATAAGAAAATACATGATTTTCACTGAAAAAATGCAAAATCCAGAGGATACTATTATGATAAATGGTGATAAATAATTTAAGAAAAGTTACATAGAGAGAAAAAACATTTGGAACCTGTCATAAAAGTAGCGTTGGGTTTTTATGGGTTAAAGTTGTGGTTTTTCTTTAGATTTATATTATCATTGATTGACTGCTCTCTAGTGGCTAAAATAACAAACTGCAGCTCATTGTTGTGTTATTAATGAAACTGATAGAACCTGTTAATGCTACAATGAATAACACTGCTGTTCACACAAAGATTTTACTGGGAAAACTATTCATTGCACATGAATCAGGAGGTGTAAATACAAGTTATAATAATGAACATACAGAGAAAAAGGAGCATATATGGATACGTGGAGCATTAAAGATGTAAAACTTTAAAACATTGGAAGGATTCAAGGTGATATAATTGAACTTTTAAAGGCAATTTAATAACTTCATCTCAGGTTCAATCGTCTTCACAGTAAAACAATAATACTTCCAGGCTGCAATAAAAAAAAGGAATAATAATTTTAAAAAAAAAAATCATACAAGTAATCAGAACAAATACCTCAACTATGTATAGAGATAAAAATGAAACCGGACAAATTTATCAGTCAGACATCATGTCAGCAGGTCAGTTAGTCCAGGGGCAGACAAATGCTGGTGTTTCCATGGCAACCACCAGCATCCTGTACATCTGTCAAATACATACTGAAGCATTTAACATGGTTTTTAAGTTTGTGATACTGCTGGAACCTGTACATTTCTGGAAATTTTGGCATGAATAGAGTATCTATCTATCTATCTATCTATCTATCTATCTATCTATCTATCTATCTATCTATCTATCTATCTATCTATCTATCTATCTATCTATCTATCTATCTATCTATCTATCTATCTATCTATCTATCTATCTATCTATCTATCTAGTGTTCTTTGTCCCATCTGTATTGTCTGACACACTGTGCAATTTGAAATCTTATGAAAATATGTATGTAGAATTTTTATTTATTTATTTATTTGTTTGTTTATTTTGGTTTTTTTAATTTTTATTTTTTGCAGTATCTTTGTGATGCCTACACAGTTTCTTTGCCCTGAACTTTATCTGCATTAACCAGTGAATTTCCTCCATTATGGGATCAATAAAGTTCATCTTAACTTATCCTATCTTAGTACCTGTGGACAGCTGGTGAGTAAAAGATGCTATTTTTAATGAAGTGTTTCCCACCATCAAAAGAAAAAAAAAAAAAAAAAAATTTGGCCATGTTGTTGTCATGTCTAATCATCTCCACTTGCTATGAAACAGTGACATGGCTATCAAGCAAAAATATATAAAATTAGGATGAGCTGATAACTAAACAAACCTTTGCGTCAAACTAATGCTTTGACTTTTAAAATAGTAACATACAAATAAAAGATGGAAGTAAGGGGAAAACCTGACTGAAATAAATGCTCAATGGCAGGATTATTCCAACTGCGTACTTGACAGAGTATTTATTTGTACACAGTACTGTAAGCCAAACTAGGCTGCACCCTCACACTTTCACCTCATTAACTTTGTTCCTTTCTCAAATTAATCCTCAGGCATGATGAAGAACTGAAAATATCTTTCTCTTCTGTGGCTCTTATGCATTTTAATGCTTTAGAAACTATAATACAGTTGTACCTGAAACCAGAGATGCTGTGCAAAATAAACATGAATTTTTCTGAAGAGTCTTTGTTCAAAGGCACCAATTTACAGGATTCATACATGTCTATGCAAGATGTCAGTATTCCGAGAAGAAGAATCTGAGGTAGTCAGAGGCCAAATGGGCGGGGTTATTGTTGTTACAGCACATCCTGGGACATTCATATTGTCATTGTTGCTGAACTGTTGCACAGTCAGACAAGTGCAATAAAAAGAGCAGAACAAATGGGTCTTTTTGGGCCTTTGGTTTCCATCCTCTCCTCCAGTCCCACTACACTGTTGGGTGCTGTCGCTGTCTTGCTCTTCCTTTACCTTCTTTTCAGTAACTTCATTTCCCAGCAAGGTCGGACGGAGCCTCCAGGACCGAGGCGCCTGCCTCTGATTGGAAACCTGTTGCAGCTTGATCTCAAGAGACCATATGAGACCCTATGTGAGGTGAGTTCAGCACCTGGTCCAAAGTCTTTTTCTTATATTTGGGCCATTCCATTGAATGGGTGACATTTGCTTGTTGCAACGAAACTTAATTTTTAAAAAATCTTTTTCCAACATTGAATCTAATAACACACATATTTAACTATTCAACATGTGTATTGGTCGATCTAAAGCAACTTTATTTCATTTCTTACAAGGGTTTTAAGTAGAAGATGGTTGCATTTTTCTCAGTCCTGTTACCAAAACTCATGTGACATTTAAAAAGCACACCTAAAAGCACGTCAACTAATTCCTGTGTTTTCTTCTCAACAAAGTGTTTATTTTAAAGAAATGGTTCATTACATGTTCAAATAATTAATATTTGTGACTATGAAATCACTATATATGCACTCAAGTTGTATTTTTCTAAAAACTGTAATGCCATTTTTTCAGTTTAAGGAGACCCAGACCTCAAATTTATCCAAATGTTTATAATGTAATTCATTAAATAATTGGATAAATGATGGATCACACATACTTGAAAAAAACAAACAAAAACAAAACAAAACGGTGGTTTGTCTTTATTTTTTTTAGAAAAAAATATTTAGTGACAGGAATGAACATTGGGTAACAGGAAGGAACATTTGGTAACAGAAATTTTGTTAGTCTGTTTGGATGTGTGGACGTGGGTGTGTGCATGTGTGTGTGCAATGCCATAAGTGCATGTTATGTGTGTGTGAGTGTGCATGGTTGTGCGTCCATGCTGTGTGTTACTACATTCAATAGTGTTTTAGCTAGAATTGCAATAAACGTACGTTTGTTGGCTCAGATCTCTTTCTCAATCTCCATGTGACAACTGGTGACTGGCCTCAGGGCTGAGATGATTCACTCAATATCCTCAAACAGGTACCAAAGGATGTTTTCACAGGCAGCCACAGCCAGCAGTGCACACAGTCTGTAGCAGTAGTTCCCATTTGACTTACAGGAGTCATATTTTGCTAAACCCACTTTTATTCGTCTTTGGTACATTTGTGTATTTGGACCCTAATAGTTCATAAAGTTTGAATTTGAACCCTCCAGGTGCTGCAAAACTATCTTTATAATCATTTTGGCAAAAATCGAGTGGAATTTCAATTCCGTCTTAATTTGTTACATCTATAACTAGTTACGTCACGACATTTCCACATGTAAGGTCAAGACTTCCGACGGACATTTCTCTGAGTACGCCAAAACTGTTTATCAGCAGCAGCGGTTGTAGTCCATACTGAAAATATGTCCAAACTTCGAGCAGATTACCTAAAATGTTCAGTTGTTGGTAAATGTTTTTGAATTGTCAAAAATGCGTTTTACCCCTCCAGCTTTCTAAGGAATATGGATCTGTATTCACAATCTACATGGGAATCAATAAAGTGGTGGTGCTGGCTGGATACGAGACGGTCAAAGAGGCTCTGGTCAACCATGGAGAAGAGTTTGGGAACCGAGATATCTCACCAATTTTGTACGAAACAAACCTGGGTTATGGTATGAGTTCCCTCATGCAATATGCATGAAACTACTATTCTCCTTAGTGACAAGCATAATTTGTAATTTGTAATAACTTATACATGAGGTATTTTCAGACCTTCATTTAATATTCTATAGGGATTGCTTTTGCCAATGGAGAATCATGGAAAGAGATGAGAACATTTGCCATCACCGTTCTCAGAGAATTTGTAATGGAAACATCAGCTGCGGAGGATAAAATCACAGAGGAGTGCAGCCACGTGATCCAAATACTTGAAAAGCACCAAGGTAAGGAGTAAAATAGAAAGGAAGATTGATTACAGGGTGTTATGATGCAGAAAGAAATAACAGCTAAGGAGGAAGGGCCTGTTTTTTCTTGGTCCTTTATTTTTTACAGCTTTAAATTAGAGTGAAAACTAATATACAAATATGAAAAATGAACTGTGAATTGAAAGTTTAAAACTGTGTTGTCTCCCAAATAACATCTTCACAATGTGACAGTTTACTCATCTCTAATTACACACCTACTCATATTTTAGCTTGAAAATACAATACCCACCACCTTAACATTGTTCATGTTGTAAAATACTTCAGAGTTTCTGCTGTATTTACAAGGAAACCTGTTGAAACAACAATGCAACATTCAACATCATCTAATGTATCGTGTATGGAAGCAGATTTGAGTGCGATGACCCCACTTTCACAAGTATAGTAAAAGGAAATGATGAGTAAATCCATCTCGTTAGATCTAAATCAATCCAGAGCAGATACTTTCAACCAACACATATTATTAAGCAGTAGCACATGGAGTAACAAGCCTTTACCTAAGGCGTTGAGATTGGATCTGGGTTGGAAAACACAAACACACCCTTCCTAGTATGACATGGTCTGACTGGTTTTTGGCTCTGGTAAATACTTTGGAAAAAACCTGTGCTCAGTTAGTGCATAGTAAAGTAAGTAAGCAAGTAAAGTATGCATAATATATCAGGTAAAGCATATATAGTATATAAAGTAAATTATATTTAGTATATAAAGTAAAGTATATATATTATATAAAGTAAAGTAAATTTAGTACGTAAAGTATACAGGGTGGGGAAGCAAAATTTACAATATTTTGAGGCAGGGATTGAAAGACAGTGTATGACCACTTAGTTTATTGAAAGTCATGAGAATTTATTTGCCACAAGAAAATTTACATAATAGAAAATGTTTTTTATTCTATGTGTCCTCCTTCTTTCTCAATAACTGCCTTCACACGCTTCCTGAAACTTGTGCAAGTGTTCCTCAAATATTCAGGTGACAACTTCTCCCATTCTTCTTTAATAGTATCTTCCAGACTTTCTCGTAATAGTTTTGCTCATAGTCATTCTCTTCTTTCCATTCTAAACAGTCTTTATGGACACTCCAACTATTTTTGAAATCTCCTTTGGTGTGACGAGTGCATTCAGCAAATCACACACTCTTTGACGTTTGCTTTCCTGATTACTCATATGGGCAAAAGTTTCTGAAAAGGTATGGATAATAGTGTTAGGTATGATTATGACATCAATATATGTTTGGTTTCAAAACAATTGACGAAAGAAAAACAAAACAATTGACGAAAAATTGAAGAAAAAACAACTAAATGTTCATTGTAAATTTTGCTTCCCCACCCTGTATATTGTATATAAAGTAAAGTATATATGGTACCTCAAATAAAGTACATATAGTATATTAAGAAAAGTATATGTAGTTTATAAAGTAAAGTATATTTTGTATATTAAGTATTTCAGCATATAAAGTAAAGCATATATATTATATACCTGTAATTCTGTCTTTCCACCTGAGATTTTTGTTCAACTTCAATTTCTTCCCTTCACCTGATTCTTTTCAAATTTAACATACTTTTTTTTTTTTTTCTTTCTTTTTTTTTTTTTTACCACTGGGAGAGGTGCATTACACACTTTAATGGCTGAATATTAATTTTTTTGACTTTTTTTTTTTTTTTCCAAATTTTGGGGAAAAAAAAATTGTGCCACAGGTTTCTCATTGTTCATGTTGTAAAATACTTCAGAGTTTCTTGCTGCATTTACATGGAAACCCTTTGAAACAACGCATCCAGTAAATAATGCAATATTCAACATCCTCTCATTAATTATGTGTGGAAGCAGATTTGAGTACAGTGACCCCACATTCACAAATATTATGGAGAGAGCCAATGAGCCAATCCACCTTGTTGGACCTAAATCAACCCAGAACTGAAGCCTGCAACCAAAACACATTATTGAGCAATAGCACTGAGAGTAACAAGCCTTTACCTGAAGTGTTCTGTTTGCATCCAGTTTGGGAAGCACACACACAAAAATACACCCTTTATAGTATGACGCGGTCTAACTGGTTGTTGCCATTAAATGGTACTTTGTTCAAACATGTGCTCAGTTCGTGTATCAACTAATATTGGCATCTCTTTAATGATGCATTACAACGATACTCCATAAACTGTCAAGATACACACAGAGGCATCTTCAGCGTCTGTTAACCACTGGTGAAACTCTTCAACCAGTTTAGTTGTTGGCTAAAAGGTAGGTCTCTGTACTGTTACTACTGTAGCTCAGGAGCAGCAACAAAGAGGGGAGACCACACAAGGTACAAACAGCTTAACAAAGATTTATTAAATAAAAATAACATGAACATGTAAGTCAGTAGTGAAAGCAGTGATGTAGGTGCATGTGGTGTGTGGCAGTGTGGATCAATCACCTAAACTAAGTGAAGACAGCCTATGGTCAGGTAAGGAGACCATGCTCTCGGCCATTTTATGGGCTTCACCCAGGTGAGGCAGATGAGGGCCTGATTGGAACAACACCCCCAGCTTCCTGGACAGACAGGACAAGAGTGATGAGCAGCAAGGGCTTCACCATAAAGGCCACCCGCTGGCCGTCACAGTACTGTTTAGATGGAACAGTTTATACAAGAGGAAAATCTACATGTCATAAAGCACACAATGTTTAGCTGAGATACTTTCAGTCCAGGTCAGGCTCCCACAGAAAGAATGTTTATATACCCCCACCTGCTCATTGAGTGGGGTCAAATCGTTTTGTATATAAAGTAAAGCATATTTAGCATATATAGTATATTTAGTATATAAAGCAAAGTATATATAGTATATAAAGTATGTTTAGCATATAAAGCAGTGTTTTTCAACCTTGGGGTCGGGACCCCATGTGGGGTCCCTTGGAGTTCAAATGGGGTCACCTGAAATTTCTAGTAACTGATAAAAAAATAAAAAAAAAACCTACTAATAAAGAATATATGGTGACTTGAGAGAGACAATCCCAATCCATAAAAGACATGACAAACTTCAAAGCTGAAAATGAAGCACTTTATCTGTCAAATGTTCATTGTGGTCAGTTTCAGATGCTGCAGCTCTTTCATAATTCATAGTTTGAGTTCTTGTTTGTTCAGTATTAATTGTCAGCCTTGTAAATCCATGCTGGACTGACTGTACATATCCTGACCAAGGAAAATAAAATTCTCACTTTGGGCAGTAATCTACACCTGGATTTACTGCCTCCATCCATAATAATATACATTATATAGACTAAATGTCACCTAAAATTAACGTTTATTTGGAACATAGTATAGCAAACTATTACATGATCAAAAACAAATAAATTTCAAAAAAATATATCTGTTTTGAATGTCTGGGGATGCCATAAATTTGTGATGTTAAAATGGGGTCATGAGCCGAAAAAGTTTGGGAACCACTGATATAAAGTAAAGCATATTTAGTATATAAGTGTAATTCTGTGTTTTTCCATCTGAGATTTTTGTCCAACTTCAATTTCTCGAAGACTATTCACCTGATTCTTTTCAAATTTGACACAAATTTTCTTTACCATTAGGAGAGGTGCAGTGCACAGTTTAATGGTTGAACATCAATTTTTTTTTTAAGAAAATTTCTCTTACAGAATTCTCATTGCTCATGTTGTAAAGGACTTCAGAGTTTCTTGCTGTATTTACAGGGAAACCCTTTGAAACAGCAGATCCAATAAACAATGCAACGTTCAACATCATCGCATCCATCGTGTATGGAAGCAGATTTGAGTACGATGACCCCACATTCACAAGTATGGTGGAGAGAAATGATGAGTCTGTCCGTCTCGCTGGGTCTAAATTAATCCAGGTAACGGATTTTCAAGCAGATAGAAAACCTTTATTTCAATGACAAATCATGTGACACAGAATATCTGCATCTCCATCAGTAGGTTCACTTGTCAAAGGAGTTTTTATTGAGTATATATGGGGTTGTATTAATATTTTCTCTGCTGGCTTTTCTTTGTTTTACAGATTTACAACATGTTTCCCAAACTGACTGGTTGGATCAGTGACCGGACACAGATGTTGAATAATGCTGAGACTAATGTTAAAGAAGTCAGAAGTGTAGTGAAGACCCTACAAGAGACCCTAAACCCTGACAAATGCCGTGGGTTTGTGGATCATTTTCTGGTTCGGATGCAGAAAGACGAGGTATCATGATTTTAATCAAAGGCAGAGAGAAGTTGCACATAGACTGTTAATATAGTGTCCAATAACGTGTGTGTGCTTTATTTCAGGATGCGCAGGTTAAGGACACATACTTCACTGAAATGAACTTGATAGTGTCGGTGAGCAGCCTGTTTCGTGCTGGTGTTAGAGCCACAGCAGGTTCACTCCAGTGGGCTTTGCTGTTCATGGCTAGATATCCACAAATACAAAGTGAGGACAGAACTGAGGCGATGATATCTAGAGTTACAAGCCTTTACTTGTGTGCTTCTGTTTGGATGCGAATTGGGAAACACACACACACACAAAAACACCCTTTATAGTATGATGCAGTCTAACTGGTTTTTGCAGTTAAATGGTACTTTGATTAAAAAAAAAAAAAAAAAAAAAAAAAAAAAAGCAAAATGTGCGCAGTTAGTGCACAAACTAATACTGGCATCTCTTTAATACACTACAGCAGGGGTCTCAAACATGTGGTCTAGGGGCTAAATGCCAAAGGTTCATTTTAGTTCAGGTTCCACATACAGACCAATATGATCTCAAGTAAAATAATAACATAATAACCTACAAAAAATAATGACCTCATATTTTTTTCTTGGTTTGATGTGAAAAAAATAATATTACACTATGCCTATAAATAATGACAACTTCAAATTTTTGTCTTTTTTTTTATTGCAAAAAATAACATTAAATTATGAAAATATTTACATTTCCCAACTATCCTGTAACAATAAAATGTGAATAACCTGAACAAATATGAACAACCTGAAATGTCTAAAGAAAATTAAGCACAATTTTAACAATTTTCTGCCTGTTACTAAGTGTTTAGTGTCTTTGTAGATCCGATCCATAATGCACATGTTCAGATGGTAAGTTGAGGCATAATATTGTTAAAATTGCACTTATTTTCTTAAGAAATTTCAGGTTTCTTAAGAAATAGCCACAGTTATGAGAACCTTAGTCTAGATTTTTTTTCCTGAGTGTTTTTATTCCTCTTTAGGTATGGAAAAACCATGCAATTGAATTTTTTTATTGAACCTATTTTTTATGAAGGTTGATTTGTTTCTTTATTGCTTTAACTAAAAAAAAAAATCAATAAAAAAAGTGTTTGAATGAAAAAATATATATATTTACAATCCAAAAAATTTAATTTGAATACTTTTTTCTTTGATTGAAAAGTTGTTTTTTTTGTTTTGTTTTTTTTTTTAATTGAAATTATTATTTTTTTGGTTAAAGCAATAAAGAAACAAATCTACCTTCATAATTTTTCGTGGAGTTCCAAAAATGTCCACTCCGCCAGACACCATGTGTTTAATTTTTGAAGCAAAGAATGCAATATCAGAAAGTGATAAACTGTGTGAAACACTATAAAATGAAAACATTTTTAATGAAGCTAATCTGATGTTTTCTCACATTTTATCATATTCCCAATTTTTATTAGCACTTGATTTCCACTCAAACATATTACTACAGCTCAGGTTTATCAAGAACAGCAAAGTTACGGTAATGGTGTGAATGTCAGTGTATGAGATGATGCATTAGTGTTCACTGTGTTGGCTGATATGGAACTAAAAACAACAAAATCCATGAATATACAAGAGAACAGCTGGAGAAGAACTGTCCACTGGAGTGGCCACTGTGCATGAAAAGGTTAATTATCTAACATTGTGTCTCAGACCAGGTCTATGAGGAGCTCAACAGAGTGGTCGGAAGTCGTCAGGTCCGTGTAAATGATCGGGAAAGCCTGCCCTACACTAACGCTGTTATCCATGAGATTCAGAGATTGGCAGACGTTACTCCCTTGGCCATTCCTCACCAAACCAGTCAAGACGTCACTTTTCACGACTACTTCATCAAGAAGGTCAGCTGTTTTTGTCTTAAACCACAAAAATATCCATATACACTGAACAAAAATATAAATGCCCCACTTTTGTTTTTGCTCCCATTTTTCATGAGGTGAACTCAAAGATCTAAAACTTTTTCTGTGTACACACAAGGTTTATTTCTCTCAAATATTGTTCACAAATCTGTCTAAATTTGTGTTAGTGAACACTTCTTCTTTGCTGAGATAATCCATCCACCTCACAGGTGTGGCATATCAAGATGCTGATTAGACAGCAGGATTTTTGCACAGGTGTGCCTTAGGCTGGCCACAATAAAAGGCCACTCCAAAATGTGCAGTTTTATCACACAGCACAATACCACAGATGTCACAAGTTTTGAGGGAATATGCAATTGGCATGCTGACTTCAGGAATCTCCACCAGAGCTTTTGCCTGTGAATTGAATGTTCATTTCTCTACCATAAGCCATCTCCAAAGCTGTTTCAGAGAATTCATGAAGAAGACTGTGCGAGGAAAATGGTGGTCACACCAAATACTGAATGGTTTTCTGACCCCCCTGGACCACCCAATACAGTAAAAGGGCACATTTTAGAGTGGCCTTTTATTGTGGCCAGCCTAAGTCACACCTGTGCAATAATCATGCTGTCTAATCAGCATCTTGATATGCCACACCTGTGAGGTGGATGGATTATCTCAGCAAAGGACAAAGGAGAAGTGCTCATTAACACAGATTTAGACAAATTTATGAACAATATTTGAGAGAAATAGGCCTTTTGTGTACATAGAAAAAGTTTCAGATCTTTGAGTTCAGCTCATGACAAATGGGAGCAAAAACAAAAGTGGGGCATTTATATTTTTGTTCAGTGTATCTATAACACCAGTGTCTTTTGTCTTAGACTTACTGACTTCTTGTGTCCATAGGGGACCACTGTGTTTGCTCTTCTTACCTCCGTCCTGTATGATGAGACTCAATGGGAGAGCCCACTCACTTTTAACCCCGGTCACTTCCTGGATGAGGAGGGTAAATTTATCAAGAGAGATGCCTTCCTGCCCCTTTCTGCAGGTAATCTACATTGGTAAAGTTTGATTTTCTGATTACACGTAATATGAAGGTGTACCATGTGACTGTGTTTACTTGTCTTCATGCAGGTTGGAGGATGTGTATCGGAGAGAGTCTGGCCAAGATGGAACTCTTCCTCTTCTTCACTTCCCTCTTGCAGCGTTTTCAGTTCACCCCTCCACCTGGGGTGAAAGAAGATGAACTAGATCTGACTTCAGTCCCGGGCTTCACTCGTGTTCCCCTACGGCATAAATTGTGTGCCATCATTCGCCAGTGAGGAAGAGAGTTGGATCATGTTGTGTTTTTTACTGTGAAATTATGTCTGCTCACCTTCATTTGAGGCAGTATTTTTACATCTTGCTGGGTCGTCGTCTCTGTAAGCTTAGACATATATTTTGCTTTTCTTACACTGGGTTTCACATGGTTTATTTTTGGACACTGGAATTATCTGGTGATTCAGTATAATATTTTGGTCCTTGTTTTTCCTGTTATTTGACTACTTCCTTCTATATGAGACAAATTTCGCCAGTAATGTCACATTTTTTAAGTAAATCTACACCCACTAAATGTGTCTGTGTTTTCAAGTCAGGCCGATTTAGAGCTTTAGTAATAGAAAAAAAATCTGTTGCTTTGTGCGAACTGCCATTTGATATCATCGCTTACCAGATTGGTGTTCGATCCTTGTAACCCTAGACACAGATTACATTCCTGCTTGTTCTGTCATGCAGGTAAAATAGGTTAACATGAGTCCAACTTCTCAGGACAAACTAACAAATGGTAAAAAAAACAAAAAAAAAAACAAAAAAAAAACCTGAATGAGGAAAGCATTTTGTTAATATCTAAATGTTGAGTGAACATTTATCATTCTGTCTGAGTTTTACATGATAATTTGTTTAATTTGTAGGAACTAATTTGACTCATGTAATTTGGTTCATTCTTTTATTCTGAACACCCTGGGCTCAGATGTACATTTACATGTTCATGTATTCAGGGATATATTTTTTTTTCTTTTATATGTTATATTGATGCCTGTATTTGGATTACATGTGTTTGCTTATTTTTCACTGGAAAGTATTTGCATAGACCATAAACCATTTTTGGCTTTTAACCACGCACAATGTCTGACACAATGACTTTTTAAAGTTTTACAGTCATCTTGTACCCTAACTAAAGTAAAGTAAATAAAGTAATATTTAGTTCAAGACTAGAACTTGGCTGCTTTGAATATGGTTATAAGACATTTTTCAGACTGTCAAATTTTGTTATTCAAAACTTTCAACATTAAACAAAGACTCAAATGACATTAGTTTCACTGTTCAGAAGAGGAATCCTTCCTCTGGCCGTTGTGTCTGTTTATTGACTCTCTAGATGACTGATACTGTGTGAATTGTGAGAATTATTTGAAAGAATCACATTTTCTTTTGTATTGTCTTGAGGGACAATATTTAGTGAAAGGCACCAAGACATACAACAGAAAACAGAGGCTCAGTGACATAGCCAGCACCATAAGACTGGAGGTCATTGACAGAAAGACAAAGGTCTTCCTCAATAAGGGAAGAAGTGTCACAACCAACAATCCAGTCATGGTGAGTGGAAGGCAACTTGAAGACATGGAGGAATTTGTTTACCCGGGCAACAAGGTGACAACAGATGGCAATTGTGACCAGGAGATTAACACCAGGATCAACACAGTCGACCGAGCCTTCACAATGCTCAAGTCTTTCTGGAGATCCACCAACCTCAGCATCGACACGAAGGTCAAAATTTTCAGGAGCAACATCCTCAGTGTCCTCTTGTATGGATCAGAATGCAGGAAGATGACCACCACCATCGAACAAAAGCTGGAGGCATTCCAAACCATACATCTGTGGTGCATCCTAAGGATCGGGCAGGAGACTCCGAAGAATCAGAGGCCAAACCACCCGGCTCAGAAACAGCTGAGACTGTTCAACTCAAATCACAACTGCACAGGAACTCACCCTGGTGCCATTCATTCATCCATTATCTGAATCCGCTTTATCCTCACTAGGGTCACGGGGGTCGCTTGGAGCCTATCCCTACTTACGGGTGAAGGCGGGGTACACCCTGGACATTTCGCCAGTTCATCGCAGGGCTGACATATAGAGACAATCACTCACATTCACACCTATGGGCAATTTAGGTTAACCGATTAACCTATCAGTGCATGTCTTTGGATGGCGGGAGGAAGCCAGAGTACCTGGAGAGAACCCACGCAGACACAGGGAGAACATGCAAACTCCACACAGAAAGGTCCCACCCCCATCGACTGGCGTTGGAATTGAACCCAGGACCTTCTTGCTGTGAAGCACGAGTGCCAACCACTGCACCACCGTGTCGCCCACCTCGGTGCTGTTCATTTATGTGCAATATGATAATACAGTGCAATATTCAGCCACTTTTTATTATTGGCAGAGGTCTGCGCTCTCCAAGTGCGTTTGTAGTTAGACAACAGTCTCCCTCCTCTTGCCATAAAACATCTGAGCAGCACTTCCTAAAAAGTAAACACATGCAATAAAACAACTGTTATATACCCTAACTGACAAAAATCACTGATATTCACTATTTACAGGGTGGGGAAGCAAAATTTACAATGAACATTTAGTTGTTTTTTCTCAGCAGGCACTACGTCAATTGTTTTGAAACCAAACATATATTGATGTCATAATCATACCTAACACTATTATCCATACCTTTTCAGAAACTTTTGCCCATATGAGGAATCAGGAAAGCAAACGTCAAAGAGTGTGTGATTTGCTGAATGCACTCGTCACACCAAAGGAGATTTCAAAAATAGTTGGAGTGTCCATAAAGACTGTTTAGAATGGAAAGAAGAGAATGACTATGAGCAAAACTATTACGAGAAAGTCTGGAAGATACTATTAAAGAAGAATGGGAGAAGTTGTCACCCGAATATTTGAGGAACACTTGCGCAAGTTTCAGGAAGCGTGTGAAGGCAGTTATTGAGAAAGAAGGAGGACACAGAATAAAAACATTTTCTATTATGTCAATTTTCTTGTGGTAAATAAATTCTCATGACTTTCAATAAACTAATTGGTCATACACTGTCTTTCAATCCCTGCCTCAAAATATTGTAAATTTTGCTTCCCCACCCTGTACAGCTTCAAAAGTTCTATAAAATCTCTCTAAATCACTGTATAGTGTTATAAAAAACGACATGCTTCTTGATCTCACTGAGGCACGGGATTGGCCCCATATTTGACGTTTGCAGAAATTACCTAAAAATAGTCACTGGCCCGATAAATGGTTAAGGTGTATGTCTTTGGAGGTAGAAAAAAACCTCACAAACTCCACCCAGAAAGGTAGAATCAAACCCAGGACCTTATTGCTGTGAAGCATGAGTGCTATCCACTGCACCACCGTGTCGCCCACCTCAGTGCTGTTCATTTATGTGCAATATGATAATACAGTGCAATATTCAGCCACTTTTTATTATAATACAATATGCAATAATATGTTTACATTTTCTACTCACTTTCTCCTCCCCCTTTATGTCAATTTATTTTTTATTACCTCCGCCAAGAAACGGCGGAGGTTATGTTTTCATCGGGGTTTGTTAGTTAGTTAGTTTGTTTGCTGGTTAGTTAGCAAGATAACTCAAAATGTTACGGTGTTATGATGAAATTTTCAGGAAATGTTGATATTGGCACAAGGAACAAATGATTAAATTTTTTAATTCTGTTTAAATGTGTGTGGTTCTTTTTAAATGTCTGCTTCACTTCACTATCAATCTTGTGGATCAGAATTTCATTCTACATGTCATATGTTGAATAACAATAAAAGAATCTTGAATCTTTGAGCCAAACACCATATCCAATGCAGACTTGAGACACAAGACAAGGACAGACACCTGACCATAAAAAGGTTAATAGGTTTCACTAACAAGATTGTAAAATGTCTTTGGTATTCAATGCTTGATGACAGTGTCAGTAAGTTAGCTTTTAGCATTAGCTGACCTCTGACCCCACAGACTCTTTTAGGTCCTCCCCTTTTGTCAAAATATAGTCACTTTTGGCTCCAAAGGGCCATCACGACTATGGCCAAATCACAAATTTCTGACTTTAAGTGGCTGTTCAGAAACCACGGTTTCTCTGTCATCTAATCTTAAGCAGTCTATATGTGGAAAATTTATTTAGTTAAGTTCTGTACATAAAATGTGAGGTCGTGGACTGGACATGAAGTGCATGGCACAATAATAATATAAAGAGTCCACTAAGTATGTGTGGTCATGACATCTGCTGGATGCCATATCACGTCATCACGCTGCTGTACAAAAACAGAACTGGAAAATCTGGTTCAAACTAATTAGTAGTTTTAATCCAGTCCGAGCAGGTTCTTGGGTTATTGCAATCATGCTGAACTGTGTTTTCTACTCTGCAACAACTGTGTCTCTGTTGATAGCCATCATATGTTTGTTGATTCTCCAGCTTTTATTCTACAGCTTCAGTTCCAAGAAAAAGAGACAAGAGCCTCCAGGACCGAGACCACTTCCTCTAATTGGTAACTTGCTCCAGGTGGACCTAAAAAGACTTGACTGGTCACTTTTTAATGTGAGTGGTGCTATTTTTTTTAACATGTATTGTTTCTTTTACAGTTTAAACTGTGAGATGCATTACTTTTTTTTATTTTTATTTTTATTTAGCTGTCCAAGACACATGGTTCAGTATTTACTGTCTACGTTGGACTGAAGAAGGTGGTGGTCCTGGCAGGATACAGCACAGTTAAACAGGCTCTGGTCAACCATGCTGAAGTCTTTAGAGACAGAGAGATCACTCCCATATTTGACGATTTGACCAAAGGATACGGTAAAGCAATTTTTTTAACATTCTGTTAAAGCATGTTTGGATTCTAAGACAAGACAATATAAGATAAGATAATGCTGGTAAAGAAAAAATAAGTGCAAGTACAGGATACTAATAATACATTCATGGGCAGTTTTTAAAAGTAGGCTCCAAAGTCACTGTGTGTGTTCATTAAGAGACTGACTGGCTTTGGGAATGAAACTGTTGAAAGCACAGGTGTCAAATATGTGGTCTGCAGGCCAAAACCGGCCCACCAAAGGTTCCGATCCGAACCTTAAGATAATAGCATAATATAAGTAATAACCTATAAATAATGACTCCAAATATTCTTATTGGTTTAATGTGGAACAAATTAATACTATATTATGCCTATAAATAAAGACAACTTCAAATTTTACTCTTTGTTTTAGTTCTTAAAAAAATGTTATTGTTATTATTATTTTTTTTAAAATCTTTTTTTATTATTTCAAATTATACATTTACACAAACATGTACCCACACACAGGGGACTACACAGACACAACATATACAAACAAACCATACAACAAACCTACCAACCCCCCCACCCCACCCCCCCAAAAAAAAAAAAAAAAAGCAACAAGATAAATAACGTTATCAGCTCCTCTTTACAATACTCAGGGCTGAGTCAATACAGTGCAAACCAACAACACATTTCTCCGTCAAAAAGACATAGGTGACAGCAGGACACTCTTGCTGACAGTAGAGAAAAAAGGATTCCGTTGTTGACAAAAACAAATTAATTTGTCCACGAACAGAAAACTTAATCTTTTCCAGCTTTAAAAAGAAATTTTACTCTTTGTTTTAGTTTTTAAAAAAATTAAGTTATGAAAATATTTGGAGTTGTTAAAAAGTTTGGAGTTGCCATGATAGATAGATAGATAGATAGATAGATAGATAGATAGATAGATAGATAGATAGATAGATAGATAGATAGATAGATAGATAGATAGATAGATAGATAGATAGATACTTTATTCATCCCATAGGGAAAATTTTCAGGGTCCAGCAGTATCCACAAACTTAAAAAAAAAAACAGTAGTAAAAACACAACCGTAAAAAACACTTTAACCGTTCAAAAGGAGTCAGTGCAAAGGAGACTGTTGTGCTTAGAGAGTCAGTGCAATGAATGAGTCTGTGCAAAGGGTAAAGTGCAATGTGAACAGTATATTATTTGAGTCTGTTTAATATTATATATTATATATTATACATTATATATTGGCTTTTATGCTGTGATTTTGCTGGTCCGGCTCAGTTGAGATCAAACTGGGCTTAATGTGGCCCCCAAACTAAGATGAGTTAGATACCCGTGGGTTAAGGGTACCTGTGGTGATTTTTCATTGCTAGCTATTTCAAAAGCTCACGTATGACACTGGTGGTTCTGTCCAGTAACTTACGTTATAGCCTGTTGTCCAGTATGTACGAGTACTAAGTCACTGCTCAACATGGTCAGTGACATGTCGCCTCCTTCATGGGCTGTTCCAGCACCGGTAGTGACGCAGACTCCATTTGTCCGATTAACTGGACTGTGATGTACTGGTCACAGGTCACTGACCCCATGCAGCAGAAACCAGTCTAAGATGACAAATTACACTGGTCTACAAGGAAAATGCTTCCAGAATAAAAGTAATGAAATTTTACCACATGAGAGTCGCTGATAAAGAAAAATCAAGTCAAAAATGCTGGTTGGCTGAACTTTCCAAGATACAGCCTTGGGTCAAAATGTGAAATTCAAGAATTAACGAGAGAATGGGTTTGACTCAAAAGGAATATTTGTCTCAGAGCTACAGGATCTACTTCAAAACACTGTCTGCACATTAGAATACATTCACTTTACAGGTTCTATTTAGTGGAAGACTTATAAAACTATTATATAAATGTACATAAACCAATATATATGTGTAATAACACTTAATCATATACCTTGAAAACATCAGCAAACCAGCACTTTTGTCATTTATTTTCCAATTTATCTTATTAAAATACATAACATTTAGCACATTTAATGTCTGAAGCAAATCATTTATAAAAAATTGTAGACCAGTGTTATCAGAGGAGGAGAGGACTATAACTCGACCACTTTTATTTCCAGGGATTCTATTTTCTAACGGGAAAACATGGAAAGAAATGAGGCATTTTGCTCTGACTACTCTAAAGGATTTTGGGATGGGCAAAAGGATTAGTGAAGAAAGAATCGTGGAGGAGTGCCACTATTTACTTACAGAATTTGAACAACACAAAGGTAATGTAAACTAATCTTAAATAGTGCACACGGTTATTCAACAGACCTCTAAACATGGAATGGGATGAAGTTCATCTGTACTTCTTGGTTTTGTTCTTCACAGGTAAAGCCTTTGATAACGCCCAGATAGTCAGTTATGCTGTTTCTAACATAATATCAGCTCTTATGTTTGGAAAGAGGTTTGAATACACAGATCCCCTCTTACAGTCCATGGTGGAACGAGACCATGAGATCATCTATCTGACTGGAACAGCTGCCATTCAGGTATTGTACTGGACTTTCCTGGCTGACGCAGACTTCCAAATCACAGACTTACCCTTTTTAGGCCATGAGCTATTATGAAGGCGTTGTGTCTGGTGTTGTCTTCATTGCCATGGTCATTGTTGTTAGCAATTTTTTCAAACATCTTCTCTGAAACTACTGCTTGGATTTCAAATTCTATATGTGGCTTCCTTGGGACAATGTCTACAAAGTTTGTTCACAGTTTTAAGAAATTATGATTTTTGCATTTTGACGAATTTTTGAAGTATTAAAAAAATTGCCTTTACTTATAGTGGGCCATATTTTGATAACTTATAATATGGAAATGGTTACAGATATCAATAGAGTTACTATTGAGCACTGATAGGAAATCCTATTTGGACTTTCTTTTGGATCCATGACCTTTGACCTTGAAGGGTCAGACTCAAAGTTTCTAATGTCTACATTTCAATAATCTTCTTCTCTAAAACTACTCTTTGGATTTATTTCAAATTTTTTAATGTAGCTTCCTTGGGACAATGTCGAGGTTTGTTCACAGTTTTGACAAATTTGGGTTTTTAAATTTTTGACAAATTTTTTGAAAAACTAAAAATTTGCCTTTACTTATTATTCTGCCCCTGCTTGTATGTACAGCGATCAGCATGGCAGATAGACAACAGTCCTCCCAAGGAAAGCCGGACACTGAAACTTCTCTCCAAAGCTTTTACTTGAGATTTTACTGTAAAACTGTAACATACATACAAAACATGTCTCAGTTACATTCATTTATCCAGCACATAAACACAGGATTATACACTCAAATGAATAAGAAAAGACTGCTAGCTCGATGCTAACACAAATGGGAAAACCCATAGACATGCTAACGATTAGCATTTACAGATAAACTTAAGATTTATATCGTCCTTTAATCTAGTAACAAAAGTTCACATCAGAGACAGGTTCTACTGTTCATTATCATAACAACTGAACATAAAATACTCACAGACAAACGTTCTTTCTTGCCATACAACAGGATGAGGAAATGTGTCTGCTGTTTCCGTCCAATGTCCGCACTGGCAACGGCAACACCGAAAGTACAAAATACACGCAAATGCAACCCACTACGACCACCAGAGGGCCCCCTTTGCTTACTTCCAACAACAGAACATCACACTTATACTGGGCCATAATTTGACGGTTTATATCATGGAAGCTGAGCTATCCTCCAGTGAAAGCACCACCTACTTCTAGTGATGGTACAACCTCGTAAATTCAAGTTGTTATTGAGTCTTAATAGAACATTCTGGTGAACTACAGAGCCATTGGTCCTATTTTTACATTTGCCGCATCGTGCATACTGTACATACTGCATGCATATTTTAATAATAATGGATAAAGATTATTTGGATGGATAAAGCTGTTGTTTCTTCATTATAAAGGTTGACTAATCTTCTAAATTATTTAATTTTGCAAGTTGAAATCTCACGTAAATAAAAAGATAATACATTTTCAATATGTTATGACCTAGACCTGTGCTGCTGCTGCTTTAATTTGTCTCATTATATAGTGTTTTGAGCTGTGAGGTCATGCTATGGTCCAACAGAAATTTCCTGAAGGGGACAAAAAAAGTGGATCGTATTGTATCGTACCATACCGTACCGCACCGTACCGTACCGTACCGTACCGCATTGTATCGTGCCATATTGTTTCATATTGCCATGTTTGGCTAATCTGTTATGAATAAATGAAAAGTTAAAAATACTTTCTGCTAATCTGTCTACATACTTTGTACGTTTTAGTTGATAAATAAACATTAATCTGACTGTTTTTGCTCCATCACAGATATACAATGTGGTTCCTTGGCTGGGCCGTTGGCTGAAAAACTGGAGGGACTTAATGCACAATACAGAGGTGAACAAAGAGGAGATGAGAAGGATAATAGCAGATCTGAAGGAGACTCTGAATCCTGACATTTGCAGAGGCTTTGTTGATGTATTCCTGATCCGTAAACAAAGTCTGGAGGTAAAATATCCATTTCCAGACAATTCACTTCTTTGCTCTTGATATTGAACAAAGAATACCAGTACACTGAAGTAGAGTATAATCATTTTTCTTCTTCTTTTTTTGAGTAGGAGTCCAACATCATGGATTCACAGTATCATGATGAAAACCTGCTCTATAGTGTGACAAATCTGTTTGCAGCTGGAACCGATACTGTAGGGAGTACACTTCGATGGTGTTTGCTTTTAATGGCCAAGTATCCTCATATTCAAGGTGAAGAAACACAGAGAAACATCAACTAGTAAATGGACTTTACAGCTCTGATATCATATATGTTAATTAGATCAATCTGACTTAATATCTGTGTCCAGATCAGGTCCAGGAGGAGGTGGATCGTGTGGTTGGAAGTCGACAGGTCCGTGTAGAGGACAGGAAGATGATGCCTTACACTGATGCTGTCATCCATGAGACACAGAGATATGCAAACATCGCCCCCTTGTCCATTCCTCTCAAAACCAGCCGAGATGTCACCTTTCAGGGCTACTTCATCAAAGAGGTATTCCAAATTTATACAGAAATTCCACTATCAGGGATCCTTGTGACTCACCCAGTAGAGTTAGGTGAGGGTTTTTTTTATTTAATTTATTATGAATAGTGGATTTGCTCTTGTATTCTATTTTTATTCTTAAATTCTATTTTTACTGTTGTCATGCTGCTGTAGATCAATAAAATCTATCTATCTATCTATCTATCTATCTATCTATCTATCTATCTATCTATCTATCTATCTATCTATCTATCTATCTATCTATCTATCTATCTATCTATCTATCTATCTATCTATCGCTCTGTCTCTCTCTCTCTGCTTACATGTCGTCTCTCCACTGCATCTATGAAGTAAAAGCTTAAAAATAAATGCTGTTATCATTCTCATCTTCTTTTTGTAAAGGATGAAAATACTGATGTTGTCTTTAAAGGGGCTATTTGTAGTTTAAAATTCAAAACTTGTCTCCAATTATGAACATTAGAGGGCAGTAGTGAGGCAAAAATATGTGTTTTCTGACCTGAAATCAGGGGGGAAAAAAACAAAACAATTTGAAAATATATATTTTTCTCCTCCAGTTGTCTCTTCTCAGTCCAAATAATAATAATAATAATAATAATAATAATAAAAACTAAATACAAGTGGTGCCAGGCACAACAAACCCCGCCCCTCGCACATATTGTTGCTTATTTTGGCATCAGTCCAACTGTCGTCATGTCAGCATATCAATTGCCTCTATATATGTGCCAAGTTTAAAGTAAATTGAAACAAAATTTATGTTTTTGTAGACATTTGAAATGTCACCCATTATAAGTAAATGGGAGAATTTTTTTTTTTTTTTTTTTTTTTTTAAACTCATTAACAATTTGAACTTTTACCTACTTTTCCCAAAATATAACCACACCTATTCTTGGTGATGGGCAATCTATAAACCTAATTTGGTATGAATTCAACCAATAGTTTTGCTGCTACAGACATGTGAAATTTCACCCATTATAAGTGAATGGGGAAAAAAAAAAAGATTTTAAGAATTCATAGAAAATTTAACTTTGACCTACTTTTCCAAAAATGTAATCACATCTGTTCTGGGTCACTGGCAATCGATAAATTCAACTTTGTATGAATGAAACCAATACTTTTGCCGCTAGAATGTTAACAATCAAACAAACAAAGAAACAAAGACACCAAACCAGAAACAATACCTCTTGCCTCCCTTCAGGGGGCGGGGTAATAACTATAGATGATCTTACAGCACTCCTGGCTGTTATGGACTTTTATGTGAACAGAGTCTAGCAGTAGAGTCATGTCCAGGTCACACTTAATAGAATCTGACCAATGATTGGTAATCACAGCTGTCAATCATAGACTATTAAGTATTGAGCTATCTGCCTTTAAACCAGGAGTCTCAAACTCATTTTCTTTCAGGGGCCACATTCAGCCCAGTTTGATCTCAAGTGGACCGGACCAGTAAAATAATAGCATAATAAGGTATAAATGATGACAATGTTTTAGTGCAAAAAAACCCAAACCAAACCAAAACATTAAATTATGAAAATTGTTACATTTATAAACTTTCCAAACCTGAAAAAACTGAAATTTCTTTAAGAAAAATAAGGGCAATTTTAACAATATGATGCACCATCTTATCATTTCTACATGTGCATTATGGATTGGATCTACAAAGACACTAAATATTTAGTAACAGGTAGAAAATTGTTAAAATTGTGCTTAATTTTCTTTAGACATTGCAGGTTGTTCATATTTGTTCAGGTTATTCACATTTTATTGTTACAGGATAGTTTGTAAATGTAAATATTTTCAAAATTTAATGTTATTTTTTGCACTAAAACAAAGACAAATATTTGAAGTTGTCATTATGTATAGGCATAGTATAATAGTATTCTTTTCACATTAAACCGAGAAGAAAATATGGAGTCATTATTCTTTGTAGGTCATTATTTGACTGTAGATCATATTGGTCTGTATGTGGACCCTGAACTAAAATGAGTTCCACAGCCTTGACTGTGGAATTTTTTGCACTTTGCAAATTTATCCCAGGGACCGGAATGGAACCTTTGGCGGGCTGCATTTGGGCCCCGAGCCGCATGTTTGAGACCCCTGCTTTAAACCTTGTACAATGGACCAAATTTTCTGAAGCCCAAAGAAGGGGCAGCAGTCTACTTCCCTCCCAGACCATTTGAATCACAATATGCTGGAAGGTTATGTATTTTTTGCTCAAAGATGCCTAAAACTTCTGTCTACTGAAACTTCAAAGACAAAATACATTATGTGTGTTTCTTTTTTTGCTAACAGGGGACAGCTGTGTTTCCGCTTCTTACTTCTGTCCTGTATGATGAAAGTGAATGGGAGAGCCCACACACTTTTAACCCTTCTCACTTTCTGGATAAAGATGGTAAATTTATCAGGAGAGATGCCTTCATACCCTTTTCTGCCGGTAAACAACTCACGCAGGGTTTTGTTCATTACGAAATGAGATATTTACCTACTGAACAGATCTGATCATGTTGACATCTCCAATCATGCAGGTCGCAGGGCGTGTCTTGGAGAGAGTCTGGCCAAGATGGAGCTGTTCCTATTCGTCACCTCCCTGCTGCAGCGTTTTCGTTTCACCCCTCCACCTGGAGTCACAGAAGATGACCTGGATCTGACTCCAGTAGTGGGCTTCACCCTCACTCCTTCACCTCATCAACTGTGTGCCATTAGTCGAGAAGGATTTTAACCCATAAAGACCCAAACATCCACCATCAACCAATAGCATCTAAACTGTTTAATACCTGTTGATTCACTAATCCTATCAATACATGTCAATAATTGGTGTAAAATACAGTTTGTCATCTTTTTGTGGTCATCAGATATGACCCATTTGGATGTTCAGAGGCTCTGTAGTTACCGTGGAAACACTGTCATCTTCTACAACATCGATTCACCAGTAAAACCAATGGTGTTTGATCAATGTCAGTGGATGAAGACACTTGGTTTTACATTCAGTTATTGATATTTTTGCTAAAAAAATTTAATTTTTTCTTCAGTTTTCTCTGTTTTGATATGATAATCTTTGAATTTTCTCTGAGCTTTTATGAACATCTACACGATCAGCAAATTAAATACAGGAAAATACTTGATTTTAACTGAAAAAAAAAAATAAACAAAATATAGAGGATAGTCTTTTTTTTTTTTTTTTGAATTATACATTTATATAAGCATATACTTAGACATAAGGAACCACACAGACACAATACAAAAAAAAAATTCTATCTATCTATCTATCTATCTATATATATATATATATATATATATATATATATATATATATATATATATATATATATATATATATATATATATATGTCACAGTAGAGATTGAAATCCAGTAGGATTCGTAATCCTACTAGGACAGATAGGAATTTTAGTTTGTCCTAGGACAAACTGAAATCCTACAAGAAATTAGGATCTGAAGATTAACCCTAACCCCTAACCCAACCCTAACCCTAACCCTAGGACAGATAGGATTTCAGTTTGTCCTAGGACAAACTAAAATTCCTATCTGTCCTAGTAGGATTACGAATCCTACTGGATTTCAATCTCTACTGTGATATATATATAGTTACGACCCATTGGTGGGTCTGAGTGTCATTCTGTGGGTGTGTCCACTTTTTCTTGCGTGAGTGGATTATATGTTGCAGGTGCCGAGCCAGATTCTCCCCTGTGATTGGAGCAGCGGCTGGAGGCGGACCTTTAAAGACCGCGGAGCTGGGCCGGACAGTTGTCGCTCTTCCTCTACTCCCAACCCCGCCTTCATTCCGCCAGCGGTCCTGTTCAGAAGTAGGGGTGGGCTGCCATGTTTGTTTTATCTCGTTTTCTCCTGTTTTTGGTAAGCAAGGTTAGACCTTGTATTTTGGTTTCTTTATTTTGCAGGACAGCTTAATTTCTCATTAGTGCAGTTTTGTTTGTTGTTTTGGCCAGAGCCCACCCCGAAGTTTCAGTTGCCTTTATGTCTAGTTTTCAATGTCTTTATGTTGCACCTTGTAAATAAATCACTTTTTTGTTAAACTTGCACAACCCGTGTCCAGAGTTTCTCTCTGTGGCTTGGGAGTGAGGAAAGGTGACAACACTATTCATATTGCACCCTAGGGTCCCCTAGCCGGGGCGTAACAATATATATGCAACAAACCTACAGACCTATTAAACCCAAAAAAAAAAAAACAAAACAAAAAAAAACCAAAATAATAATGTTATCAACTCCTCTTTACAATGCTCAGCGCTGATTAAGAGTTAATATAACATATAGTATATTAACAACAAATTTCTCCATCAAGAGGACATAGGAGACAGCAGGACACTCATGTTGACGGTACAGAAAAAAGGATTCAGCTGTTGATAAAAGAAATTAATTTGTCCACGAACAGAAAACTTAATCTTTTCCAACTTTAAAAAGTAAATCATGCACCCATTGCACAGAAGTGGGTGTCAGAGGTTCCTTCCACCTAAAGAGAATCATACAATGAGCTATTAGTGCACAAAAAGCTACTGAATCACTTTGGGCTTTTGACAATCCCAGCGCAGGAGAGGAAACTTCAATAATTATATATAAAATATAGAGGATAGTATTGCAGTAAATGTTGATAAATCACCTCATAAAGGTTAGCTATAGAGAAAAATTCATTTGGGAACTGACACAAAAGTATCACTGGGTCTTTATGGGTTATAACTGTCCTCTGCAGCTCTCACACCATACTTCCTCTCATTTATTCATTTGCATGTAGTGTAAATCTGAGTTTATTGTGTCAATGAGTGCAGCCATGTCTGAGGTGTGGAAACTGGAATTCAAATATCAAAAAATGTATTGAAATTGAGAAAAACTGTAATTTTATAGATAATCTTTCAATATGCTTATTTTAAAGGTGCAGGAGACTTTCGTGACCAATTGTTCATCAAATCTGTCAAACCTCAGTCATATCCTCAGTCTCATGAATCTGTAAGTCTTTCTGTGATTACTCACCTGAATCTCTTACATTACAGCGAACAATTTTGAAGTGTCATCCACCATAAACAAACCACGTGTTTACAAACAGAGCCGGGAGGTAACTCGGGCATCTTTGGAATTTTGTCGCGATGTGCATTGTGGGAAATGGAGGTTCGTGCAGCCACCTGACAGCAGCAGCGCAACCATATGATATTATATGGATGAAACAAACACAACGCGGAAACGGCTGAAATGCGGAAACGGCTGGAGGAATATGCATAGAGGGAATGGAGCTCCTGCTGTTTCTGCATTGTGTCTGTTCCAGCTGCTGCTGTCAGGTGGCTGCACGAGCCTTCGCTTCCCATAATGCACGTTGCGACAAAATTCCAAAGATGCCCGAGTTACCTCCCGGCTCTGTTTGTAAACACATGGTTTGTTTATAGTGGATGACACTTCGAAATTGTTCACCGTTGTTAAAAACTCCACTTCCTGGTTGGGGAGGGGCAGGACCTCGCCTCACCTATCAGGCCGCACCCAACCATTTAAGAGGAAGGATCAGGCCTAGCCCATCCTCTTTTCCCTTTGTTTGACGTGGAGCATGCGGCCTGAAGAAGTAACAAAGACTTAAATGCACAGACTGGACAGATGCAGATCTGAATTTAAATCATCCTATCCATGTCATCATCTGCACCATTCCACCTGTAATAAGTCTGCCTGAAGAGAAAATTAAAGCATAAACCGAATCCCTGACCAGTTTCATATCTAACCATATGCCAATGCAGAAGTTTTAATTATTCCATCAAAAATCAGCCCTTCAGTATCAGCCTTCATAGTTTTTACACTGTAATGCAAGAGATTCAGGTGAGTAATCACAGAAAGACTTGTGGATTCACGATACTTAGGCTATGACTGAGGTTTGACAGATTTGATGAAAAATTGGTCTCCCGCACCTTTAAGTCAATAAATTGCATATTAAAATTCAGAAATATGCCATTTAAGAACATTATTTCTCCAAGTTACACTGGTGTGTAAGTAAATGTCTCCAGGATGAAAGTAGTGAAACTTTACCATGTTTTGATTCACTAATAAAAAAAAAAAAATGTCAAAAATGTTGGTTGGCTCTAGTTTCCAAGTTAGTTTTGGGTCAAAATGTGAAATCCTGAGACTTAATGAGAGAATGGGTTTTACTCATAAGCAATGTTCGTCTTAGAGATCTACTTCTAAACAGTCTGTCCAATTTTCAGGTTCTGTCTAGTGGAAGATTTTGAAATGTATTATATAAATGTACATTAACCAATACATATGTAATATATAATAACATTTTATCATATACATTGAAAACATCGGCAAACCAGTACTTTTGTCACTTGTTTTCCACGTTAGTATATAGATTGAACCCATTTAATCAGTTTTAAAAAAAGTAGACCAGCGTGTTAATTTTTTGTTTTTGTATTTTTCCACACATATTTTGCCCTGATATTACATTTTTTTAATATCAGCACCTTGAGTGGATTGATTTCACCTAAAAAAATGACGCCATCTGCTGTTGAAAAAACATTTGTATAAGTTCAGAGTGAAAGTCATAGAGCAGTTAATACGAGGATTTACGTAGAATAGGAATTTTAACATTTCTATTAAATAAAATGAATTTGTTGAGTCTTTCACATGCATTGTCTGCACTTTCATTTAGAGATATGAAAATATGAGACCTTTCAATAACATTTATGTATCATATGGATTTGTCCAACTAATACACATACAAAGCCATGCAAATGTTCTCATTGCAAGATCATAAAACATGTTACTATAAAAATATCCATCTGTTGTTGGTTATGACAATTTTTTTTATCAGTGCTTTCAAAAAATGGCAGCCCACAAAAAAGTACAGCAATTTCCAGTACTACTTCGACAGTATTTATAACTTCAGTATGGTGGCTTAATTTGCTACAATTTCACTGTCCTTCCTATTTATTAAACTAATGTATTAAAAAAAAAATCAGTATTTTCCTTATACAGTACTCGAGGAACAACAGATTCTAACTGTGGCACATCTCATATCAAAGATTCTTATACGTGTTTAATGATGGGTCATATTTATTAACAATAACACCAGTCACTTTACTCCTGGAGAACAATGATAGTACAATTAATCCACACAGCAGTAGGACTATGATTGTCCTAAAACAGGCTGAATTCATTAATTATCTGGGTGGTCGTTAATGAAATACCACATGACACACATTTGTTGCTCTAAACTGCTGCCTTTTTCAAGTCCTCAGGCAGGACTCGGCCCTTCTTCCTTGCTTTGGTTTTCTTCTTCTCTGTTTTGGCTGTCTGTCGTTTCTGGATGTTCTTTCGTCGCTTGTCCTGCCGCTGCTGCATCTTCCCGATCACATGCTCGCTGCGTTGGTTCCAGTGCTTCTTCCTTTGCGTGCGCCTCTTCTCCTTCTTCTTTAGCGCCGTCCGCAACATGTCCTCGTCGTCTTTGATTTTGATGCCCTCGGCCTTGTACAGCAAGTTGGTCCACTTCATCTTATTCTCCATGTCGCGAGCCTTGCCTTCGTCTTTCTCTCTCAGCTGCTCCAGCTTCTGCTTGCGTGCCTCCACTCGACTGAGCAGCTGCTTGTAGTTTTTCCCAGTCAGCGGAGTCAACTGACCCTTCAGACTCTTTTTCTTTTCCTTCTTTTTCTGTACTTTGTCTTTATATTCCTCTTCTACAGTCTCCATTTTGTTGAACACAATAGCGGTTTCATTTCTTTTGCTTGCAGCCGGGGCGCTTTCTACCTCCTGTTTTATCTCTGGTTGTGTTTCTTGGCCTCTTTCTTCAGCCAGTTTCTTCATCCTAAACTCCTTCCTCTTCCTCTTCTTCCGTTCCCGCTCCAGCTTTCGTTTTGCTCGCTTTGCCTGGACTGCGTCGTCCAGTGCATCCTTTGGTGGACCCTGAGACAGATGTGTACGTAGAAAAAAAAGATGCAGTATTTAATCAAAAAGTGGCAAAATGTACTACAGGACTTACAACTGACTACTGGCTTCTTCAAACCGACATAAAAAACACAAAATGGGTAATTTTTAGTTTCATTTTCATCTTAAACACTGAACTGTTGTATTATATCAGGGTTCCTACAGGTTTCCACATGTTAAATGTAAGACTTTTTACGACTACTCAAGAATTTAATGCCTATTTCACGGCCATACTGGCAACAATTTGTGACTCCTAGAATTTAGGAAAATATATTTATTTACTCCAATGCCTTGATTCCCACCGTTCGAGTCATTTCACACCAGGGGCAGCAAAGTCAGCATTAATTAGTTCCTGATTTCAATATAAATTATCAGGTTGGAACAGGTGGAACTGAGTACACTAACGTTACTTTCTTTGCGGCTCGGACATTTCCCAGACACATTTAAACACAATACAGCGAAAAAGTTTATGGCAACATAACTGAAGACCTACCATACCAAATTTAATACATTTTAAAGATTTTTTTAAGGCATTAAAGGTAGATTTGTAAATGCAAGACTTTTAAGACTTTTTAAGACCCCCCGGGAACCCTGTATATCTTTAAAAATTACATACCTGCCCTCTGGACTCTTCAATCTTTTCTTGGAGTCTCTTGCGTAGAACATCCACTGCAGAAAACTTCTCTGCATTTCCTCCTTTGAAAAAAAAAAAAAAAAAAAAAAAAAAAAAAAGAAATCATACACACAAAATGTGAGTTAGAAAATATTTTGCAATAAGTTCTGGTAACATAAACCATTACTGAACTTGGACCAACTTCTTCGAAAAGCCTGTACCTTTGACTGTGTGTGCTGCCTCTCCATTTACACTCTTCGCTTTCGGTCCACTAGGTTTTGTTGTTGCTGGGCTTTTCTGAGCTGCTGGACTAGGTGCAGACTTTTTTTGGGGTGTCGGAGTAGGATTCTTCTCATCACTGCCTTTTTCTTTGAAATGCTTCTTTTTACATTTCTTCTTCTTCTTCTTTGGAGGACCAGTATCATTTTTACCCTTTAAATGTACTGTGTAATTAAAAACACATACATTTGTCATTAACCAGCAGAAAAGACAGTAGCAACAACTACTGGGAAACTAGCAACATGAAAAAGAACAACAAAATCTCAAACAGAACCATGATTATTTTGTGAATCAATAAACTTTTTTTTGATTCTTAGATAATACAGTGAATACACATCCATATTTTCTACAACCTGAGTTCATTCCAAGTAGGGCAAACCAGGTATGGTTTTAAAACAATTCACATTTTCTTTAAATATGTAAAGTTTTCTTAGGTGCATGTAAGACGGTTACAACATGTTTTTAAAATGTCATTACCCAACACACCTGTCAGCTATTGTTTAGCAGCTGTAAAATGGTCATGCATCAGTAGGAGTTGGCAATGTGAGCAATTCAAAACTTGCTCTAAAGAATATATCAAGTTTATTCCAAAGTACATTTTGTTTAATGTTGGTTTCATGTCAATTTGAAGTAACATTCTCAGAATTTTTGAATATTTTAAAATTATTTTTAAGACTGAATCCACCTGACTGAAAATATCAAATGGTATTACCACAAATAAATGAGAAATTTACACCACCTTGAGGTTGACTGGATGGACACAATTATCCAAATGAACTGCAATTTCCCAGATTGGCTTGAATAAAGTATATGTATCTATCTATACAGTTAGACCAATGACATTCCATTCCATTATTAGTTCAAAGGCAAGATATTAAAATACGATCAGTAGAAGTTGTCACCACACTGACATGTTTGTTGGCCTCAAACATTCCCTTAAAATAGATTAAAAAGAACTTCATTTTCAAATTTTAACCCTTTTTAATTGAAATGAAGGATAGTGACATTAAAATACTAGAATCATCGGCCCAGTAGCAGAATGAACTAGAATTTGCAGGGGAAAGACACTTTCATAGTGTAATATAATTTGATCTACACTTGTATCACTACTAAACAAATTACAGTCTTTGGAAGAAAGTCTTTTATTATTATTGTTATTATTATTATTATTATTTGCCTCAAAATTCGTCTAATTTCATGTGTCTGTTTACATCTTTGATACATAGCCTTGTGGGATAAAGAACTAAATGGGTCAACAATCTAAGATCAACACTGAAGTCCTATCATTTTCCATATAGGTGGAAATGGTGGATTTACAACTGCCCATGTTACAGCCATACCCAAACACCCCCAAAATTAATAAATTAAATCTAATTAATTATATCAATTTATTTCAATAGTTGACCACGATTGATAGTTTAAAAGAAAATTAGATTAAATAAGACAGTTATGGTAGCACTTCTGACATTTTGAAAACATAGAGAAGAGTAAATATTATCCAGAGCTAACTGACTGTAAATGACTGTTAGCCGAGTTAGCTAACATTACCAAATGGTCTCTTCTTCGCTTCCTGGTCTCGTTGAGAAAAGGCTTTGCTTGCGAATTTTTGGATGAAAGAATCCTTAGCGGCGAGGTCCATATCTACGAATGAAACAGGTTTAGTTTGAATAAAATACACACTTCTACCATGTACACACGTGGGTAAAAAAAAAAAAAAAAACAGGATGGAGTGTCACCAAACCGGAAGTGGTAACAGTAAAATCAGTCCCCCTTCGATTACAAACATGTCAGTTATGTATCTGTCAGGGTTGACTGTTTGACCAGTATTCATCTGTTTTTCTTCCAGTTTTTGGATTGCGATGGCGTCTCTAAAATCAGTCCTAACTTATTCCAGCAGGGCGATTAAAACACTGAAAAACCACGTAAGTATACCGCTGCGTTTTCCGATATCTCTCAATAACTTTAAGCCTGGTTGGTGAAAGTCATATAATAGAGCAATTTATAACTTTCTGCTTTGGGCTGAATTTAATGTTTTCACAGACTCATGTCATTTTCATCAAGAGGACATTCCTCCTGAGCAGGCTGCCTCTCTTTAAACATGCTCAAGGTAAAAATGCAGACTGTAAATATTCATTGTTATCCATGTATGACTCTTGAATGGAGCAGATACAGTCTTGACATTACCAAAAATATTAATTTGTGAATGTGATCTGTTTGAAAGAAAATGTAACAATAGATTCATTAGTACTGTTTTGAAGTCAAGGTTGTATCATGATTATTGCAGAGAGATCAGATGGCAGAGACCCACCTCGCTAACATCTTGTACATTGAACAAAGCACACTCTAAATTTATGAAATGGCCAATCTTGCCAAAGGTTAAAGAAACTCACTTTAAAATCATAAACAGGATTTATCCTGTAGCAGAGTTCCTTAAGAAAAGATTTAAGTTTGAGGTGGGTCAATGCTCCTTCTGCATTACTAGTGATGAAACCTTAGAACACTTATTTTTCTTATATCCTGCATCACACTGTTTTTGGTCAGACATAAAAAAATGGATTTCACTAAAAATTAATTGTAGTCCATGTTTTGAATTAAATCATATTATTTTTTTTTATAGTTTATAGTTTAGTTTATTTGAAAGGGGACAATGCAATTTCATAAAACACATGGTTAAAAAAAAGCCAGAATTGGCCAGAGGGCTAGTTTTCATCTGTAGTCCCCTGGCCAAGTTTTAAAAAGGCAGTAAAAAAAAAAAAAAAAAAAAAAAAAAAAAAAAAAAAACCATTTACAGGAGAAAGATATGGTCAGACACTTGATAGGGCACTAATGTAACAAATAACATATACATAACAGACTGTTAAGGGAGCACAAAACACACAATACCTGTACAATATAATACAAGATACATATTTGAACACTTACTATACAATTAAAAGAGAATAAGACATCACAACATGTCACGACAACATTTGATCACAACATCAAAACATCACAACAGGCTTGTCTTTTAGTGTTGGCAGCTGTAGGTGTTGATAAGCCACATTTTCATTTTTTTGTGAAGGCCTTGTATGTTGTAAGCAGTTTAACCTCCTCAGGTACTGAGTTCCACTCACTAGCACTCCTCACTGACCAGGCTGACTTACTGAAAGTGCTCCTACACAGAGGAATGACACAGGATATATATATGGATAATTTGGCCTCATCTGTTTCAGATATCATAAATATAATTTTATTATTGGGTAAATATCATATCCACTGTGCGAAATGGAGAAATAACAAGCTCTCCTTTTCTGGATTTACAAACAAATTTAAAATGTTTGTCTTGTCTGTAAGAAAATTAGAAAAAAACAAAACTGCCTATGAAAATAAGCCAGAACATTGCTCATTACTTATTATTTTAATTTAAAAAGTCTTCTCTGTTGCATCTCTGCTCCTATATGTTAATTTAAAATGCCTAATGATTTGCACTGTATTGCATTTGCATGTACTTTTGCTCTTGCCCCACATATCCCCATGACTTTTGTACTTTATTTTATTTATGTTCATTTGTATTACTATATTATATCCTTGTTGAGAGTTTTTTATTTTTCACAAATTCAATAAAAAAAAAAAGGCACAGTCTTGACTTTCTCTTCTGGGTTGTGTACCTTTGCAGGCAGGTTCATTAACTTTGGCCGACAGTCCAGCTCCACAGTCACTGGAGCACAGAAAGGTGAAGACTCTTTCCTCAAATGGTTCCTGCTGCTGATTCCTGCCACCACATTTGGCCTTGGGACATGGCAGGTACAGCTTATTTACCTTTTACTTGATCTTACAGATGGAATTAAACATGTAATCAGACACTTTTCATTACATGTAGAGACTGTGACAATTTCCAACAAAATATCAAGATTAATGGTCAAGAAATGATAACAGTAGTATAAATAAAAAGAATTGTATATTCACAAGATTGAGAAAATCTTGAGAAAACTGACCCTCTGTGTTCTTTAAAGGTGAAACGGCGTCAGTGGAAGCTGGAGCTGATTAACGACCTGAGACGACTCACTACTGCAGAGCCCATTCCTCTGCCCATAGAGTAAGTCCACTCACATTTTGCATTTGATTTACTCCTGTTATACAATGACTTCAGTGTTTTATGGTTTACTGATTCATTTCTTGTTCAAAATGAGCCACATACATGTAACAAATGGCACAAATTATGTTTTTAGGTTTTCATCATTACACATACTGAAATAATATATGTCAAAAATAGTATTTGTATTCTATGTGCTGCTCTATATTGTGTCATCGGTGCATAATAAAGAACTACAAACCATGAAATTATATATATAAAAAAAAATCCTGTAATTCTCCTGTAGAAGCTTCTAATATAACTTAGGTGACATTAGTCTTTTTTTTCATTTTCATCCTGTTAACATGTACATGCTCGCCTCCAAAGAGATCACAATTCCACAGGAACCATTTTCAGGAAGTGATACAAATGTTATCTGTACTTAAGTCAGTTGTACAAATCTACAGCCAAGAGCTGAAACTCAACATATTGCTCCATTTAAAAGCATGTGTGGTATTTATATAAAAGTTCTGTTCATCTGGAGAAGGTTAACCCACTGAATGTTGATCATCTAAAGACCTATTGATAATTAAGGTCTAACTTTTCCTAATTTTTGCATCAGAATGTAAAAATAACAATTATTTTTGTCTTATCTATAATGATATACTGTAATTCTTGCTAATTATCTTGATTCCCTGAGCTCAACCCATATGTAAGTAAAAATATGAACAAATTGTAAGTTTTTCCAATAATTGAGACAAAAATGTTTACCTGTTCATTACTACATATTTCATCATCTTCTTTTCAGATTAAATGTGACATATTTGTTCTATTTGTAAATAAATAAACTGCCTATTTGGCTTCATCTGCACATTTTCTGTAACTGTTTTTCTCTTTTGAGATCAACACCTTCAGTATGTGTCCTCTAGTTGATAATCTTCTACCTGGATTCTCCTCAGTCCTCTGGAGCTGAAACACCTAGAGTACAGGAGGGTGAAAGTGCGTGGACAGTACGACCACTCTCAGGAGTTATATATATTGCCCCGCTCACCAGTGGACCCGGACAAAGAGGCCAGAGAGGCTGGAAGACTCACCTCAAGCGGAGAGACGGGTGCCAACGTTATCACCCCATTCCGCTGCACAGACCTGGGGTAGGGCACAAAACAGATGAACAGCTGAGTGAATTGCAGTCGGGTATTTCTTTAGATCAGTAGTTCTCAACTGGTCTGGCTTCAGGACTCACTATCACCCCTTATTGACAAGCTTTGTCCTGAAGTGATAACAGTTAAACTTATTCTAAAAATGTATTTAATAAAAAGATGGTGTTTTGAACCTGAGATAATACAGAATGAAAACACAGAAGACTAGTTTGATGATAACCCAAACTGACCAGCAGGTGGTGATGCTAAATATGGAACTATATCCTTTAATACTAAATTAGGTACATTTTAACCAGAACCAAAAATTTGCACTCAGTTAAACATTAAAAGTGCATTCAGTCACTTATTCAAAAATTAAACACACTGAGGTTTTTGTCATCTATGTAGGTAAAACTATATCTGATGTAGTCGTCATACCTGAGTTTCACCATGATAGGAATAGAAATGTGTGTCTTCTTTAATGTTGTGAAAAGTCTGGTGTCAATTAGCATTATAGTGCATTATCGCCACCTACTGTTGGGGAGTGTGAATGGACAGCGCTCAGCTACATAAATTTTTTTGCCCAAAGGCCCGCAACCCAATGAAACCGGGCTTGTGACCCACTTTTGGGTTGCGACCCACCAGTTGAGAAACACTTTTTTAGATCTTAAAATGCATCAGTGATGGGAAAAGTATCCATTACACCAATGAAAATATGTACAGCTGCAATCAGAAATATTCAACCCCTTCACCTCAAAAAACATTTCAGTGATATAAATGAAAGATAATGGCAATAAAACATCATTAAAGAGCAAAAATAATTATTGATACATATTTTAGTTATGTTTACAACAGAAGTTGACTTAACTTTGAAGTTTGAAATGAAAAACATTAACTCTTTCAGCACATGCATGTGCAGTATGATTTAACCCCCAGCTTCAGTACTTTCAGCATCCTTTAGATTAGATAGAACTTTATTGATCCTTGAGGAAATTGAGGAGCTTTTATACCTTCTACTAAACATTCCCAGTAAGTACTGTGGCAGTTCCAGAACTTTAAAACTTCCTTAGAATTCTCCCAATTGTGTCACTTGGATTGTTAGACTTTTTGGAAATCTCCTTACACCCAAGGCCCTTCAGGTGTGATGAAATTATCTCCTCTCTCTTTTGTGGAAGTTCCTTTGTCTTTTCCATGATCACATCTCACCTTGTATATCTTGTGGATGGGGTTCATATATACATCACAGTTGAAGCAAATGAAGGATCAGTATAGAGTTCCCAAAGGTTTAGTAATGGTTCTACGGAAGCATACTGCATTCACACAAAAAATAAAAAATTCGGCTCTGTTTTTCCAAATTAACGGCATAATTATCTCGTAATTACAAGAAAAAATAAGTAAAAAAAAAAAATTTGGCTGTTTTTCTGAATTAATGAGATAATCTTGTAAAAACAGAACCAAATTTTTTTAAACTTATTTTTTTCTCGTAATTATGAGATAATTATCTTGTTAATTCGGAAAAACAGAGCTGAATTTTATTTTTTGTGAGAATGCAATACGCTTCCATAATGGTTCACCTCCATTTTAGGACATAAAACTGTCAGAAAGCTTTAAAAACATTAGAGGCTGAAGAATTATGACATAGCTATCTTAACTACGTAAATATACTGTTACACTCAAATACTTGATCACACATTTTCTTTGTTGACTTTATATATTACTCAACTCATTAAGAAGTCATTCAAAGCTGAACTTTTATTGATAAATCTTTAAAATCTTCAGGGGGTTAAATATTTATGATTCTAACTGTAAATTCAGCGAAAGTAAAGTGGTCCCTTTATACCTTATATGATGTTTTGAGATTTATTTTACCGTTGCATACATGTCTTTATATACTGCTAGTAGTTTAATGCATAGCAGTGTATGAAAATTCATGTTTGTAGCTTCAATGTCCTGCGAGGACCATGTATCTAAGTCACCTTTTCATGAGCTTTGCAATAATGCATTGTCCAGTGAATACATGACACTTGGGAGTATTTGAAACTCACAAAGGAAACGCTTCATCCTTCAGTTTATCACAAACATCCAGAATTCTCACACAGATACATGGTTTTCACCGTATGGGAAGGAGATGAAAAACTGAAAAGTTACTAAAGCTGTCAGAAAAATGCAACAGAGCAAGAAGTTTAATGCACAACAAAAGTATAAAATAGGAGAAAATGGGATTAGAAAAGGGAAGCACAAGAATATGTTTGAGCTTTATTACAGGGCTTGAACCAAGACTTGATACCGTTTACTACACCAGTAACTGATTGATGGTTTCATATCTGCAGCATCACAATCCTAGTGAACAGAGGATACGTCCCAAGGCAGAAGATAAGACCTGAGACCAGGATGAAGGGACAGGTTTGTACCTACAGATGCAGACACACCGGCACTAATGCACTGTTAGTACCTGTTATGAAGCTTTGTTAAGAGAAGTCAAAATAAAGGTATGATGTCCTGTCTGTGCGCAGGTGGAACATGAGGTGGAGGTGGTTGGAGTCGTCAGGCTGACAGAACCCCGTAAACCTTTTGTACCAAATAACGATGTGGACAGAAACCGCTGGCATTTCCGAGACCTGGACGCCATGGCCCAAGTCACTGGGGCTGAGCCCATCTTTATCGACGCAGACTTTGGTAACATCACCGTCTGATCTGACTACACTTATTGAAACTATACCTGATTCAAGCACTAATAGATGCTTAAATTCCTCTCAGAAGCTTTAAGACTATATTTCTTGATGCAGTACTGTTTATTTCCTTTTTGTGGAACAGGCAGTACCATTCCTGGTGGACCAATAGGAGGACAGACCAGGATCACATTGAGGAATGAACATATGCAGTACATCATGACATGGTAGGTGGGACATTTATTTTTAAGATACAGTATTGCATTCTCTCTCTGCTATGGTTTGTATTTAATTATCTGATTTCATTTTCTTAGGTATGGCCTGTGTGCAGCAACATCATACATGTGGTATGCCAAGTTCATCAAGAAGATCAAAATATGAAATTAAACAGTATGATTATATGAGGTATGGCGTTAACTGATTGTAGAATACCTGGTCCATGCTACAAAGGCTCCAGTCTGTAATGTGGATCCACTGATGAAAAGTGTAAATATTTCTCCTGAAATAAATTATGTTGGTGGGAATTCTAGTAATTTTTGCCTTTGATGTAGAACAGAGGTGTCAAACATACGGGCAAAAACTGGCCTGCCAAAGGTTCTAGGATGAATGTGTAAAGTGCAAAAATTACACTTAAGATATAAACAGTCAAGGATGTCAAACATTTTAGTTCCTGGTAAAAAAAATTTTTGGTACATTTGTAGTTCCACTGTGATCTGTAATGCATGTAAATGCACAGTTCAGGCATATTAAAATTTAACTTATTTGAAGAGATTTCAGGTAGTTCAGGTTATTCACATTTGTGAAATAAGTATAAATGTAAATATTTTCATAATTTAATTTTACCTTTTTGATCTTTTTTTATAGGCTAATATGTCATTATGTTACTGGTCTTGACCCTCTTAAAACTGAATTTGGCTGCACGGGGTCACCATGAACTTGAGCTGACTTGAGTTTGACACCCCTAATGTAGAACATCACTCAAAGGTACTCTGTATGCTAAGTATGTTCTGGTTTAGGGAAGTTCACATGTAAAAATGGACCCAAATTATACATTCCAATCTCATCTTACTCAGATTGTTAAAACTTCAATATGGGATACTCAACACATTGTGCATAACTGAGGCTGAGTATCAGTTTACTCAGTCTGGTTTTCATATAGTGTAAGTTTTCATACTCATCTCTAAAACCATGATTTTTCCAGTTTCTTTTCATACATTACTGAAGCACTTACACGTCTGATATACCTGAAGGAAACCTGACCATGCACCAGTTTGTATAATTAAACTGGATTTCTTCTGGTTAAAAACTTGATTTCAGCCTGTTCAATCATTTACTGTGGTGAATAATTCTACAACTGCAGTTAGGTTCCAAAATACAGTATATCTGACACAATAACAAAACAAGCAGTCTTCATTAGGACATACATTTTTTTATTCCAAACAGTTTAACCAAGCTTGGTTGCCAGTTCCTTGGCCTTTGCCTTCTCCAGCTTGTTGATGCGGGCTGTGGACCTGGGGCCCATCTCGTTGCCTCCCCAGGCACGACGGATCTGTAAAGCAAAGTTTAAATTAGGTTGAATGGTTCAATGTTCCTCCATCACTGTATTGAATCGGTCGTGTGAATGTTCATCTAGTGACACTCACCTCTTCACATCTGTCATTGTAGTTGGTCTTGACAGTCTCCACGAGCTTGGCGAGGGCACCTTTATCCTCACTAAAAAGAAACAAAGAGTTAGTACTTCGGTAGTTACGTCACAGAACACTTAATACTGAAAAGGTGAGATATAAACTGATTCAAAGAAACAATATGGCATGGTTTTACTGTAAATGTGAAGTTTGATTAATTTTACACTATTCAAGAAAAGGCCATGTGTCCTACAACTGATTCAACAGTACTTTCCAAATGCTGCCTTCAATATTTGAAAACTAATAATTTCCTTGTGGATCAATTCCAATCACTTACACTATAACAGTTTTAACTCCAAGTCACTGATGTTGAAACTACCATTCTGAAGGAACTTGAAATTATCAAAAGACTGGAACGATACAATGTAGATCCAGCGGTTCTAGTGAGAAACACACAGACTGTACAGATTCACCTGCTAAAACAGTACTTACGGGTTGGTCTGTGTGAAGGCGACTGAAGTGCATGTTTTCCTGTGCACGAGTCTGCCCAGTCTAGCCTTGCCCTTGACGATGCAGTATGGGACACCCATCTTGCGGCACAGAGCTGGCAGGAAGACTACAAGCTACAACAGAAACACACAAAATTAGTCAAACCCCTATTTACATCAAATTACATGTAACGTCCATGTCAACATGTATGTTATAGGCATGTGGTCTCTGCTCAGGGTTAAAAAGCTCGTTTTTAATCTACACAGAGTTTCAGGTGAAGAAATTCAGACATCATTGCCAGTGACCACTTCCAAAACTGAGCTGCTTCATAGCTGCTAACATAGTGTACAACAAACTCACCTCAATTGGATCCACATCGTGGGCAATGATGACAAGCTGGGCTTTCTTGCTCTCTACCAGAGAGGTGACTGTGTTCACACCTGTCAAGAGCAGAAAAGTATTAACCATCCATCAGATAATACTATGCTGTAACAGTAAGTACACTTTTGGCCAATGCTCAGGGTTAAAAAGCTCAATAAGCATCACAGATTGTTTCAGGTGAAGAAATTCAGGTCATCACTGCATTTAGGCCAAGGTAATCAAGGCTAATAGTTCCAAATGTGACATTTTCCTATACCGAACTTTGTCAAAATGTATTTTACACTACACTAAAAGATGCTCTTTAATTCAATAAAGCTTTCAGTTCTCATATCTCACCAGCACGGAGGACAGGGGGCCTCTTGGTAGGTGTGTCTCCCTTTCCAGCCGCCTTCTGCTCAGCACGGGCCAGCAGCCTCTGTTTCTTCTCCTGCTTAGTCTCTGGCCTGTATTTGTGGGCCAGCTTAAACAGCTGTGTGGCTGTGAAGAACATGTACACAACACAGTTAAATGATCCAGCAGTGGCAACACACATTTTATTAAAATATATATCAGTTCATACATCAGTGATCTTGGTGGAAGGGTCATCAAAAATCTTCTGATAGCAAATATTTACACATCATTTGAACTGAACTAGTACTAGTAAAGACCTAGTATCTCAGATAGTTGAAATACTAGAGTATTCTTTGGTAGTGGTCATGCTAAAAGTGCAACTCTTAGCGACAGTACAGCAAAAACATTATAGACCTCACAGTCTTACCAGTTTGCCGGTCCAGTGCCTGGGTGAACTGGTTGATTGCAGGGGGGACCTTCAGACGCTTGTAGAGGATGGCGCGCTGCCTCTGCAGGCGGACATAACGAGGCCACTTCACAAAGCGTGTCAAATCACGCTTGGGCTGAATATCCTGGCCTGTAGGAAAACCATGGACAGAGCAAATGCTTAGTAATAGTCATTGAATGTTGCAAATCTTTGGTTCTCTGAAATTATGTGCATCAGCGATCTTGGTGGGAAATTGTCATCAGTGTTGTTAAGATAGCAAATATTCTTTTACATCATCTGCACTGATGGGACTTCTGGCACAACCATGTCAGTATTACTCACCGATGCCAAAGTTCTTTGGCCTCTTCTCGAACAGGGGGTTGACTACTTTTTTGGCCTCATGTTTCTTGGCCACAGAAGGGGCTGGTGCCACCTTCTTCCCCTTAGCCTTCTTTCCCTTGGGCTGTAGATAAAAACAAATACATACTGAGCGCACTTAATCATTTCATCCCTTGCCACCTTACAAGCAATGCCTAACAGAATTTAAGACAAAGTTGCGGCACTATTTACTTGTCATGCAGCAGCATCAATCCAGCGCCACACAACGTGACCAAACATGGAAATATCACCATAAGTAATACTTTACGGAATTCAATATCGTGAATTAAAGTGTGAGAAACTCAGGGATACCGACGCACAGGATAGCTATAGCTTAATGCTAACTAGACCTCAATGGTATTCAAATGCTAAAGGATGCTAGGTTAGCAAAGCTTATGTACACAACTACCTACACTCCCAATTCACAACTCGACATTGTAGAATACTCCACACCACATTTAAAACAGGGGCTACATTAAAACTAAGGTTGGTTTGCCGATAGCAGTCTAAACCCTAATAAGTAGAACCAATGCCTTGGCCCGTCTGAATCACACTACCTGATGTAGCAGCCGTCAGTCGACACTAGTTAATCACATATATGAGCAAACTTACTCACAAAGTCGATCACGAAATACAGCCTGGCGGCGAACTTATTGCTACATTTAAGGTTAACGCAAAGAAGACAGCGACACAAGTCAAAATGCCACTGAAATCCAACGTGTTCTTAAAGTTAGCTTTAGCTTCAGCCATAGACATTCACGGCGCTGCTCATACCGGCTACACAAGTACAAGTAACATTTTGTCAAAAATAACAACCCATCTACGTACAATACACACATATTATCCACGGTCAAGCTTCGCCGAGTTGATAACAACATTTTGTAAAGTCACAAAATAAATTCAAGCAAGGATGGAAACAGATTAAACATCCATATCAATTTCTCAGAAGACTCGGATATGCACCCACCATGTCGGTTCGGGCAGAAAGGAAGACCGGAGGATTGTGGGTAGCGTAAATACCGCGAGGCTTCAGAGCCTGTCTACGTGGATTCACACACACTGATCTTGGGTCAGATAATACGGACACTAAATCAGTCTCGCTACAACTTCGAAAAACAGTAAACTGGTGTAGGGTCAGTGTTGTAATTAAACATGCCCAATGAATCGGACTGTTTTAAAAATATTTAAATATGTATTTTCTATTTTGAGACATATTAAATCATAAAAATAATTCATTATCCGAGATAAAATTGTGTTACAAATGTGATGCTTCAAAATTTACACTTAAGGGAATACTTTAATTACATGTTGTTACCTATAGTACGCGTCAAGAAGTACCTTAGTTATATTTAGATCCACGGCCTGTAAGATTAATTTAATTTATAAGTTGGTTGTCTTCAGGTATTCTTCAGATATTTATTATTTGCATTAGTGGTTTCACCCATTGTGTTGTTATTATTATTATTATTATTATTATTATTATTATTATTATTATTATTAGCCTTTTTCCATTTACCTTACTGTCAGCCTGGATTTATTATTATACGTTATTTGATATTACCTGTTTATTAGGTAATATGTTATCTGTGCATCAACTGTATCCATGTGTCTCCCCTTACTTCCCCCCTTCCCCCAGTCTCTCTCTATCTCTATCGCTCTCTCTTTTTCTCCTTCTTTACTCTCTCTCTCTTGAACCCTAACTGGTCAAGGCAGACGGCCATCCTCCAGGAGTCTGGGTCTGCTCCAGGTTTCTGCTGTTAAAAGGAAGTTTTTCCATCCACTGTCACCAGTCACAAGTGTTTGCTCCTGGAGGATTCTGTTGGGTTTCTGTAAATTGGCTTAGAGTCTGGTCTTGACCAGCTCTATATGTAAAGTGACATGAGATAACTTTTGTTATGATTTGGCGCTATATAAATAAAATTTGATTTGATTATGACAACAAATAATGATACAATAACGACGCAAATATTCAATACCAAGTTGTAATCCTAAATCAGTGTGTATTAGTTAAACACAGGTATTAGGGGTTATTACCCTGTGAATATGGATTTTTAAATTTGATTTTATTGTAATTTTGTAGAACAAGAATGCATTCTATGATAGCGTTGGGGGCTGATTTAACAGACGTACCTTCTTACGTCACTTCCGGGTAATGATAGCGTTTGCTATTCAAAATTGCTATTTTTATTACTCCTGAGTATGACTCTGAGTAGTTGAGTATCTATCTATCTATCTATCTATCTATCTATCTATCTATCTATCTATCTATCTATCTATCTATCTATCTATCTATCTATCTATCTATCTGTCTGTCTATCTATCTGTCTGTCTGTCTGTCTGTCTGTCTGTCTAAGTGGCTAACTAACTAACTAGCTAATAAATATGTAGTAAATGTGGGTTGGGTTCGTTAAAGTGACGTTGCTGCCTCCTCCTCCCATAGTCCTGCGTCGTGCCGTGCCGGGCCGTGATGTGGTTGGGAGGGGGGAGTTGTTTGGGATGGTGGGCCGGTGCATCGTGTCGTTCGGCTCGGCTCGGCTCGGTTCGGTTCTTCTCCATCAGCTCACAGTCGCCTGCTTTCGGCCGGTATGGATCGTTTACGTGAATTCTGAAGAGTCGAGGAGATTGTTGTGACAGAGGCGTTTGTTGGTAAATACGAGTCATTCATTAGCATCTGCTGTCATAGCTGCAGGCTGGTGATGGTTTGCGTGCTGTCGTTTTGGTAAACAGAAGGCCTTTAAATCTGCACTGCCGATAAAATAAGGGCAGATTTGCTGGTGATAGTGTTAAAGATGGTCGAAACAACTCTAGAGATGCTAAGCCTGTGTTTGATGTAGCAGCGCTGACTGTAATTTCCTCTGCGTGCTATGATCATACAGCTAGCGTTAGCAACATCAGCATGTTTACCTTATGTCAGCGATGTTATTAACGCCTTGGTAAATTAGCAGAAGTCCCGCTGAAGAAAGCGACAACAAGCAATGGCTGATCAGGACATCTGTCCCCACCTGGACTCGATAGGAGAGGTCACCAAGGAAGACCTCCTCCACAAATCCAAGGTGGGTTTAACTGGAAACGGTCTGCACAATGTCAAAGATGCTCCATTCAGGTCACTGGGTGTTAGAGTCATGGCATCAAAGGGAGCAAAGCAAGCATATTACACAGGAAAATAGTAGAGATCAGCTGAAAAAATGTGCTAAAATGCCCTCTGGAATAGAATTGCTCGTTTTGTAAATATGAAATGGTGTTAGTGTGTTAATCTTGGCAGTGTAATGTATGTCATTAGCCTATTTCTTGGAATCCAATATGTGAATGTGTAGGATGGATGGACTTTGTAATTTCAACTGGTCAGTCACAAAAAGAATGGCATTTATTATAAGCCCTTATTACATCTCAGTTTGTATTGATAATTATATATTATGTAGGGTCAAAACATGGTATTCAAAATCTGTCTGACGGGACATTTGAGAGACAATTTGACAGATTAGTTTTCCTAAATGACCCATATTTTTACTTTTAAATTAATTTTTGCTTTAATTGGAGCATAAGGGATTATCCAAAACAAGGAGCTACTTTATATTGAAACAGTTTACTGTTTTTCTCTCTGACGGGACATTACTGTGTCTTATATTATATATTATAATATAGAGCTGAAAAGATTAATCGACTCAAGAGTGATCCAAAAAAAAATCTTTCAACCACAATTCTCCTGAATCAAAGCTTTGTTTCCTTCACTTCACTGCTGTTAAACATCGGTTCCACTGTTGTGTTTCACATGGACGCTTATTGTGATGCACAAAGAAGCTCCAATTCAGGAAAACTGCAACAGAATATTTCCCCTCAATCAATTCAAGTCGATTAACTGAATCGTGAATTTTTTGCATTCGTTTCAAGCACCTAATCGATTAATCAGTTGCAGCTCTATTATAATATTGCTTTATTTTTTTATGGTGCTGTAATTATTTAATTATTTTGTGTTCACAGAAGGATGACAGTGTTGTGGCTCCTCTGTATGAGACTGTAGAATTTGTAAATGTGAATGAATGGCCTTTTTTTTACTGACAAAAACAAAATCATTTAAGGCTTTTGTGTACAGGGTGGAATACATTGTCCTTGTTTGAGTCTTTACTATATAAAGCATTCTGGCTTATAGTCTCTGTCTTTTTTTCTGTGAACCTAGAGTGAACATACGTGCATATATCTTACCCTACCTTTTATTACCGTGCTCATTCTCTCACTGCAGGGAACTTGCCAGTCATGTGGAGCAGGAGGTCCAAACCTGTGGGCCTGTCTGCAGGTATGGAGGGGTGGGACTCTTCCTGTCGTAGCACACTATATCTGAATGTCTGCTTAGTTAGTTTAGAAGTAATATCTGGTTTATTATATTATGTACAACAACAGCTGCTGCAATTATACACCATTCTAGATCCTGTAAGAAGGTCAAGTGAGTGTTTAATTATTAACGATGATGCAGCACATAAATGTAATTTGAAATAGCTCTCAAAACCACTGTACTAAGCTTACCGTATTATATTCTGAATTATATTTTTAAAGGTTAAACTGGTGCTGGAACAAAATGGGAAGTTTTCAAAGACCTGTGATCTGATCTAATGCAGTATTTGTGTCCTGTAGAGTGACTGCCCTTATGTTGGTTGTGGAGAGTCCTACTCAGATCACAGCACTCTGCATGCACAGGTAAAACCCTCTCGTATCTATTTATATCAGCCAGCTGTTGCTCCTTTTGTTATCAATTATCTCCTCTTGGTTACACCTCAGGCAACTGGGAATAAGCGTTTGCTGACTGACGATGTTTGTGTTTTTATTCAGGCTAAAAAGCACAACCTGACTGTGAACCTGACAACGTTCAGGATCTGGTGTTATGTGTGTGAACGGGAGGTGTTTCTGGAGCACAGGCCCGCCTTGGTGCCTGTTCCTGCTGTACCGCATCACTGCAAAACCACAGAGCAGGTACCACGTATCTCCAAAATGCTCACATCACACTGTTTATTTGTTTCTTCTCACTGTTTAGAGATAATGACTACATGGGAAGACGCTGTTCTGAATTCACACGATTCTCTGCTTACTATTAATAGTACCTACTCATCATTTTCCTAGGATGCAGTGCCTCAGCCAGTAGGTCATCCATTAAAAGCAGTGCCAATCGCTGTAGCGGAAGAAGAAGGCTCAGAGTCAGAGGAGGATGAGCTTAAACCCAGAGGTACGTGATCTCCAATTTTAACACAACAGTACAGACTCATTCATCTAAAGATACAATACAATACAATACAATAGATCTTTAGTGTCACAGTTACAGGAACAATGAAAATCAGTTTAGCAGCTCTGTTTTATTTAGCAGCAGATTCTTAACCTTTTAATGACTACTATCATAACAGGCCACCTACATTTCTTTATGTCATTTTTGCAATAAAAGTATCAGAAAATGTCTTTTTTGCCAATTCTTTTGCACCTTTTTTCAGGGAGTACGTAACTTTCAGTGTGTTCATAAATTATCATTATTGTATGTAGTTAATGTTTAAAACAGTGTGTACAGTAAAAAAAAAAAAAAAAAAACAGACTTGAATTTTTATCATATTTACAATGAAAAACAACAGTAAATGTTCATAATGAAATTTTATGAGATTATAGAAATAGACTTTCAACTATTTTGCATGTGTCCAAACATTTTTGTTTGTCTAGATTATTCTGTGTCCATGTTCCACCTTGTTATTTTTAGTTATTTATTTGTTTGTTTTATTGTTTTATTTCAGTCTGAAGAACAATCACAGTGCACAGATCCATCCAATCCATACATCCAACAATCAATCCATGAAATGAAATTTTTTAATACAAGCTTCACTAATTAAATAATTATATCTATATCATTGTAGTCATTCATCAATGAACTATACAAACTGGGAAAATACAGATAAAAACAGTGAAAAAACAGCAAAACTCAACAAAAGCACACTAGCAGAACACTCTAAAACAGCACAATCACTATTATATACAATTATTTATAAGAATTCAGCACAGAAACACCGCTAAAATGCTGCTAAAAGTAACAAAAATCTTCCATCTTTCTCTCACCAACTATACTCTGCTGCTCTCTGCTCTGCCCACTTCCACCCCTCCCCCCTCAGCCAATGCAGGCCTCTACCCCAATGTGTTGTAGACAAATTGAAAGTACAGCTAAAAGATGACATTTGGATTTTCTCAAGAGCACAAACGGTTCAGAAGTTACGGTCATTTGAATAACAGTGGTTGTAAAAATTTGTCACTGGAGACACAATCATCTTAAAAGGGTTAAAGGCAGAAAGAGAGACTGTGTATAAAAACTATTGCACAAAAGTAAGACTGAAAATATATATTGAAAAATACTGACAATATACAAAACCACAAAGAAATACTGAAATATACAAAGGCGAACTCTACACCACAAATAGAAGAAATGTATGCAACATAAAGGATATATACAAGGTAATAAAATATATGTACAAAACAAAATAAAAAAAAAACATGATCCATGAGTAATGAGTATTGCATTGTCCATTAGACTGACATACTCATACATACAAATGAATTTAACCCATAAAGACCCAAACATCCACTGTTGACCAAAACCATCTACTGATCTAAAATGTTTAATAACTGTTGATCCACTAATCCTATCAATACATGTAGATAATTGGTGTAAAATGCAGTTTTTAATTTTTTCATGGTCATCAGACATGACCCATTTGGATGTTCAGAGGCTCCGTAGTTGCCGTGGAAACACCGTCATCTTCTACAACATTGATTCACCAGTAAAACCCATGGAGTTGGATCAATGACAGTGGATGGACACACTGGGTTTATGTTCAGCTAATGATGAATTTGCTGAAAAAGTCACTTTTTTGCCAGTTTTCTCTGTTTTTGATGTCATAAACCTCTTAATCCTCACAGCTCACAGCTTTTATGAACACCGACATGATCAGTAAATTAAATGTAGGACAATACCTGATTGTCACCGAAAAACACAAAATCCAGAAGATAATACTACAATAAATGGTGATATGTCACTTAGGGAAAGTTAAATATAGAGAAAAAAATCATGTGGGAACTGACACAAAAGTAACACTGGGTCCTTATGGGTTAAATCAATGTAAAATTTTCCTTAGTATAGATCATATCATGAAATGCCTGCCTTACTAAGGACGTAATTGCCTTCAAACTTAAGGGCTACTACTACACATGCAGAGAAAGATTTGAATAATTATGTTGTCATTAGTGTATAATCACCTGAAAATAAGAACCAGTATGTATTTATGGGTCACTTTTTCATATATTTCTGTAGTTCAGACTTCCATTGTGAGGCCGCTGTCAGGACTACACAGTATCTGTCTGTTACTATGGTCAGTGTGTCAGATTAAGGGATTGTTGAGTCATAAACTCAGGCAGCATTGTGACTTAGTGGTACATGGCTTATGCTCTGAGGAATGTTTGCGTCTTTCGCAATGTTCAGATGTAATTAAGAAGGATATATAAGCATTTAAGGTAGTACTCCAAATGAATACAAGTTCAGTCACAGTGTGTTGTTAAAGGTGAGAGTGGAAGTGGTGGATTTCACAGCTTAAAACACTTAAACATACTTCAGCATTATTCTTAACCCTTAAAAACCCAAACAGCTGCTGCCATGCAAAATCATCCACTGATGTAAAATGTTTAATACCTGTTGATGCACTAATCCAATCAAAACATGTAAATAATTGGTGTAAAATACAGTTTGTCATCTTTTCATGGTGATCAGATATAACCCATTTGGACGTTCAGAGGCTTTGTAGTTACTGTGGAAACACATTATCTACAACACAGGTGTCAAACATGCGGCCCGGGGGCCAAATCCGGCCCGCCAAAGGGTCCAATCCGGCCCTTGGGATGAATTTGTGAAATGCAAAAATTACACTGAAGATTTTCATTTTCAATCATTTTATTTCAGGTTCCACATTCAGACCAATTCAATCTCCAGTGGGCAGGACCAGTAAAATACTAACATAATAACATATAAATAATGACAACTCTAAATTTTTCTCTTTGTAAATGTAAATATTTTCATATATTTACACTAAAAAAAAGTATAATTTTGCAAAAAATGTGAATAACCTGAACAAAGATGAACAACCTGAAATGTCTGAAGAGAACAATATTCTGCCTGTTACTAAATGTTTTGTGTGTTTGTAAATCCACTGTGATCTGTAAGTTAGGCAGAATATTGTTAAAATTACACATATTTTTTCAGTTTGTTCATGTTATTCACATCTTTTGAAAGGATAGTTTGTAGATGTAAACCTTTTCATAATGTAAATTTACTTTTTTCGCTCCAAACCATAGAGAAAAGTTTGGAGTTGACATTATTTCTATATTATTATGTTATTATTTTACTGGTTCAGCCCACTGCAGATCAAATTTAGCTGAATGTGGCCCCTGAATGAAAATGAGTTTGACACCCCTGGTCTACAACATTGATTCACCAGTAAAACCCATGGAGTTGGATCAATGACAGTGGATGGAGACATGTGTTTTATGTTCAGTTAATTATATTTTACCGAAAAAGTCACTTTTTTTCAATTTTGTGATATAATAACCCTCAATGTTACTCTGAACTTTTATGAACATCTACATTAGTGTTTCTCAACCTTTTTTCAGGAAATACCCCTTTACATTATCATGACCCCCCCCCCACCCCCAACATGTACCTTATTAAGGAGGACCAGGGTGGGGGTGGGGGCACAGTGATTCGCCATTGATATAACATGCAGCTTAATATTGATTCTTATGCAGACTAACGTCCCCATTTCGGTCTCAGTGCCCCCTCTTCAGCTTTCTCATTCCAAATGCTTCCCGACGGTTTCCCAACACCCCTTGGGAGGCAGTACCGCCCTCGTTGACAAACACTGATCTACATGATCAGTGAATTCAGTTTCAACAATGTGCAATAATTATAATTAGTAATTTGGAATAATCAACAATAATCAATGTGCATTAATCAAAAATATACAATGTGCAATAATCATGAACAGCAATGTGCAATAATCAACAATAGTCAATGTCCAATAACTACTGTACTTGCCTCCCACTGTTCTCTGGATCTACCAAAGTACCTATGTGTGGCTTGACTGAATGGGAGAGGGGCGGTTGTGTGTGTGTGTTTTTACTATTTCTTTTCTATTTATTCTGGCTTTTTTAATACTATTGTAATATTTTATATTGTGTATTTTTTTACTCAAGCGTCGTCTCTATAAAGCACATCTGATTTTCATTGTGTGTGCTTTGTGTGTACAATGACAATAAAGGAATCTTGAAACTTGAATATTATTCCCGTAAATATAAAATCCTCTTTTCTGCTGTCGTTTGTAGGTCTCACAGGAATGAAAAACATTGGAAACTCTTGCTACATGAATGCAGCTCTGCAAGCTCTGTCCAACTGGTGAGTTCACTTCCCCTCCTTTCTTCGGGGCTTGTTTTTACCATCTTTTCTTGGTGTATTAATGAGGTTTTCCAAACAGCTGCCGTAAGTCATTTTCCTCTCTGTCCTTCTGTTCCAGTCCTCCTCTTACCCAGTTCTTCCTGGACTGCAGTGGTTTGGTGCGTACCGATAAGAAGCCTGCGCTGTGTAAGAGCTACCAGAAACTCATCTCTGAACTCTGGCATAAAAAACGGTAAAAACACACAAAAAAGTCTCACTGCCAACTAAAAAAAAATGTTATCGATATAGATAGACTTTATTTTGAGCATAAGTAGGCAAAAGAAATGACAAATTTAAACAGGACACTTCAATATATGGAAATAAATCAACCAAAAAACAGGGTTTGTATGGGCGCTTGAAATCCTGGAAAATTCTTGAATTTCAATGTTGTGTTTTCAAGGTGTGAAAAGTGCTTGAATTTTAGTTTTAAGTGCTTGAAAGTGCTTGCAATTCTAACTCTGATGTGATTTTATTTATTTATTTTGAATATTAACTCTGCCAGGTTAGATGCCGAGCCAAAGCTACTTACAGAGGTGTGATACATTTAGAAAAATAAAACTTTATCTCAAAAAAGAAAATTACCAGGTGTTCTTAGGTCGACTCCAGGTACATTTTTATTTTAATCTTTGCCTCGGTGTGAGTGTGACTGAAGAACGCCATGTGGCTTCCCTTTTTTTGGATAAAACTTTGTGTTCTCCTTTAATTTCTAAACTTTTTGCTTTTATGAAACATCCTTTTAGATGTTTATAGTATAATACAATGTACATCATTGTGATAAAAAGTAAAAAAAAAAAAAAAAAAAAAATCCTGAGTATAAATATTCCTGTGGATATGTGTTTTACCTCAGCGATAACATGCTGTGCTGGAAAAATGTGAAAATGACCCTTAAAAGTACTTGAAAAGTGCTTGAATTTGACCTTGAAAAATGTGTATGAACCCTGAAAAAAGAAAAACAAATGTCACACACATGTGTAATTGTACAAGTATTTCGAAGTGTCTGTTTAATATCATTATGAGGCAGTTATTCATTCATATAAAAAGGTGTATGATATATTTTTGGTTTCCAGGCCCAGTTATGTGGTTCCTACTAGTCTGTCCCATGGCATCAAATTGGTTAACCCAATGTTTCGTGGTTACGCTCAGCAGGTAAGTGGAACTGCCAGCAGGTAACCACACCTAGCATCATTCTACTGCTTGACATGCATATCGCTCATATATTTCCTCTAATAACTTACAAATTTGGACTTTTTTGATTAACAACCAAAGGTTTCATTAGATTTCTTTCATTGGTCATAAAATGTTTTTCAGGTCAAGACCTAAAACATTAATTTATGTCAACGGTGGACCCAATTTTGTAATGTCAACGATTTTACTGACACAACACACACACACACACACACACATCATCTTTTATGTCTTGTTACACCTTATACATAATTTTCATCTTGTTGTCTTTTATGTCATTTACAGTTCTGTGCAAAAGTCTAACATTAGGTTTGTTGTAAAATTCTAATAACCACACATATTCATCTGTCAGTCTCTGTATTAAGACACAGTTTGAATATACCATACTCTCTGGGCTATAAGCCGCACCTGACTATTAGCCACACCTGAATATAAGCCGCACCCACCAAATTTTAAAAGAAAAAAACATTTGTACATTCAGTATATAGGCTACACCTGACTATAAGCTGCAGGTGTCCATGTTGTATCATGGGATATTTACGCAGACAGATGGTAAACAGACAGATTATTTAAATATTTATTTCCACACCTTAACTGCTTTTTTCCAAACAGTGCCTGTAACATGGCAGTAAAACGGCAGAAACACAGCTGGTTAAAAAACCCAGAAAAGTCATTGATCTCTATCTTCATCTTCCTTCTGCACATTGAAACCACTGCAGTCGTCTTCTTCAGTGTCGGAGTTGAACAGCCTCAGAAAGGCTCCGTCACACACCTTCTGCGTCTCTCTTCCGTTATTGCTCTCAATGGCACTTCCGTGCTGCAGCTCTATTTCCTTCTTAACCCTCTCATGCATACTGGTCACTCCAGTGGACAGTTTTTCTACGGCTGTTCTATTGTTTATTCATGGGTTTTGTTGTTTTAGTTCCATATCAGGACTCTTATGCATCGTCCAAAACACTGCAATTCATACAGTTACTGTAACTTGCTGTTCTTGATAAGCCTGATCTGCAGAAACATGTTTTAGTGTAAATCAATTGCTAATTGGTATTAGACTGCAATTAACAAACAATTTTTTTTTTGCATATCCTCCAGAGACCCAGCAATGCATTTTGTCCTCTATAGGGGACAAAAGTTTGACGGTTTTACTTTAAAAATGCTGTCCATTACAAAGGACATTCCATTAAAAAAAAACAATCACTGAATAAAAATAGTTTTAAAAATGTATATGACACAACTGTTGCATTATGCAGTTTCCAATCAAGACAATTTTTTTAATGTAAAAAAGCTAAAACTGTCCATTTCCTGGGTCTCAGGAGGATATTATCTCCATGAAATGAGTAATAACTAATATTAGAGTGTGATAAAAAGTGAGAAAACAGTAGCAATTTAGCATTTAGTGGCATTAAAAATGCTTTTGTTTCATTGTTTTCACACAGTATATCACTTTCTGATGATGATTTTTATATAAATGCTTCTTTGCTTCAAAACTTAAATGCATGGTGTCCAGCTGAGTGAACATTTTTGTAATTCCATGAAAAATTTGTTCATAAAAAAAAAAAAAAAAAAATCAATTGCATTTTTTTATGCCTAAAGAGGAACAAAAACACTCAAGAAAAAAATATTGAGTAAGGTTCTCATAATTCGTGCATGAAAGGGTTAAACAGACACATCGATTGGTTTTAACTTTAAAGCTGCATCATATGCATTTCTTCATGTGTTTTCCATGATGAGGGTTTGTGCACGACACACAAAATGATTGTTAAAAGTTAAGCTTAAAACTTCTCCTCTTAATCACCTCTTCCACCTGTCTGTCTCGCTTTTGCGCTTCCTGCTAGAGCGCCCCCTGGAGGCTGGTAGCCCGTGAAAATGTTTACTTGAGCCGCATCGTTGTATAAGCTGCAGGGTTCAAAGTGTGAGGAAAAAGTAGCAGCTTATAGCCCGGAAAGTGTGGTATGTGAAGTATGTTCAGTAATAAAAATGAAAGTTCCAGGGAAAACACAGCATCTATAAACCATATACTATGACCTCCTGTTGCACTTAACATGTCCCTTTTGTTCAGACAATATGAGATTCATTGCATTAATTTTCTGATGTTTTATACCAGGTTTCTTACTGTTTTTGCTGCTGGGGGTCAGGGGTCACAATAAATAGTAACTTAACCTTTACAACCTATTTAGTTCAGTTTTGGTGTGTCTTTTAAGGCTGTGCACATATTTCCTGTATTTTCTTCTTATATCTGAAGAAAAGAGCATGAGACATAAGTATGTATGATCAGTTCAACCCTGCACAAACACCAAAGCATAAGGTGGCCTAAGACTTCTGCACACACTTCTACTATTTTATCTGACTTCATATATCGTATCATTGTTGTGTATTTACTCTTCATAATAGGCAAAATAGTAACAACAGCTCTGAGGACCATTTTAAATCCCAATCATAAATTTGGGGAAGGCAGATTTACCGTTTAGACCAACAGAATAGATTAGAATATCTTTATTTGTCACTGTAGCAAGTACAACAAAATTTACAAGTGCCATCCAATCTGTGGATCATGTATGAAATTTACTATCATCATACAAATAAAAGCAGCTAAAATAAGTAGGGTGAAAAACAAGCAGAAACCTTTGACTAAGCATATTTTGCAATATTCTTCAACCAGATGCAAAAAAACCCAATGTAAGACTTTATCAGACTCTGGAAATAATAAAAACACACAAATTCACTTATAACTGAGCCACAGATAGAAGTAAAAGGCACATTTGCATTTTATTACATTAGTTCATCTGGATGTCTGAAGAAAAAAAAACAATTGATATACAGTGATTTTTGGAATTAAGTTTAAAATTATACCATATTTAGATAAAAAAGTAATACTTTTTTGGTTGTACTTATGCAGGGTGCTTGCTCTTTATCCCAAAAACAATTCCAAACTTTTTCAAAACTGCTTTTTTTTTCCCCAAGACTTTGACTTTATGTACTTTTATACCTGCGTGCCTTCTTTTTTTGGTTGAGATTGTACCTGTTGCGTGTAGTAGAAAAGTAAATTTTAATAAATTTGTAAATTAATTAATGCAAAATTTACAGTTAATTATGTTTTACTGACAGAACTGTTTTCAAAACATATGAAAATCGCATAAGTGCATGGACATCACACAAACAAGTTTCACTATAATCAATACAGTACCGACTGGTTAGTGAAATCAGATCCAGTTTTTTTATATGCTTTCCTTATGTATTTCTTATCTTTCAAGATTATGTGCCTTTGATCATACTCTAAAATTCAACTATGAGAGAAACTTTTTTTCCATACTTTATTAAGACTTTCACTCAAAATTCCAGACTTTTCAAGGTCTGGAAAACGGTGTTTGAAAATTCCATAATTTTTTTGTAATTATTGTTTTTTCTTTTCCTTCACCCATCAAACATCCCACAGTGATACAACAGGATATGTTTACAAGAAAATATACCAATAAAAATATGAAAATGAAATGTAAAAAAAACAAGCAAAAAAAACAGTAAAAAAAAAAAACAACAACCGAAAAACCCACAAAGACACACTTTCAACAAAAAAAACAAAACAAAAAGAAAAGAAAACAAAAAAAATTACACAAACCATAAATTAGTGTCAAAATTCCATACTTTTTAAGACTTTCAAGCACCCTGATATGGGATGAAAATATTTACAAAAATGTGATTATTTCTACTGTTGTAAATCTGTACTGTGTAAAATTAGCAAGTGGTTTCCCTATTATTAGTGTCTTTGTAATCAGGCTTTTATTGGAACGAGTCAGCTTTGACACAATGCTTTGTGACAGGACACCCAGGAGTTTCTGCGATGTCTGATGGACCAGCTCCACGAGGAACTAAAGGAACCTCTGACGGAGTGTAGCATGAGCGGCGAGGGAAGCGATGTGGAGGAGAGACGAGATGGAGACCGCTCCCCGTCTGAAGACGAATTCCTGTCCTGTGACTCCGGCTCCAGCAGCGACCGAGGGGAGGGGGGAGGAGTGGGTGATGGCGAACTGCTCATGCAAGACGAGTGTGATGGCGTGAGGTCGCTGGCGGGGGGAGTGATGGCGGTCAGTCCCACCGGCGTGATCTCTGAGAAGGAGAGGCTGAAGGAAAGAAGAGTGTCCGGTTCACCCCTTCGTGGAGGCTCGCAAGAGATGGATGAGGACGCTGATGTGGACACAGCGGCGGAGGAGGAGGCGCCGGAAAGAGGGGAGGGGGAGGAGGTGACTTCAACCACTAACCCTGAGGTCCAGCCCCAGGAGAATAATCAGACGTCTACTACAGTACCAGGGCAAGGCCAGAGCAGCAACACCTCAGGTATAATACAGGGTGTCCACAATGTCTCTGTACAATTTAAAAAATGTGTTACAAAAGCAACTGATGAGATACATTTATCAGATTTGTTCTATGTACTCAGTGGGTATCAGAGTTTTTAATCACACTGTGGGATCACGTGCAATCAAATCATTAGTCCATTTTTTTTTTTTCAATGATATCGACTACTGCAAATGTTTACCTTTGACCTTTTGACTGAATATGTGGCACCACAACTGGATAACCTTCAACCAACCAGCATTTTCCAGGTAGATGTGTGTGTAGGTTCTCATTTGCTCAGGTCATTGTTCTTCTTGGTAGTTCTCGGTTCAACTAGACTACTTTAGCTCTTTTCAAAAACCCATAGAAAGTGTCATCAGTCATCTTGAATCCCTTACTTTAAAAGCTAAATATCTGGTTAGAAATCTAGGAGTAATATTGGACTCAGACCTAAACTTTAACAGTCATATTAAATCAATTACATCATCAGCCTTTTACCATCTCAAAAACATTGCCAGAATCAAAGGTTTCCTGTTCAACTAGACTTAAACTTATCCATGCATTTATCTCTAGCAGGTTAGACTACTGTAACGGCCTTCTCACGGGACTCTAAACAAGCTGTAAGACAGCTGCAGTACATCCAAAACACTGCTGCTGGGGTCCTAACTAGAACCAGGCAGGACCACCATATTAGTCCGGTGCTCAGATCTCTGCGCTGGCTTCTGGTCACTCAGAGAATAGACTTTAAAACAGCTCTGTCCATGGTCTACACCAAAGTACGTCTGTGACATGTTGGTTTCATATGAACCATCTTGGACCCTGAGAACCTCAGGGACTGGTCTTTTGCTGGTGCCCAGAGTCAGGACTAAACAGGGTGAAGCTGCATTTCAGTTTTATGCAGCTAAACTCTGGAACAGTCTTCCTGATGACGTGACAGGCCTCTACTCTGACAGTGTTTAAGTCCAGGCTGAAAACAGCTCTGTTCAACTGTGCATAGAACAACTGAAGAGGTTCTATCTGCACTCTTCTCTTTTACTTTATTTTAATTAATTATTATTTATGTTTAATTGATTATGTTTTAATTATAATTGTGTGTTTTTAACTTTGTCTCTTTTCCATTTTTGTAAAACACTGTGAATTGCCCTGTGTATGAATTGTGCTATACAAATAAATTTGCCTTGCCTAAGCTAGTTCAGTTAAACCGAGAACTACCAAGAATTCCAGGTAGATGGTGCACCACCACATTGGGGACCGCATATCAATTGCATCCATGTGTCTCCCCCTACTTCCCCACCTTCTCCCCCTCTCCCCCAGTCTCTCGCTCTCTCTTTTTCTCTTCCTTTACCCTCTCTCTTTAACCCCAACTGATCAAGGCAGACGACCCTCCTCCAGGAGTCTGGGTCTGCTCCAGGTTTCTGCCTGTTAAAAGGAAGTTTTTCCTCACCACTGTCACCAGTCACAAGTGTTTGCTTCTGAAGGATTCTGTTGGGTTTCTGTAAATTGGCTTAGGGTCTGGTTTCAACCTGCTCTATATGTAAAGTGTCATGAGATAACTTTTGTTGTGATTTGGCACTATATACATAAAATTTGATTTGATTTGATTTATGTTGGTGGGTTCCTAAATCAAACATTTCCAGACTCCAGATATCTCTGCCCTGGAATTCTTTCTGTAGAGTTATGTTAAGATATGTTAAGATACGGGACATCAACAACCTGAAGCTAAAGATCACTGATGTCATTGAAACCACTGATGAGTCTATGCTACAGCCAACATGGAAACAAATCCAGTACTGTCTGGATGTGCTATGTACAACTAATGATGCCGATATAGAGGTGGATTAAATGAGGCAAAAATGTCAATATCTACTTTTCATTTTGTAATAATTTCCACAGATTTGTCTATTAATTAGTTTTTGTCATAAATTTGTTAAATTATAAAGGGACTTCATGGACACCCTGTACTCCTTTCGATTGATAAACATTTGTGGTATTCACTGTTTGTCCCACATATTGATCTATCACTTTTATTTCCTAGAGCCAGACAATGAAGCATCAATGACCCAGCCACAGTCCATTCCCTGCAGTCCTGTAAGAACCCTTCAGGAGATGCATCCAAAACTGTCCTCTAGTCCACCTCGGTCCAGTCCCCTCCGCTCTTCAGGACCGGTATACTCTTTCAAAAAAGGTAAGGAGACATCTAAGAATCATTAATTGATTTTATGTGGGTCTGAAATGTAATTATCTGAATTTTAGGCCTTAAAATGTTTTATATATGATTGAGAAAAGAATAAGTTTGAAATTAGATGATGAAGATAATGTTACATTTACAATCTGTTAAAGCTAATGTAGGTGGAAACAAGGGGGGGTTACAAAATTGAACTAAAACAACCAAAAAGAACTCAACCAAAACAAAAAACTAAATATAAGATAACTGACCCAATTCTGTCTTGCTGTTTTGGAAAAGTGAAGGTGCTCATACAGGTGCTTGAAATCCTTGAAAATGCTTGAATTTCAATGTTGTGTTTTCAAGGTCTGAAAAGGGCTTGAATTTCAGTTTAAGTACTTGAAAGGGCTTGAATTATAGCTCTGTGACATGATTTATTAATTTATTTTTAATATTAACTCTGCCAGATTAGATGCCAAGCCAAAGCTTCTTACAGAAAGGTGTTACATTTTGAAAAATAAAACTTGTCGACAAAAAAGAAAATTAGTGGGTGCTCTCAGGTTGACTCCAGGTACATTTTTTTTTATCTTATCTTTGAAGAATGCCAAGTGGCTTCCTTTTTTTGGATAACACTGTGTTCTCCTTTAAGTTCTAAACTTTTTGCTATTATGAAACATAATTTTTGATGTTTATAGCATAGTAAACATCAGGTGGTCTAACGACATCTCGTCTCTCTTTATGGCAGTGACAGTAAACTGAAACTGAACTGAAACGGAATACAATGTAAATCATTGTGATAAAAAGTGAAAAAAATAATCCTGAGTGTATGTATTCCTGTGGATAGGTATTACTCCAGCAATAAGGTGCTGTGCTTCAAAAATTGAGAATGACCCTTAAAGTGCTTGAATTTGACCTTGAAAAATGTGTATGAACCCTGTGATAGAATTTCTATCAAATGGTGCCAAAAAATATCACACACATAAACTTTAACATCATTCTCACTTCTAAATGTATTTTTGGATTTAACTAAACTGCAAGCGCAACCAAAATCCATTCAATTAATCTGTGCAGGACAGTCAGCATTGATCAGAATAGGTGGTGTGTGGGTGAACACGTCATCTCCTCTCATTATAAACATTGCTACTTCTATAAACAATAGGTTTCAGTTGTTAATTTTACTACTACTTTCATGTGGGTTCAACAAGGTCTGTCTCAGGAGCAAAAATATGTCTTCAGTTGTATTGTCTTAAATGTAACATGCTGAAACCTGCAGAATCTCAGGTCAGTTTTTGTACTTTATGCAGACTTAATGCAAGCCACTGCTTCTGAAATTATTCAGGATGGTTTGTTTGTCTGCTCTTACATTCCCTCTGTACTGAGAGTAGTCCAAGTCAAACCACATCAGTGATACGATGTGAAGTGAAACTGTGTTGTTTTTTTTTTTCTATCGGTGTGTTTTCCAGCTCAGCTGCTGCTCAGTTCCAGGAAGAAGAAGCAGTCGCACTATCGCAGTGTGATCTCTGATATCTTTGATGGCTCCATCCTCAGTCTGGTCCAGTGTTTAACCTGTGACAGGGTGAGCTGTACTTCACATGTTTCACCACTAGAGGGAGCTGTGTTCATATAGCATCAAACCAGTGTGTGTTCAACTGTTGGATTTACCAGATAATGGCCTCTGCTGTTATATACTTTCAGTGTTGTAACTAATATTTCACATGATATGATTAACTAAAGTGCGTATAAATATATTAATTGAATTAATTACAACTTTACAACTAGTAATTTCAGTAGCTGAGATTATTAGGGGCTCGGGCATCGACACGAGCTGCTCAATGGGAGAGAGGGGCTCGTGGCTTTGCCATGAGCCACCTATTGTTCTTCTGTGTGTTTATTCTTCATCTTTTTCGCCAGCTAACTAGTCCTAGGGCTTTGTGAAAACCCCTGCAAATTATACATCAAAAGGTGCGGGTTCATCGGGAATAGTGTGCTATCATTAAAAGTAGAGATTCGCAACTTTTGCGCAGAGTTAATTGTGAAAAACATGTGAAAAAAGTCCCATAGAAATGAATAGGAAGAGGAAAAAATCAGCCAGAAAAGTCCACTTTTTTCCGACCACTACTACTTCGCCATACTTTAACCTACAGACTTCGTTTAAACTTTAAAACGCAGGTATTTTTGACCTCTCCGTACGAATGCATGTGGAAAAAACAAGATGTTAAATAATTTATTCTTGTGAAATTATCCCCCCCAGTATGATTTATAAAAGATTTCTATTTACTGATAAGTCTCTACTGTAAATGGTTGAACAGGTCTCTACAACAGTGGAAACTTTCCAGGACTTGTCCCTTCCTATTCCTGGCAAAGAGGACTTGGCAAAGCTCCACTCTTCCATTCATCAAAACCTGCCGGTGAAGACTGGAGTGTGTCCTGACACTTACGGCTCACAGGGCTGGATCTCCTACATCATGGACTCCATACGCCGGTTAGTCAGTCATGATTAACAGACAGATGAGAGGAACAAGTGAACACATGCAAATGCACGTACACACATTTGAACAAGAGTTTGACAACACACTAATATAATCAGTGCTGAGGATGTAAATACCAGTAGCAACAGCATCCAATATTGTTTTTCTGTAGTTCTTTCATGGACCAGGGAGCACACAAAAGCTACATTTGTACAGGCAATCTTGAACCAAAATCAACTGAAACAAAGAAATAAGTAACTGAAGCCACCATCGTACACCATCACAGAGGGTGAAACGAAATACCAGCACGTCCATGTGACATGAAGGACTAATCCTTGTTGAGAGTGTGAAGAGGAAAACAGACATATGAGCTGGAAACATGACAAAACCTGCAACAATGAGGAACTGACCCAGAAGGAAAATCCATGAGTTTAATTGAAATAGAGAAAACGCCCCACTCAGGATCAAACATTAAACTGTTCTAGACTTAGCGCTGCTTCTCACACTGGTGTATGAATGCATATGAATGTTTGGTGGTGGTTGGAGGGGCCGTAGGCGCAGATTGGCAACCACGCTTCTGTCAGTCTGCCCCAGGGCAGCTGTGGCTACAGATGTAGTTTACCACCACCAGAGGGAGAATGTGAGAGTGAGTAATAGATCCACCGAGTGCGCTTTGAGTATGGATTCATAGAAAAGCGCTATATAACTCTAATCCATTATTATTATTATTATTACTATTAGACGTACAAGAAGCTAAGGACATGCATTTGTGTAATTTTCACATAAATGAACACCATCGCCAACCAAAATCGACCTTAGAAAATAGGAGACAAGTAAGGGAAGTGCAACAGTAGCCACTTTACAACAAAATAAAACATTGAACCAGGCCTCTAAGTGTAATAGACACAGTTAAAGTAAATTATATTTATCGAAAATGATATAATGAAATGATATCTATCTCACGTAAAAGATAAGATAACTAAAATTAGAATAGGGACTGTGTTTTATTGATCATTGAGTGCTGATTTGATGTCAACAAATCAGCCTCCCATGCAATAACAGGGTTCCAGCGGGGTCTTAAAAGTTTTGAATTCACAAATCTGCATTTAATACCTTAAAAAGTCTTTAAAAGGTATTAAATTTGATATGGTAGGTCTTAAGTTATGTTGCCATAAACTATAAACCATGAATAGTATGGCCTTCCACAGTCAAGCAGTTTGAGTGAAGCAGACCGTCACACTCTACACACACACACACACACACACAGTTGGAGTCATGAATTTTTGGCAGTATGAGCGTGAAATAAGGCAGTGAAATGGGCATTAAATTCTGTTCTAAGTAGTCTTAAAAAGTCTTAAATGTGGATAACTGACATAATGTCTTTCTTGAAATGGGAAAAGATGAAAATTTTACATTACATGGAAGCCTTTCCTGTCTTACTTTGATAAAATATCTATAGAAAACATAACAGAATAGAATAGCTATAACACTCCTAATTAAGTGAATGTGGATCAATGTGTGTGTGTGTGGCTTTTTTTTTTTTTTTTTTTTTTTTAGTTTAAGTTTTTGTTTGTTGTTAGTCGGTTTTTGGAAAACAGGACATGCTTGTTTCTGTACTGAGAGGACAGGTATACTGAAAATGTGTCCTAATAAAGAAGATTATGTATATATAAATAATAAGTCTTAAATTCAACTTGTAGAAACCTGTATGAACCCTGAATAAATTACACTTTTCTTCATCTTAGTGTAGCGAAGAATTACCGGTAGCTTCACTGCATTTTCAAAGTAGCTTGCCCAACACTGAGTATGCCAATGATGTAATAACATATTTCTGGTTAGGAGTGTCAGTAGTTTATGCTTAGTTGCCGAAAGTGATGAAATAATCTTGATATGTCAAAATATTTCAAAGATGCTAGGAGCGAAAGCAAGTGGTGTCTTGAGCTACTTCTAACTTTATTACCTTTCTGTGAACACTTCGAGTTTTATGGAACCGGTTGCGAAGTGGCATCAGCAGGGTCTCTGGTCTGTATTAAGTCAATTTTATGTGGAAAGGAGAAATTAGAGCTGTGTTAAAACTGTGATGCAGGCGCGGGCATGCACAGCAGGTATAAAGCCAGATCTGCCTCATTTATGTGCAAAAGAGAAATCTACCACCGTACGAAGTTCTGTTTTTTTCATATACTACCTTTTAATCTGGAGAGATGATCTTTGAGATGTGGGGTGGAAGGTGGAGGCGCATGGTAGCCATTATGAATTCAATGGAAGGAGGCAGATCTCGGCGCTGATTCTGTGCACACATTTGTCACGTCACCACACCTCCCGCCTCGGGTGAAGTGTTCATTTTATTGTTCTCATAGCGGGACACCTTTGGGATGTCTGGGAGCCAGTTTGAAGAAATGACGTCATGATAACACTGAATAAAGACAAGGAAAACCTGACCCAGGACACGATTTTAATGCTGATCTCAGTTGGCATAAGGGGAGGGCTGTGCTTGTAATTCCTTAACAGTAAAACCGAATCTGTAAGGAAATTAGTGATGCAATGAGGTCCTGTCTGTGGAAATGTTGTTCCGGTCTTTGTTCATTTTTCAATAGATTCTGGTGCCGTGTTTTAGTAAATCCACTGACTTATGACTCAGCAGGGCCTTGTAATTAAATTGATTAATCAGTATTTCTAGTGAACCTAAGTCACTTTAGCCTACATGGGTTACATCTTTCCACAGAATATACAGCTCTCAGCCATGTGTACCTGAGGTGGATGTGCAACTACATTATCGTTAATCCTGGATGTGTTGCTGTTACTTAGAAAGAAGAGTCAAGTATTGCAGTCGGTGCATAGATAAAGAGCATCGTGAATGTGCTATATCCATCCGGTTCTTCCTACAAAGGCGTCAAAAGGACAGAAGTAAAAAAGAAAAAGTGAAAAAACTATTAACTCTAAAATGTGTAAAAGTACAAAGGAATACATATCTTTCTGATGTTTCTGTGCAAAGTAATAGAGCCTCATGTGACACTGATACATACGGATAGGGGTGTGTATTGGCAATAAGATACAAATCACAATACTAAGATCATACTATATAGCATGATATAATATGATATTGTTAAAAAGGCAATTTTTGTTTGTTTCTTTTTTTTAAATGATTATTTCCTTGAAGAATTTAATTACACCAGAAATATGCACAAATATTGAACATATTTTTATTTGATCAGAACAGGATCTAATGCTATATCACAAAATTTTTCTGTGTTAAAACTTAAATTATGTTTTACAGACATTACAGTTTAAGAACCTGTTGAAATGTTCATATTCTATTAGTTCAAAACTAACATCATAACATTATTTTTGTGCAATCCCAATAAAGGAACTAACATTATGTAATAAAAGAGTGTTAAATGATAATAAATAAAATATAAACAAAAAAGAAAAACAAAAAATGAACCTTCACAATATCTGCATTTGAATAAATACCTAAAAATATTGATACAGTACTTTTTAATATCGATACAGTATTGTGAAATGAAATATTGCGATATATTGCAGAACCAATATTTTCTTACACTTTCTTACATACAGACTATTCCAACTTGTCTCAATTTTACGGCTTGTTTGGTCTTTTACCTCATTTATCTGTCACACATGATACGCATTGATCAGTATGGCAAAGAATCATCTTTTCTCCCTGGGGTTAGTCCATCAGTTTAGGTCTTGATGGACGGGAAGGTGTGTGACACTGCAAGTGAAGAGTCTGTAGTGAAAATCTATAAGTAATCTATAAGTGTTCAAATATGGGAAAAAATGAAAGTTGTCAGACAAGTAAAACATAGATATGTCGAAGCACGTAGGTCTAGATAATGGTAGAAATTGAATGTAAAATACATGATAATGTTTTCATTATTCTACCATGCAAATTTTTCAGGTGGTTGGAAACTGGACTTTCCCCACTAGAAGTCACTAAATATCACACATTGAACCGTTAAAGCACAGTAGCAAGGTATTTATACTTAGATATTCTGTAGGACCTCACTTTATGATACCACATAATCATTTTTTGACCTGATATTGAGCAAAACCACAGGCAGCAGCTTGAATAATTAATATCCTTCATTGTGTGTATAATATATAGTAAATGCTTTAATGTGACCAAAGTTCTGCCAAACTGTAATCATTAAAATTAGTGTTCAAGAAATGAATCTTTAAATGATCTAACTGAAAGATGCATCATGTGCTACCAATCAGAATGTGACAACATCCAGTACAGTTGCAATAGACGCCAGAATGCTCAAATCCTAATCTAAATGAAAGTATATTATCAGTCATATTCATCCTACATTCCGTTCCATCACAGAACTTGTTTTTGTGTAAAGAGAGTAAAAAAAAAAAATCTGATCTAATCTGATGATTTCATTTAATATGGCATTAAATATGTAAGTAAAGCTCCTCATACTAAACATACTGACATATAATACCCTGCCAGCAGTTAGTATTGCTCCAGGTGATTATGGGATAATTTTTGTGTCTGTATTTGTGTGAACAGGTTTGTTGTCTCATGCATCCCCAGTTGGTTCTGGGGGCCCATGGTAACTCTAGAGGACTGCCTCGCTGCCTTTTTTGCTGCAGATGAACTCAAAGGTAAGAATAAAATAATACTGTGGTGTTTTTTTCTCAATACATTACCATTGGGTATATTACATATAAGAACAAATCATACATTTACGGTTTTATTTTTCTGCAGGAGACAACATGTACAGCTGTGAAAGATGTAAAAAGTGAGTATCTACTAAACCAGTGATTGTCAACTGGTGGGTCGCGACCCAAAAGTAGGTCACAAACCCATTTTCAGTGGGTCATGGGCCTTAGTCTGGGCAAAAAATAATATAAAGAAATCAGTCTGTGCTTTATTTTTTATGGAGCTAAGCGCTGCCCATTCACACTCCCTAACAGTAGGTGGCAGTAATGCGCTGTAATGATAATTAACACCAGACATTTTAAAACGTAAAAGAAGACCCAAACATTTTTATTCATATCATGGCGACACTTGGGTATGACAATGACCACATCAGATATAGTTTTACTTACATTAAAGACAAAAACCTCCGTGTGTTTAATTCTTAAATAAATGACTGAATGCACTTTTAATTTTTAACTGAGTGCACATTTTTGGTTTTGGTTCAAATGTACCCAATTTAGTGTCAAAGGTAATATTTCCATATTTAGCATCACCACCTGCTCGTCAGTTCGGTTTATCATTAAACTTGTCTTCTATGTTTTCATGCTGTGATATTCTGTATTGTCTCAGCTTCAAAACACACCATATTTTTATCAAATATATTTGAGAAATTTAACTGTTATCACTTTAGGTCGTGGCTTGTCATTGAGGGTTGATAGTGCGTCCTGAAGCCGGACCAGTTGAGAACCACTGTACTAAACATAACCTACCTTGATATGTTCATGTGGCTTTTTCACACCTTTCTTATTTTTTCTGCAGGTTGAGAAATGGTGTGAAATACTGCAAAGTACTTAAACTTCCAGAGGTACACACTCTTTATCTGATAAGTTTTGTGACGAATATTGATCTAGTGTGCTGTGCTGTATTAAATGTTTTCTCTTCCACATTTGCTGCACAGATTTTATGCATTCACCTGAAACGCTTCCGGCACGAGGTCATGTATTCGTTCAAGATCAGCAGCCATGTATCCTTCCCGTTGGAGGGCCTCGACATGAGGCCTTTCCTGGCTAAAGACAGTCCGTCCCAAGTCAGCACTTATGATCTGCTGTCTGTTATTTGTCACCACGGCACAGCAGGAAGTGAGTTATCTACATTTCCTATAGATAAAGGCACTCTTGTCTCCTTTACGATTCACATATTGAGTGTATGATACTTTATCTATTTGCTCATCCCTCCAGGCGGTCATTACATCGCTTACTGTCAGAACGTGATCAATGGCCAGTGGTATGAGTTTGATGACCAGTACGTCACTGAGGTCCATGAGACCGTGGTGCAGAACGCCGAAGCCTATGTGTTGTTTTATAGGCAAGTATGGTTTGACTGTGCAATGTCAAGCACTCAATCTGGATCTGGACTGATTTCCTTAAAATCTTGACACTGAAGTATACATTCTGTCTGTGCAGGAAAAGCAGTGAGGAGTCGGTGAGAGAGAGGCAGAAGGTGGTGGCTCTGGCTAACATGAAGGAGCCCAGCCTGCTGCAGTTTTACATCTCCAGAGAGTGGCTCAACAAGTTCAACACCTTCGCTGAACCAGGGCCAATCAGCAACCACACATTCCTCTGTCAGCATGGAGGTGCGTGGTATATTTTGGGGAATATTGTCTTAAATCTTAGATCAATCCCAACTATTCTTTTGTCTCTGGTGTGTAATTGTAATTCATGATTGCAAAGTACCTCTTTAAAAGTATAGTGTGTAAGATCAGACAAAAATCTTTGTTTTTATTACCTTCGAAAGAGCCCTTTATATTGAATGTTCCCATGATGCAACACTTTATCTCTACAGTAGCTCAGAATATAATTCCTCTAATTCTTTTTATCTCACCGGCTGATAGGCCATGAGCTATTATGAAGACGCTTTGTCTGGCGTTGGCATTGTTGTCATGAATTTGTTCAAACATCTTCTCAGATGAAACTACTGCTCGGATTCATTTAAAATTGTATATGTGGCTTCCTCAGGACAATGTCTCCAAAGTTTATAGACAGTTTTGACAAATTCAGATTTTTGCATTTTTGACGATTTTTTTTTTTTAAGTATTAAAAACGGGCCTTTACTCATAATGGGCCATATTTTGATGGCCTATAACATGGAAGTGGTTAGAGATATCAATATATTTACTATTGATCACTGATTGGAAGTCATATATGGACTTTCATGAGGATCCATGACCTTTGACCTTGAGTGACCTAGAAGGATCAAACTCAAGGTGTCCAATGTCTAGATTTCCACAGTCTTCTTTGAAACTACCTCTTGGATTCATTTCAAATTTTATTTGCAGCTTCCTTGGGGCAATGTCTACAAAGTTTGCTGACAGTTTTGAGAATTTTAGATTTTGCATTTCTGATGAATTTTATAAATATTACAAATTTATCTTTACTAATAATGGTCCATATTTTGATGGGTTATATCATGGAAATAGAGATATCAGTATAGTTACTACTGAGCATTGATAGGAAGTCATATATGGACTTTCATTTAATTTGTTGAGTTCTCCTCCAGTGAAAGTACCACCCACTTCTGTTGGGAGATTGATCTCCTGCATCAAGACCATAGGACAGGACATAACAGCAGAACCTGTCAACCTCACAAATTCAACTTATTGATTTTTGATAGAACATGCTGGTGTGATACAGGGATATTGGTCCTATTTTTTTGGATTTTGAGCAGGTAGCCTCTAGTGTTAAGATGCTTTACCATCGTCTACAATGTCTGAGTGCGGACCTGAGTTAATATCCCCTTTAACTAAAATGCTCCTAACGAACAAAACAAATATGGATACTAATGGGGGACTTCCATGGTTTTGCAGGAGGATGGTTGAATGAGCATATTACATACAGAGTTAATTTTAGTTGTGTTCCTCTGTCAGTTTTCTTAACTTTCCCAAATCTCTATTTCTCCCTGTAAAAACACAATTTTTACAGAATTGTTCCCATACAGTTTTCCAAAAACTGCTGCTACTTGCCCTGTACTTTTGCCAAACATCTGCTAAATGATGGAGGGCAGCGCCGTAAGGAATTTATTGACCTCACTAGACTGATTTCTGTTCCCAAAACTGTAAAACAATGCACAGAGCTGTGTTGTTACTGCAGTTTTTCACAAAAGATACAATACATTACATCTTATGATAATATGACAATTGAACGATATTGTTTTATGCTTTGGTGACTTAAATGCCCTAGTCGTTTCGGGGAACAGCAGATGCGAGTAGGCATTTGTGTAGGAGGAACAAATTGCACTGATGTTTTCAGAGTTTAACATATTTTATTTCCATCCAGGAATCCCTCCTAATAAATACCAGTACATAGATGACCTGGTTGTGATCGTTCCCCAGAATGTGTGGGAGTACCTTTACAACAGGTAACACAACACTGTAGTACTTGACACTTTTATGATTGTTTAGGAGTCTGCAGTTCATTATTGCCTTAAAAAATACTTTAGATAGTGAAGTAAATCCACTATTTCCTAATATAGTGTGCCACAGAAACATGTTGAACTTTGAATGATTTTCTTCTGTTTACCCAGTTTTTAATGTGTTTGTCTATATTGTCCTTAGTTTTGGAGGAGGCCCAGCAGTCAACCACCTGTATATGTGTGCCATCTGCCAGGTGGAAATAGAAGCTTTGGCTAAACGCAGAAAAATAGAAATAGACACTTTCATCAAGGTAAGAACCAGCACGCACTATTAGAAATAACAGCTTTTCCATGTAGGAGAACCCTATTTGATTTCTGGTAGAAGCTTTTATGAGGGACCTGCATTATTTGAAAGAGCTCTACAAAACCTAACATGAAGGCTTATACCCGGAGCTGATGGCACCGACTCAACTTGCCTTCTCTGTACTCAGTTTTTGCACCAGCATGCTGCATTCCCACTGCATGTGTAGTTCTTCCACAGCATGGCTGATGGCCGATGGTAGTTCCTGGTAACAGTCTGTGATTTGTATGTTGTTATGCACGAGCGCTGCTACCAATTGTGGGCCACGTAAAAGGTAAACGTTGTGGACCCTTTCATAAAATAAAGTTTCTTGTCAGTCTGTCGGGGGGTGGGGGGTCCATAGATTACGTCACCCACCCTCGTGTGAAAACAAAACTGAAACTTATATGCTTCTGTGCATCTATTATACAGTGGACCTTACACAAAATATTCACAACTTCTACCCTGTATCCACTGGACCCCCTCCACTGCTCAATGGGCCCCCCACAAACACTGGGCCCCATGAATTTGTCATGTTTACCCCCTCCCCCCTTATCTGTGCCCCAGGCGTTATGTCATGTTTAGGTATCACCATGGCTCACTTAGAATCTTGAAGGTGGTACGAGACATTAGGAGTGCGTATCACTAGGTTCCTGACGATTCGATTCCAATTTAGAGGGTTAAACGATTATGGATGCACCCCACAGTTAATTAATATTTTTCTCACTCTATGACAGGTACTTACTATTTTTAAAACTAAGTGCATTTCTAATGATCCATAATGAAAACAAGCTGATGAATTTGCTTTCATTATCTTTTATTGAGAAAACAAAAATGTGTCAACTGGAAGGTTATACATGTACCTGCCAACATATTGGATTACAAAGAACCAACAGGGAGATGAACATGCTTCATCGTGTTTGTCATCTTCCCAAATACTTCACTGGCACTCGACACACAGTGCAAATACTGTGGCTTTTGTCCAGTTCCCCTTTCCCTTCGACTTCATAGAAAACAAAAATGTTTCCATATATTTGCTTTTAACCAAGTTGTAGGTGCCGCATGGATTGGTTTTTCTGCCATCTTTTTGTTTTGAGTGTGCATCGTTGTAAACTGTTCGGGGCAGCGCAGTGGTCACACTTTAGTTTCGCCTTTTTAGTACACTGTCAATATTATTAAAATAATATTACATTCAGAACATTGATTTTTGACCTTTCTGCATTGATCCATAATTGGACACATCTGCATCATGATGCATCAAAGAATCAATTTTTTTCTGCACCCCTACTAGACATAGTACCTGATAGCATTTGGGGGTCCCTGCTCTCACGTAGAAGTGCAAAAAATACTGAGTTGAGGCGAGTCAAGCTGATACTGTCAGTGGAACAGCTGCATATGACAGGTTCTGCCATTCTGTGGTTTCATGTTCTACCCAGAACTGCACCGTTTTACAGTGTTTACACTGGTACATATGTGTTTACATTGTTTACGCTATTACATTTGGACATTTTTATACTGCTTTTATATTTTTAAAATTTTACCTTTTCATACAGTAAATCTCTAATTTGCACATATTTTCGATTGCACCCTATTTTATATTTTTTTAATACATGTCTGTATCGTTCGTGGTGTTATTTAGATGTAAGTGCACTGTTGCTGGCAGAGACCACCTGCAATTTCGTTGCACAACTGGTGTAATGACAATAAAGCCTATTCTATTCTATTCTTTTCTTTTCTATTCTAGGGGACCTTCTAAGCCCATGTCTACACTAATAGGTTTTTTAAATGTCTTAACTTTTGCTCCGTTTCCATCTTGTGTCAACACTACTCCACTGTTTAACCCTCTAACACAGAGAGTTTTGGAAACAATGCTGACATTATTTTATGTTATAAACCTTGGGGTTGGGTTGTAATGTGAACAGATGAAAACAGAGACTTACAGAAACACTTGACACACACCTTCATCTTCTGCCTGACTAACTTATCAGTTGCCGCGTATCTCTGGCCAGGTGCACCACTTTCACGTTACAATTACCTGAAGAAAATAAGATGTTACCCTTGACAGTCAGCTGCCAGAATTCCAAACGATTGTAACTGTTTGAGCACCTTTTGTGCATTTAAATTCATCATCTTATTATGATATAAGTGATTACTCTTCATCGGTGTTACCAAGACATAGATCAAGCCAGTGTATTAGAGCGGGCTTAAGAGTTTAGCTTCTGTTCATACAGTAGGTTCACAGTTGTACCATTGGAAAAATGCATAACTATTTAAATATATGAGAATAGGATTTTACATTACACTTGTGAACAGACCTTCAGAATCAGTACCCCCCCCCCCCCAGCCCTTCAAGAGGAACCCTTCTGAAACATGAATTCCTAAGAATATGCTCTGAGGGTATTACGTGCTTGCTCTGGATGTTGACTAAGCAGTTTTTTTCTTCTTGGCAGCTGAACAAAGAGTTTCAGGCTGAAGAGGCTCCAACAGTCATCCTGTGTATCAGCATGCAGTGGTTCAGAGAATGGGAGAGTTTTGTTAAAGGAAAAGACAATGGTATGACTCTGCAGTTTAGCTAATACATTACTGCTTAAAACTGTCTTTGTACTAACTATAGATTTTTTTTTTTTTTTTTTTCCAGAGCCCCCTGGTCCCATTGACAACAGTAAAATTGGTGTTATGAAAGGAGGACACATACAGCTCAAACAAGGTATAACCCAAGCGGGCAAGAAGGTCGTAAAGGTGTAAATACAGAAAACAGATGTTCATGTGTGGTTGTGTGTGTGTGTGTTTTTACTCTTAGGTGCAGATTATGGTCAAATATCAGAGGAGACGTGGCAGTACCTGTTGGGCATTTACGGTGGTGGCCCTGAGATCGCAGTGCGACAGACGGTAGCCCCGGTTGATTCTGACAACCTTCACGGAGAGAGGAAGATTGAAGCAGAGACAAGAGCACTATGAGAAGAAAAGAGGTTTGTTTTTTTTGTTTTTTTTCTTTTACATGAATCAGTGCCACCCATCTGAAATCCTGTCATATCCAACTCCATTTAGAATACAGTTGTGTTTGACTAATACAAACAGTTTCAAGACTTCTTGGAAGACACATCACTTTCTTCCCGCTATGTTGACGTCATCTACATCAGCTTACACATTCCTACTCAACAGCAGAGAGCAGTTATATCTACAAATGTGGCCAAGAATAATATAGCCCCCCCACCCCACCCCCACACACACAAGTATTAAACAACTCTTAATCTAGTCAAGATGTTGGCAATAATGGCAAATACAGTACATCAGGGGTGTCAAACTCATTTTAATTCAGGGGCCACATACAGCCCAGTGTGAGCTAAAACAGGTCAGACAACTAGAAGAGCACTCAGAGAGCACAGACCTCCGCCAAGGCAGATCAGTGCCCCCCCCCCCCATCTTCACCCGATCACCACCAAAATTAATCATTTGTTCCTTGTGCCAGTATCAGCATTTCCTGAAATTTTCATCCAAATCCGTCCATAACTTTGTGAGTTATCTTGCACACGGACAGACAGACAGACAGACAAACCAACGCCGGCAAAAACATAACCTCCTTGGCAGAGGTAATAATAATATATAAAGAATGTCAACTCTAAACTTTTCTTTATGTTATAGAGTGAAAAAAGTAAAATTACATAATGAAAATATTTACATCTACAAATTATCCTTTGAAAAAATGTGAATAACATTAACAACTATGGACAAACTGAAATTTATTAAGAAAAATAAGTGCAATTTTAAGAATTTCATGCCTCAGCATCTCATTTACACGTGCATTACAACTTACAGATCATAGTGGATCCACAAATACACAAAACATTTAGTAACAGGCAGAATACTGTTAAAACTGCACTTCTCTTAAGATATTTCATGTTATTCACATTTTTTGTGAAAGGTTAATTTCTAAATGTAAACATTTTCATGTAATATTACATTTTTTTACCCTAAAACAAAGAGGCAACATTTGGACTTGTCATTATTTATAGGTTATTCTGAGAGTATTTTACTGAATGACCCACTTGAGATTGAATTGGGCTGATTGTAGAACCTGAGCTAAAATGATTGTTAGTATTTTCAGTGTAATTTTTGCATCTCACAAATTTATCCCAAGGGTCAGATTGGACCCTGTGGTGGGCTGGTTTTGGCCCACAGGCCGTATGTTTGACACCAGTGCAGTAAATGGTTTTACATTTCATTATTTCCCTCTCCTCTGACTTGTTTTCTACTCGTGCCTTCACAGGAAGCTGAGGAATTTGCACCTCGGTTGAAGAAGCCTCATCGCGAACACTTTGTAAATGTAGCAATGCGTTGTTCCGGGGTGCCGTCGCAGGAGGATGAACGGCACCTAAATATCATGTAGTTTATTTATTGGATGACTCTGATTCTCAGTGTTAACAGTGTCAAATAAGATGTCATGTCACATCTCTGAAGCTGTGTTTTTTTTCTGCGGCTGCTGAAGTGCAGACCAATGTTGGAGTCAGTAACCACAGTAGAACTATGAATTGTTTTGTTTTGTTTTTTTCCACGGGAAGCAACAACTAATGGACATTTAAATACTGTCTGCCTTTTCACTAGTTACATAGCAACAAGTTCAGACAACAAATGAGAGATGTTGCATAAATCACACCGTGCACCTCCAACCTTAAACACACAGTATAACAGAACCCTCAGGAATGAAAGTCAGTTGTTTGTTTGAACCAGTAAAACGATGATTAGATACTTTAGCTCTAATAAAAATAAATATTACAGCAAAGCAAGCTGAAAAACAGAACATGCATGCGTTCATTCCAAAGGATCCTTTTCTGGGTCATGTGTATCGAAATGCATGCAACTGCTACTCTTTTGACTCTTTCATTGACAAGAGCCACAAGTTTGTTCGCTCAGACTGTCACAGATTTATTTTCTAATAATTACAGATCACACAGTATTGTTTAAAGGGGTTATATGTGGTATTGGTATTCCAAACTCTCAACATCAGAGGTAATCCACGTACAAGAGCACACTCGTAGCTACCAAAACAACCAAAGCATCTGCACTATGTATTCACAGACTATCACTCACTGAATAAAGTGTAAAACTCATTATTTATTGCTACACACATCTGTATTATGGTATCGTCAAGTTTTCTTCTTCAAATAAAAAAACTCAAAATCTTCATGTGCTGCATCAGCTGATAGTTTACATTATAGCTCTGTTAGGTTAGCTCTGTTTTTAGACATAAAAGTTAAACCACAAATCACCTGTTTTCTGAACTGTTTGTGTTGTCAAGAGCTGTTTGGAATCGTCCAAACAAGGTCAAAACTGTCACAGTTTAGTCTGAACCGTGGATCAGCAAATGGGAAACTTAGCAAAGATATTACCATCACATAATAAATTAGTATCTTCATAAGTTTCATCAGCAAAGTCCTTGATGTAGAAGAAATGCTGTGATTTCAGCATCAAACTCTATTGTTTTGAGTTAGAGATCACTTTTTCGACTCTATAAATTGTTTCTTAATGGTTCTCATCTCTTCACTCTTTGGTGCTTTGGTTAAATGCCCCGTGGTGTTACGGCGAAGACACACCAACCTGATTTTCAGCGGTCGGACGTCGTTGGGCAGTCTGGCGAGGTTGGTGACATGAGTCTGTTTGGTGTGTTCCGTCCGATCGGCCATCGTTATTGCCATTGCCAGTCTTTTCAGACGATTCGACATGTGTAATCAGCCATTACCCAGTCGTTCAGTCTGACCAATTTGATTGGTGGAGGGATAGCCCTTGACTAGCGAATCAGTGAAAGAGAAGACTGGAATCTTTCTTCTTCCACGAGAGAGAGATACTTTATTCCTCCCATAGGGAAATTTACAGGTTCTGGCAGTATCACAAACTTAAAAAAACAAGTAGTAGTAAACAAACAATCGTAAAAAACACTTTAAGTTCCCACCAGGAGTCAGTGCAAAGGAGACTGTTGTGCTTAGAGAGTCAGTGCAATGAATGAGTCTGTGCAAAGGACAAAGTGCAATGTGATAGAAGAAGACACAAGAAGCCTGAGAGCTGACAATGCCAGTATCTTCTTATTACTAACCATCCGTTCAACGAGTACAACAATCCTTCTTGACTGCTCAACACTCTGCTGACAACAATGACTAATGACAGCGAGCTCTGGGTTTTGGTCTAGAGAGATGTTCAGTCATTTCAGGTTTATCATTTTTTTGGGCCACAATACAGATTAGCGCCGCCGCTGTTACGGAGACATTACATCTTGTACAAGCGCAGAGCGTCGCTCAAGTCAATAGTCAATTTGGTGTGTTCTTTGTACTTTTTTGACCGTGTCAGGGAGACGGGAGCTGACTGATCAGTCGGGCTACCTTTTCTGATGACAATCGGCAGTCGATTTGGTGTGTCTTCGCCTTTAGCTTTCCTCATCATGGGAAAGTGACTCACTACTCCCTCTAGTGGTCACATAAATCCCCTGGCCTGTAAATAAATTCAGTTTGTATCTCTACAATCAAACACACTGGCATCTTTGGTAGAACTTCAGAACTCCTGCTTCTAAACACTCTAATGATAATTGTAGGTCTTTTTTTTTTCATATGAAAATGGAGAGTTACTGCATATAGCCCCTTTAATTTTTTTTAGGAGACAAACTTCTTAAGTAAAACTGGAGAAAGTTATGATCTGGTGCAATAACGACGAAATAATATGGAGATGTGCAACAAAATGACTGGTTTTCGAAAAGAAAAACTCAAGCAAATAAAACTGGTAGAAACAGCACAAAACACACACATCCAGATCTGTCACAACACCAAGTTTCCTTAGTCTGATGACTGATTGCTCAAAAATATTTCCTCAACATTTTGTTTTTGTGCAACAAAGGTCATTAGAAAAATAAAGCTGTATTCCATGGAAGAGATACTGCTCTCAGTTTGCAACATGCTGAGAAAAAACTATACTGGTATTTAGTCACCATAGCATCATATGGCTTTTGGATGCCTCAGCAAACAGGAAGTACATCAAAACTTATCGGCTTCCCTTTCTTCTTTCTTTTGGTCGCAAATAGATCAGGAGTGTATTTTCAAATTTAACAGCATTTGTTCAAAAACAGCTGCTTGTAAGCCTGCAAGTTATTTTTGGGTCGCCCCATTCACTTAATAACCTAAAAATGTACCTAATAATTCTTTCTCATCTAATCTTTGTAAATAAATCACATGCTTGCCTTTTTTTAAGTGTACAGATCTGCACAGGCACTGTTTGCCACCACATTTAAAGTAGTGAAAGCCTGACATGTTAGAATGAGTAACAGGAAACATGACATTGAAATAATCCAGAGTATATGAGTGCTCCCCTTATTCAACTGACTATTCATTCGTCAATCAATTTGACATTTGAAAGCCCACAATAAACCTTTTGATCACTTATTGTTTTTAGTTCTCCTGTCACTATCAGGAGTGTTTAGAATAATTATTGCTGATCAGTCATCGCAGTCATTCTGCCTCTGAACTCAGTGCCTTCAAGCTTCCTCACATCTCTTGCACCTACATTGGTGTTTTCACTTGTTTAGCCTGATTATGGTGGTAAATGTGTGGACAGCCTGCACACCACAGAGACCCCTAAACATCCACCAGGACACCAGAGACCCATTCTAGGGTTGGGTTAGGGTTATATTTCAGCAGTGGAGTTAAGTCAAATACATGCATATTGGCTTTGAACTTCTTCTGTTATAGCTCTAACCCTTACTTTGGGTTCTGTTAAAAGTTTCGATGTTTCAAAATTAATCTCTGCCTATTTTTATAGATAGAGCGGACTTTAATCTTTATAATCATTTTACATTACCCTTATTGACTTCCTGTAATCACCATGCAACCGAAGCAACTCAGAGTGAAAACACCTGTGTGGGTCTGCAGCAGTTTCAACTAGTTCCATCTTCCCTGACTTCACTTTTCGTTTGCTAAACCGTACAGTTTTCACAGTTTGCTAATTTAATGGTTAGCAAAGAATACATAATGGTATTTTTTTAAGCTTCCTTACTACAAAGTAGTTATATGATGACCTTATCTTAGCTTTAGCTTAGCTTTTATGACAGGCTTTGTCCAGGGTTACAAGGTTTGACTACTGCAGTGGCTCACAAAAGTAAAACCTTTGTGGTTTCATTGCAACTTTACAAGCAGCAGCATGAAGTTTATCAAAGAGGAGTCATGCTGTGATACTAGGGGTGTGTATTGGCAAGAATCTGACAATACGATACGAATCACAATACTAGGATCACGATACGACATATCACGATATATCATGATACTGTGAAAAAGACTTTTTTTTTTGTTTGTTTCTTTTATTAAAATTATTATTTCCTGGAAGAATTGAATTACACCGGAAATATGCACAAATGCTAAACACATTTTTATTTGATCACAACAGGATCTAATGCTATATTACAAAATTTCCCTCTGTTAAAACTTAAATTATGTTTTGCAAACATTACAGATTAAGATCCTGCTCAAATATTGTATTAGTTCATAACTAACATCATAAGATTATTTTTGTGCAATCCCAACAAAGGAACTAACATCTGCCTCTCAGACAGTAAAAAGTGCTTTTACGATGCTTCAAATAACCATTATTTAATAAAACAGTGTTAAATAATAATAAAGATTTAAACAATAAAGAAAAACAAAAATGAACCTCCGCCATATCTGCATTTGAATAAATACCTAAAAATATCAATACAGTACTTTTTACTATCAATACAGTATTGTGAAATGAAATATTGCGATATATTGCAGAACCAATATTTTCCTACACCCCTACGTGGTACATTTGCTCATATAGTTTTTCTGCCAAACAAATATACAGGGGAGTTTTCTGAACACACTGGCAACAAAAGTGACTATGTTAAACATATGACGTTCCTCCACCTTGTGTTTCAAGAGGCCTAAGTGGTGCTGGACTGGGTTCAGATCATAGATTGTATATAATTTTGAAATGTATATTATATATGTATATAATTGTAAACTGGCCTTTTGAGACAGTACTGATAGACTGATAAACTTCATCAAGCAATGTGTAACAGAGTCATTTGATGGTCTCTTTAGTGCAATCTATAAATCAAATCTACAGTGAAGCCATGTGTCAGGAAAAAATGTGTTTTATTAAATAAAAAGAAACTCCCAATTGTCAGACTCGTCAGGTGGATGAGCTGTCAAATTGACCTGTCAATCAAAGTGCAACACAGCAGCTATTACAGCCTCTGTTTGACCTAAGACCTGATAGTATGGAGGAAAGATGGACCAGATCATGTCCAAAAGTGTTCCAAAATAAATTAAACCAGAATGACTCCCGGGGGGGAACAAACATTATTGGCTTGACGTGCTGTCAGTGGTTTTACGGTGTTTTTTGCCTTTGGTTCAGATCAAATGATTTGCTAAAGCACCCTTTCAGAAAAACAGTGGTCTGCTGGGCTAGGAGGGATGCTTTGTGACACTGACATACAGCTCTGACCAGTTTTCACAGAGGGGACATTCTCCCCCAAAATGTTACAGTACAGAGTAGAATCCATAATTCCACTAATGAATTTGACCATATTTATGAATAGCTGCAGTTTTGTCCCAGAAGTCTTTAGACTGTTATCACTAATGTGCCATGTAATTCTTCCAGTTAATATTTATGTCCCACCAGCACATCAAATTACAGCTGTTATCAACATCTTTTCACCTGTCTTTATGTTCGGCTATTTTCAAACCATCGACTATCCAGGATGTACTCAGTTTTGTTGCCATTGTCAAAAATCACAATCTTTATTTTGTATAATAGCAGTTGTGTTTGTACAGACAAATGACGATGTATATCTTTTATGGACAAAGCCTTTCAAATCAAATCAAATTTTATTTATATAGCACCAAATCATAACAAAAGTTATCTCATGATGCTTTACATATCAAATTGGTCAGAACCAATTTACAGAAACCCAACAGGATCCTCCAGGAGCAAACACTTGTGACAAATGCCTTTGTTTGTGAAGTTGCAGTGAAATAACTTGAAGTGCACAGGATGTCTTCGCTTTCACTTCTGTGAACTACTTGTAACAACTCGAAAGCTTGCATTCCATTTACAACTGGTTCACCTGAACATGATGCTGGTTGACTTCTCTAAGAACCTACTGCTTGTAGTCACTTTCAGTCACAAACATCTAAATTATTTGAAAAAGCATGAGAAACAAATCACACTAATGATGGAAATCTGCTCAGATATTCCGAGGTTTCACTAAAGAGTAACCCAGAGTGCTCAAAACCTTTATTATGGAAGTCACCTCCCTGCTTTGTCGTTGATGTGTCCAAAGATTAAGATATTTACTGTCTCAGTAAAATAGGACACAACCAGGAAAACTGGTAATGTTAGTGATATTATTCTTTTCACACGTCCACACTGTATCTATAAGAGAAAATACTAATTCTATTAGAGTATGTGAGGTGTGTTTAGTTACTTTTTCAGGGGAGTAAGTGCAATGAAAATAGACAAATCTTTGTGCAATAACTGCTTCATTATCAAAGAGTTAATGAAACACTATTGTATGAACAGCTCCTAGTAAGACTGGGGGCAGCGTTTTATTACAGTGTTAAGAATCGAGTGGTAATAGCTTAATTATCCCCACCTGTGAGATTCCTGTTTGCTTGTGTTACAGCGAGTAGCTATGCGTGTGAGGTTGCCATTTCACATTTCACTGGAAGACACAAGCATTTCTGTGGTTGGACAAATTTCATGGATAATATCGTGACTCCCTGCAGACAGCATCGCAGCTGACTGGTGTTTTCCCTCCATTTCGCAGTGTGTGGCTGTTGTGTGTGGTCATGATAATGGTGATGCTTTGATAACATGGGACTGTGGTTGACCTTAATTCAATGGGATTGTCTTAATGTCTGTATATCTGATGTAATTATTCATGACTGGTTAATGATTAAATTTGCCTGGTCTTTGAATTTTTTTTATGTGTATTCTTTACTGTGTTTTTCTCAGATTCAGACTTAATGCTTTAAAGAAGACTTATTGTGAAAAATTAGGTTTTCATGCAATTTCAGATACACCCCTCCACATCTTTATAAGAAGGGGTCTCTGTCCATCCATTGGTATGTTGGCTCTTATTGAGTATAATGCTGTGTTCCAGGCAACCCGTAACTCGTGTTTTTCCAACCTTCTACCGGTGAAACTGCACTGGAATGGCAGTCAAACCTGTGACTTCCCACCTGTGAACTCGTACTAAATCAATGTACACCCCGTTCCGAGTTCTGACGTCACGTAGCAGTGGCGGCCCCCATGGATGCGGTGTTTATGCAGATTGTTTATTAAAACAAGGTATTGCTCTGACATTTATCTGCAAATGTTCTGCATAATCAGCAGCTACTCTAGCGTTAGCTAGTTTTCAATCCATTGAGTGCAAGAATAAATTAATACCAAATATGTATCCAAATATACAAATGACATAACATAAAAGGCAGAACAGCTTTTCTTGTGTTATGCGCTGTTCTTACTCCTCTGTTTCCCTCAAATAACCAAGGAGCAAGCACCTTTAGCGATAGAAATGATTGTAAATGATCATAACATACGGTCCACCATGCTGGTTTGTTTACATCTAGCTACTACACTTCCTTGCACTCAGGCAGTTTGGTGTGACTTGCCTGGAGCGCTACAAAGTCGTGAGTCATGGTTTGAAGTCGTGACTTACGGGCTCAAAAAATGGCCTGGAACGCTGCATAAAAACATGATATCTCAGGAATGGTTTGACAGAATGCTGCCAAATCCAATAAAACAAAGATGTACTGAAATGATTTTGGTGGCCAAAGATCAAAAGTCAGTGTGACCTAATGTCTGTTGATTTTAATCAATGCAGTGTCTCAGGAACACCTTGAGGGAATATCCTAAAATTTGGCACAAATATGCACAATAAAAAAAATATTTTTGGTGGCCAGGTGTCAAAGGTCATGTGTGTCTATTCTGGGGAATGCAATATCCTAGGAATACTTTGAGTAATGTGTTTTTCTAAGTTGGTGCAAACAGTCACTTCCACTGCAGGATAAACTGATTATTGTTAATTAGACTTGGCCAAAGGTCAAGGTTGTTGAACGTAACTGCAGAGCTACATGAAAGATACACTCATTACCTGAAAAAAGTCCCCCAGGTCCTACTGGTCCCACCAGAACCATCAAAGCCATCTTTTGAGCTGTGGTTAAAGGTGGGGTGCGGGATGTTTTCCTGGAGGATTTTTTATTATATTGCTTAAAATCCCCTTCACACCCCAATTACAACCAATTAATTAAATGCTCTAACACCAAAATAAAAAAATGTAGTCACCTGTGGAACGGACAGGACTGAAAAAACACCATCCAATCATTTTGAGCGCCCACTCGAAATGATTGAACGGTGATATGTCTATCAAACTCAACTGCCATTTGTCCCTCCCCCCTCTGCGCGTACCCCTCTTCGTGCATGAATCGTGCGTTCTCAGAGGCTTGGAGCACTTGTTCAGGAAATTAAGCCAGAACCTGAGCTTGGCTATATTACCTATATTAGGATGGAAAGTTCACTGGCAAACTGTTTTGTCACCAACATAAATCAATAGGAAATGTAACGTTAGTCAGATGGGAATGAACTGGGGCTGTTCGGTAAGAGCGGGGGGCTTGGAGGAGACTGAATGAGGTATGCATAGATCGGGGCTGCTGGAGCCGGGTGAATTGTTGCTGTACTGCACTTGTGAACCCTTGAAAACAAGCACTGCCATACTGTCATTGCCAGTACTCTGGAGGCGTGGCTTTGGAGGGATGTCTGAAGAAAGGGGTTAAGACTTTTGAATTGAGCATTTTCAAAATGTAGCTTACTCAAACCATTTTTCTAAGATTTCATACCCCACCTTTAAGGCAGCAAGTTAAAGCATTGTCAGAAATAGATGAGGACATCATCAGCTCATTTATATTTAAAGAGACATGGAACAGGACTGACAAACAAGACCGTACAAACAATAGAATGGATGAGCTGTGAGGTATTTTGTGGTGAAAATGAATACACATTCTGGAAATGCAAGACTTGAGATACAATATGTCCCCTTTAAATGACAAGGGGAAAAAAGCACTTAAAAGGAAAAGGACTGTTAATTGAAGTCTTTTTGTGAAAATCTGTTTTAAAACGTTCTGTGCTTCACCTGACAGTCTTCATTCTTGGGGCTGATTACATTTTTTGGGGGTTTATTCAAGTGCATAGTCAGCATACCAGCAGCACAACGCTCTAGCATGTACGTGTAGATTATTTTCACAACTTACGGCAAAGTGTACATGAATGGAAAAGTAGGACTTAATAATATGTAGTGACTGGTTTACTGTTCACAAGTTTGTGTTAAAGTTAAATGAGCATCTTTCTCTCAAAAATTCCAAATAGAAAGATGAGCATTTTGAGAATTCATCTGCAGAAAATGGTCAAAATAACAATAAAAATACAGGTTTTTAGACTTTAAATACTATGAAGAAAATAAGTTCATATTTATTTTAACCTCCTAGGACCCACTGTTCACATTTGTGGACAAGAGTTTCACAACTTTATACAAAAAAAAAAGAAAAGAAAACTGTCCACCACAAAGGACATTCCATAAAAATTTTAAAAACTGCATCTGAAAAAACTGTTGCATCATGATGTTTCCAATATAGGCACTTATTTAATAAAAAACAAAAAGCTTGTACTTTGCTGACATGTCCGGGGTCTTAGGAGGTTAAACAACTCTGGACATGTTTTAACTGAGGAAAAGGAGTTGAGAAGCTGAATATTTGATAGAACAACCCTGATTTTTTATTCAGTTTTTTTTTCACATAACTACTCAGTGCTTTAATAACCTCCTTCCACTTGATCACATTTCAGAGGTTTTCACAGGTCCTAATTATTTGCCATAGCTATATATTTTCCCCGAAGCAGCCTAGCAGGTAAATCTGTTCCCGTGGGGCACTAAAATAAAATATTTTCCTCTGCTGCATCATTATTTTTTCTCATTCTATTTACTGTCTGCCTCTCCGGAGTCTGCCAAGTAACACAAACCCAATTTTCTGCACAGTTCTCAATCCGCTGTTAACAAATGGTAAAGTATTCTTGACACTGTGTGAGGGTTTACCTGTGTTAGTTTCTAAAAAGAGCAGAGACTCTCTAGTGGGCAGCTGTGATGTCATCTCAAGTCCCATACGTATGCTGAGCTGTATCCAGCCCAGACTGAGGCGACCGAGAGGAAAAATAAGCCAGGCTGGTGGGAGGATGTGATGCACATACTGAAGATGCTTAGAAGAACAGAGAAACTACACATGGAGCAAAGCAGGTAAGAGCCCAAAACTTTCATATATATATACATGCAAATACAGCTGCTGGATCTGTCTACGCCTTACCAAAACATTGGCATTTTTCCTGCGCTGCATGTGTGTCTGAGCATGAATGAGCGCTGCACGCAAATAGCTCAGACACGATTACAGACTGGCAGACATGAAGGTTACACTGAGGATGGGACAGTTCAGTCTGAATGCCACAGGGGATGCATTTCATGAAGCACCAGGAATGGTGATGAATGATTAAATATCCCACAGCAGTAGAGCTGTTGTTCACTGATTAATACCAACAGCAGATCATGATGAAGTGAGAATCCAGGACAGAAGGGTGTGTGTGTGGCGGCTGTACAGGAGGATCCCCCTCTGTTCTGCTGTGTTCACACGGGATGGGTGTGGCAACGAAAAAAGGGCAGACGTCTTGTCTTTTCCATGCTTGTTGTTAATACAATCTGCACTCCTGTTAATGATAGTTATGTCGGCTGAAGGTCAGACATTAGATTTAAGAAACTCAAGTTCAAATCTGCACCAAAGGATGAAGAATAAGTAGGGGTAAATAAGAAAATATCAGTTCTGCAATATATCACGATATTTTATTTCACAATACTGTATCAATATTTTTAAGTATTTATTCAAATGCAGATATTGTGGAGGCTCTTTTTTATATATATATTTTATTTATTATTATTTAACTCTCTTTTATGAAATAATGTTAGTTCCTTTGTTGGGATTGCACAAAAATAATGTTCTGATGTTAGTTCTGAACTAATAGAATATGAACATTTGAACAGGATCTTAAACTGTAATGTCTGTAAAAAAAAATTTAAGTTTTAACACAGGAAAATGTTGTGATATAGCATTAGATCCTGTTGTGATCAAATAAAAATGTGTTTAGTGTTCGTGCATATTTCTGGTGTAATTCAATTCTTTAAGGAAATAATCAATTAAAAAAAGAAACTAACAGAAAGCAATCTGTCTTATTTAGGAAATTTACTGCAGAAATTTAGTTTGAACTGATATGATAATGTTGCTTTGTTATCAAAACCATCTGTTACTTGTGGATCAGAGTGAACAGTATCCACAGATGTTTTTATTTTATACTACATCATATAATATACATTTTTATAAGATTTATTTAAGATTGCTTGCACTATTTGCACAGGACCATAACCAGCACCATTATACCTCACTCAAACCCATTGGTTTTGTCCACATTATATATTGTATATTTTTTAAAAATTTGATAGTCCACTATAACTCTTTCTTACTTGTTTATTTATTTTATTCTGTTTTATTTTATCTTATTTTTTACTGTATGCTTTTTACCTACTCCATGTTCTATGTATGCACCAAACCACTGAAGCAAATTCCTAGTAATGTGAACCCTGTTGACTTACATGGCAATAAACAGAATTCTGATTCTGATAAAGCATGCAATGTTATTCCTAAGGTAACTCCAAGTGGAAGTTATCCGGGGTGTGTTTGTACAGTTGTCAGAACAAACTGGGTTCTTCAGGGTGTGGACATACATTTTTAATACTGCAGACTGTGAACAGTTGAGTGGTTTCCCCCATCTAAACTCAGAGAGTGCACTGGTTTCCCCTTTCCTGATGTGCTTAGATCAGTGGTTTCCAACCTTTTTGGCTCGTGACCCCATTTTAACATCACACAGTTCTGTTGACCCCAGACATTCAAAATGGAGACATTTTAATGCTAAAATTAATTTGTTTTTGCTCATGTAATAGTTTGCTATACTATGTTGCAAATAAACGTTAATCTTAGACAACATTTAGATTATATAATGTATATTATTCTGGACAGAGGCAGAAAAGCCAGGTGTAGATTACTGCACAAAGTGAGAATTTGATTTTCCGTGGTCAGGATATGTACAGTCAGACCAGCTTGGATTTACAAGGCTGACAATTAAAGGTCCCATATTATGCTATTTTTCAGTCACGTCATATAGGTCTTAGAAGCCCAAAAACATAGTATTTAAGTTTGTTCGCCCCAAAAATCATCCTTTGTTCGGAGTTTCAGCGGCCGAAAAAGTCACTCTCACCAGCCCTCCTCAGAACAGGCTGTTTCTGGGCCTGCTTCCGGGTATGCAAATGAACGCATCTGTCCACGCCCACTCCCCCTTCCCTTTCTGGGAGAGGACGCGGCTTACGCTAGCGGTACTACGCGCTGTCTGAAATGCCCCTCTCTCGTCTACAATACACATGTCTCAGACAGAACGTCTTTCCAAACACTGGCTTTCTTTGCCTTGAGGCGTGATTGAGCCCCCACGGAAAATGGCGGTGTTGTGTCGGGTTCGTGGACGTGACACAGAAAGACGCCACTAACGCAGGCAGCTACTAACAAGCTTGATGCTAACTCTACTGATGCCAACCACAAAAGGCCCGTGTTCAAAGTAGTTCTGTTGAATGTCTCTTGATATTATCAGCTCTTGCGTGTTAACGGGGACGCAAACGTTAGCAGCAGTAACCGAGCTATGTTAGCTGCCATGCTAACGTTAGACGTACACATCAACCACCAGCTTATCCGTAATGTAGGGTCATGCAGTAAAGTAAAACAAAAAAATGAAAAGAACTTACATCTCCCACACTTGTACTTGGGTCACGAAGCGTTGGTACTGCGTCCTTCTTGATTCGGAGTCTTTGTGTAAAATTTGGACCCATTTGGAATTTGCGCATGCGCGAGCGCAGCCTTACCGGATGTGAGGTTCAGCGACCCCTAACCCCTAACCCTAACCCAACCTAAAAGCGCACAATTCTACTCGCAAGGTACTTATTTCATAAGCCTCACTGAACCTGACATCCGGTAAGGCTGCGCTCGCGCATGCGCAAATTCCAAATAGGTCCAAATTTTACAAGGTCCGTATTTTATGCCACACCTGTGCTGTATGTTAAAAAAAAACACCCGTCCGTGAAATGCCAGGCACACACATACAAGCGTTTCGGAATGTTGTTTGGTACATGACCATCAAAGATACAATCCAGCCACTTTTTACGGAGAGGCTCGGAAGTGGGGAGCAAAAATAAACTATCGTGTTGGTGTGTGCAGCCAACAACATCACAACTTGCGTGTCTCGCCTTCGCCATGTTTGTTGTCCAAGAGGTACTTTGCCAGGGTGCGGCTCACCTTTTCATGCAGGGTGGGGGCACAGTCAGGGGGAGGAGTTAAATCCGCTTATGTCGTCATAAGCGGACCCAACTCAAACTCGGCCGTTTGAGCAGGCATTTTCACAAAATGTGGTGTAGCAAGGCAGGGAGGTAAGACAGTTTTCAAATTCAAACCTCATAATGAGGCTACTGCAACACAAACTACTATAAGAAAACTTTCACAAAGTGAGATTTGCATAATATGGGGCCTTTAATACTGAACAAACAAGAAGTCAAACTATGAATTATGAAAGAGCTGCAGCATCTGAAACTGACCACAATGAACATTTGACAGATAAACAGAACCACAGTGCTGCAGTTTCAGCTTCACAGTTTGTCATGTCTTTGCTTCCGCCAGGAGGTATTGTGATTACTTTGCTTTGTGTGTTTGTTTGTTTGTTTGTTAGCAACTTTACAGGTAAACTATTCCAACCATCTTTACCAAATTTTACCCACAGATAGGCCTAGGCCCTGGGACCAACCCATTAAATTTTGGGCCAAGTAGGCCAAAGTTCAGGGTCACAGCAAGGTCACAAAATCTACAATTTTCCTATCTCTCATTATTGAGTAATTTTAGAAAATTCATGAAAAATTCAAAACTACTCCGATTAGCCTCCAATTTGGTCTACCCGTAGCTTAACTATATCTTGTATCTGGCACAAAATTGTCCACATCCACTGTGGAATGTGGACTCTGTGGACATTTACATTTAACATTGAAAATCCCATTTGTGACACATTTTTCATTATAATTCAACAAATATTGATTGGAATGTAATATAATTTGACAAACACATGACTGGTACCAAGCTTCAACTTTTTCTGCTGTATGGAACAACCTGGAAACTGTTTAATTTAAAAAGAAATAGTCGATCCACACATGCACACCATTCAGGATGCTTGGCTGAGGTTTACATTCTCTGAACACTTGTTTATGGATTGTAATTGTCTCTGTCAACTCACCATATATTTTTTATTAGTAAGTTTTTATTTTTATCAATTACTAGAAATTTCAGGCGACCCCATTTGAATTCCAGGCGACCCTGTGTGGGGTCCCTACCCCAAGGTTGAAAAACACTGGCATAGATACTCAAGTATAATGCTAGTTACTATTGTGAGCCAAAGTGAGGACCAAATGTTATCTCTCCAGCATGAAAAATCACAGTAATGCCTTTGTGCTGTGTCCGCTAATTCCCTTTTCATTTCTTTTCTCAGGGTTTCATAAGTGGATATGCTTCATCACAGACACAGGGAGAAATACATTTATCACACTTAAGCAGTTTTTAAGCTTCTAAAGCCAAATCAAAGAGCAGCAGTTCGGCACAGAAGCAAGAGACACCGGATGAGTTGTTCTGTCGTTGGCTGCTGGACGACTCAGTGGACAGACTGCAGCCCACACCAAGCTCATCCTTCTGTGAAACTCCCCTCAGAGCATTTGCAGTATGGACCAGTGTAAATATTTACATGGCGTGTCTGGCAGCTTTGAGAAACGGAGAACACCTTGGGACTGACGGCTCCCGCCTGTGAACTTTTAACTCATTGTAACCCTCGTGGAGCCCTGCAGGCAGGGCCGTGCATGTGTTGTGTTTTTTTGTTTTCTGGAAACGCGAGACGGCTCGATCAGTAGTCACACTCTTTTGTGGTTGGTTTTCTGCGCGCCTCAGTTTCCACACTATTCTCCTGTTGATTTCTGTCTGTGTGAGGCTTTTAGAGGAAAACAAAGATAAACATTTTTTCTGGGAAACTCACTCACAGAAATTCCCACAGACTCTGTTCCAATTCAGTTGTTTTGGACTGGGCTACTCCATAATTGTACTTCCAGACAGACCACAACGTTGGAAGAATCACTAAATCTGATTTATTTATCTGAGTTATTTATGATTTATTTACTCCTGTAATCAGTGTGTTTTGTAAAACTGAACTTGTGACTTTTAAAAATCTCTTACTTATTTTACCAGTTTTCGACAATTCTTATCCTGCTTTTCCCAGGCCAGTTCACATCAGTTTCTTGCTAACTACCTGCACAAGCTAATTTTGTTAGCCTATGTTATGAGGGATGTGGCTAAAACATGGTTAACTTTATGAAAGACTAAGGGAACATATACTGACAAATTGTTGTTCCAAAGTTACATTTTTGGCTGTGATATACGATAATAAGACAAGCAAGCTTCATGTAGTTATGTATCAAGTGTATATAAAGTTTCTTTCAAGGTTAGCTAATGCTAGCTTCAACATGAATGCTAGCTACATGTTGTGCTACAACTTCCAGAACCAGTAGTGTGGCTCTATTTCTATGACAAAGCTTGAATTTGAATACACATTTAGATATCAAGCAGAACTATTAAAAAAGGTTGAAGGTTAAGGTTAGCTTCGTTTACTATTCCCTTTTACCCACCCTAATACACACACAGTACTTAGCATTAGTATGTAGCAGCCATTAGGAGCATTAATCTGCTATTTAAGGCCCTGACAGAAGAGTTAACCCATATGTATCTGTTTTTATTGTTTTACTCAGTCTAAACCCAGCTGCTCAGCCTTTTCAGATACTTTGAAGAAAAAGTACACATCTACTGTTTTTATCACCTTAATCGATTATTGGTTGTTTCAGTGTTAAAATACAGAAATAACTGGTTTGGTCATATCTTATCAATCTGTGTCCTATTTGAAAAACTACATTTCCATAATCTGCTTGCTCTGTATCGGTCTCATCTGGCCTAAATTTTGGTTTTTACTTAAGTCTCAACCCTTCAAACCCATTGGTCTCATCTTGGTGTTAATCCGCTCTGAACTTGGTCATGAGTTCGACATCACCACTAATATCCAGAATCAGGCTGTAGTAAAACTCCATAGACATCAGCTGTGGCTTTGTTTGACAGTGTGTAGCGGCGATTATGTCAAAATATACCATTCTGCAAAACCTTACACATGAATGGAGGTCAAGGACTTAGATGTCAGAAAAAATCTCACTTAAGTTGCAGTGATATTTCTGTTCCTGCTTGTGTTTACCTTTATGAGTATCTACCCACATGTTCATATCGAGGCTGTTCTGTTTGACATGTTTTGCACCTGTTGAGTGTGTAATGTTAACACTGGTCTGTGTACAGTAACTGTATTGAGTGTGTAACGTTTATTAAAGTGGGTCAGCAGTAGCAGTTATGGGCTGTGCTATGTGTTCCCAGCTGGTTGACATGTGGACTGTAAGAGGGAGCAGGACTGGTCGCAGGGCCGTGGAGCTCACTGCCTACCCTCAGGTGCTCCAGGGAGGTTATCACAGGGTGTCCGGCCTTCACTACATGTCCTCTTTTTCTGATGCCGAAGACTGCTGCGACGACACCAGCTCAGGCAGTTCTCTCACCTTGGATTGGCAAACACAGGGGACTGACGGCTGACACTGATCTGGGCGGACCATAGACCCCAGACTCGTTCATATCGACATGTGGATAAATGTTCCTGTTGTCCAATGACGTTTTGGCCTCATAATTATTGGGAGAGTCATGATATGCGTTCCTCTTTTTTATTATTTTATAAAATATACTGGTAAAAGTGACTCAAAAATAACAAGTGCTTCCAGGAACAACAAACCCTGCCCCTCGCACGTATTGTAGCTTATTTAGGCATCGATCCAGCTGATGTCATCATGTCTATGTGTGCCAGAGACGATTTCTCACAGACTGCAAGTGAAGCTCAGCTTCCCTTAAAATTATGAAGATTAAATGGTTAAATATGTACGGTTGTGTTGACAGTTCATTGACTACAAATGTGTTAGAACACGTTCATCTCACAGACGAGTTTGTTCAGAATCAGCTTGATCACAAATCAACAGACTCGATGTCGTTAACTTCTCATCCATTCCCGTTGTGCTGTTTTCTCATATGATCTCTGCTCAGTGCATTTGCCCGTAGAAGCCCGGTGTCCATACACTTCAATGGGACTGAGTGGAACAGTTTTTTTCATTGCCTCAAAACTGGACGGTAATTGGATAAATGCCACGATGTTGTCCCGCCCCCGGACACCTGGTGTTTCTGGGGTTGAATGGAGCTGTGGGCGGAGCTCGGCTGGGCTGGACGCTGTGCTTCCACGTGCTGATTGGAGTATCAGTCCACAGGTTGAATCCCGTTTGATTGACAGCTAGTTTGAGATCTACTCCTTCACTTGACAGAGTTCAGTTTAATACCGTCGCGCATTCTGCTTGTGAAAATGGAGAGAGAAACCACTACGAAATTACTTGTTCATTTCTTGCACTGTAAATAAAACACACTCAGTGTACTTCCTTGTTTCAATTTAAGATAATTTCAATGTTTTCTTGTTTAGTTGGTACGATAAGGTCACTGACCATTTTCTTAAAAAGGAACGGAGGGCCGAATTTATGTTTAAATAACTTGACTTTTTTTGTTTTTGTTTTTTATGTAAGCCGACAATGAGCTTCCCCTCTCTGAAAGACGAGCAGCTGCCACTGATGTGTGCTGATGTCAACATATCAATTGCCTCTATATATGTGCCCATTTAAGTAAGTGGGAGGGAAAAAAGATTAAAAACTTTCATAAAAAAATTGGAAGTTTGACCTACTTTTCCCAAATTGTAATCACCTCTATTCTGGGTCACTGGCAATCTATAAACCCAGTTTGCTATGAATTCAACCAATAGTTTTGCTGCTACAGACATGTGAAATTTCCCCCATTATAAGTAAATGGGAAAAAAATTAAAAATTCATAAAAAAAATTGAACTTTGACCTACTTTTCCCAAAATGCAATCAGATCTATTCTGGGTCACTAGCAATCTGTAAACCCAGTCTGGTATGAATTCAACCGCTAATTTTGCTGCTAGAGTGTTAACAATCAAAGACACAAACAAAGTGGTGCCAGGTACAACAAACCCCGCCCCTCGCACTTATTGTAGCTTATTTTGGCATCAATCCAGCTGATGTCATCATGTCTATGTGTGTGCTGATGTCAGCATATCAATTGCCTCTCTACATGTGCCAAGTTTGAAGTACATTGAAACAAAATTTCTATTTTTATAAACAATTGAAATTTTGCCCATTATAAGTAAATGGGAGGGAAAAAAGATTAAAAACTTTCATAAAAAATTGGAACTTTGATCTACTTTTCCTAAAATGTAATCACATCTATTCTGGGTCACTGGCAATCTATAAACCCAATTTGGTATGAATTCAACCAATAGTTTTGCTGCTACAGACATGTGAAATTTTCTCCATTATAAGTAAATAGGAAAAAAAAAAATTGAACTTTGACCTACATTTCCCAAAACGTAATCAGATCTATCCTGGGTCACTGGCAATCTGTAAACCCAATCTGGTATGAATTCAACCAATAGTTTTGCTGCTAGAGTGTTACCAAACAAAGACACAAACAAAGTGGTATCAGGCACAACAAACCCCGCCCCTTGCACATATTGTAGCGTATTTTGGTATCAATCCAGCTGATGTCATCATGTCTATGCGTGTGCTGATGTCAGCATATCAATTGCCTCAATATATGTGGCAAGTTTGAAGTAAATTGAAACAAATTTGATGTTTTTTATAAATTTTGCCCATTATATATAAATGGGAGAAAAAAAAGATGTAAAACATTCATAAAAAAAAAATGTCAACTTTGACTTACTTTTCCCAAAATGTAATCACATCTATTCTGGGTCACTGGCAATCTATAAACTAAATTTGGTATAAATTCAACCAATAGTTCTGCTGCTACAGACACGTGAAATTTCACCCATTATAAGTGAATGGGGATTTTTTTTTTTTTTAATTTATAAAAAATTTAAACTTTGACCTATTTTTCCCAACATGTAATGACATCTATTCTGAGTCACTGACAATGTATAAATCCAATTTGGTATGAATTCAACCAGTAGTTTTGCTGCTAGAGTGTTAACAAACAAGCAAACCGAACCAAAAACAATGCCCCTTGCCTCTCATTCGGTGGGGGGGGGGGGGGGGGGGATTATTAGAGTTATATAACAAACATTCATGTTCCACTCATTAAATTCTGGTTCATCTTCCACTCTGTTGACAGGAAAATCTACATGTTTAATCGATTTGTATGTAACAAGTGAGCTGTTTACAGATAAATGCAGCTTTTAGAGCAATGTCACACGTTTTTAGCAATGATTATGGATAAAATCTAACGGGAAATTTTAAGACTTTGACAGGAAGGGTAATGTTGAAAACCTTTTTTTAATGAATTCCTGAAGAAAAAACATACTTCCTGGCAATGATCCTAATGAAATTGTAGTCTTTTATATTTAGAAAAATACAAAGTAACAGAATGGAAGACGAGTTCAAGGATACACAAAAAATAGGAAAAAAGAATTAATAATAAAAAAACAACTTTCTTCCTGTGATTTTAAATATTTCTTATCAGTTAAATCAGCATTAAAGTACATTTTGACGTTTTCACCTTATCATTACACTCATTTAGTTTTTTAGTTAATATGTATTTTTTCTTTAACTGTAACCAGGAAGTTCCTTGAAATTAAAATCTTTATTCTTTATCAAGGCAGACCTGGCAATAAACACACAACAGTTCATACAAAATAAATTAAAACCTCATGACAAAGATACAGAAATATAACAGATATAAAAAAAAGATGAACAAGAAACAGAGTAGATAAAGAAAACTCCATGAGACAAAATTCAGTTTAGAAATAGAAATTACACTGTTCGGTTACACAGGTATATTATTTGAATACATATGGTTCATTTTAGAAAAAAAATATGAATCACAAAATAATTTAATGTCATAAGAGTTTCTGTAGAACAAAAAAGGTCCAGGTATGACAACAAAATACACAAAATATATGATGTATTTACAATAAATGTGCTTGTGATAAAGACAAATCATTTTACCCTTTAACTATTATGACATGCCATTATAGAATTGTAGGGTTTCCACATGACTTTTCTTACGAAATGCAAATCCCTAATATCCTGTAATTATCCAAATGTCTTCATAATGCTGTAATACTTGGCACAGGTTGAGCAACAATGAAGCGAATCATGACACCGCAGAAATCTGAATTGCGATGGAATTTTTCCTTATTATGAAACCCATATTGTGCCAGCATTTTTTTTTCTCTCTCTCAGTATGACCCCCACGATACGCAACAGAACAGACATGGTGGCCGGCAGTGAATGTCAGCTTTGAGTCATATTATCAAGAAGTTTGGTTGGTTCATTTAAGCAGCGCAGATGTGATTTACACAACGCTGTGGTCACATTACGCACATTTATCCACAGTTGCCAAATTTTACTGTGCTTACATGTCATTAAACCAATTTAAATAGTAATTTCTAATCTTTATTTTATCTAATCTTTAATCCTGAAACTACTATGAGCTTCTAACGTTAACAACAGCGACAGATAATTATATCTTATTATAATTATAACTTCATTAACTCCTCATTAACCCATAAAGACCCAGTGTTACTTTTGTGTCAGTTCCAATATATTTATTTTCTCCATATTTAACTTTTATGAAGTGATTTATCACCATTTATTAGAACATTATCCTCTGTACTTAGCATTTTTCAGTGAATATCAGATATTTTCCTGTATTTAATTCACTGATCATGTAGATGTTTATAAAAGCTCAGATTAAAGTTGAGGGTTATTATGTCAAAAACAGAGAAAACTGAAGAAAAAGTGACTTTTTCAGCAAAATCTGTCATTTACTGAACATAAACCCAGTGTGTCTATCCACTGTCATTAATCCAACTCCATGGCTTTTACTGGTGAATCAATGCTGTAGAAGATAAGTAAGTAGTAAGTAAGTAAGTAAATTTTATTTATAGAGCACTTTTCACAGACAGAGTCACAAAGTGCTTTATCAGTTCAAATCAGAGTCAAATTAAGTTTACAGAGACCCAACAGAATCCTTCAGGAGCAAACACTTGTGATTGTGAACAAGATGACAGTGTTTCCACGGTAACTATGGAGCCTTTGAACGTCCAAATGGGTCATATCTGGTAAGCATGAAAAGATGACAAACTGTATTTTGCACCAGTTATTTACATGTATTGACAGGATTAATGGTGCAGGAATTAAACATTTTAGATGTTCATAAAAGCTCAGATTAACCCTTTCATGCATAGTGGTCACTACAGTGGACACCTATTCTCCAGCTGTTCTCTTGTATGTTCATGGGTTTAGTTGTTTTAGTTCCATGTCCTCCTGAGACCCAGCAATGCATTTTTGTCCTCTGTAGGGGACAAAAGTTTGACAGTTTCACTAAAAAAAATGCTGTTTATTGTGAAGGACATTCCATTAAAAAATAAATAAATGAAAATAATTTTAAAAATGTATCTGAAAAAACTGTTGCATTATGTAGTTTCCAATCAAGATGACTGTTTAATGTAAAAAAAAAAAAAGCTAAAAATGTTCACTTTACTGGATCTCAGGAGGATATCAACCAACACAGTGGACGCTCATGCATCATCTACACTGACATTCAGACCATTACTGTAACTTTGCTGTTCTTGATAAACCTGGTCTGCATTAACATGTTTGAGTGTAAATCAACTGCTAATTTTCTCAAACAAAAAGTTTTTTTTTTTTTTGCGTATTATCTCCATAACTATTATTAGAATATGATAAAATACGTGAAAACATGAGATTAGCTGCATTAAAAAAAAAAAAAAAAAAAAAAAAAAAAAAAATATATATATATATATATATATATATATATATATATATATATATATATATATATATATATATATATATATATATATATATATACATATACTGAACAAAAATAGAAATGCACGACTTTTGTTTTTGCTCCCATTTGTCATGAGCTGAACTCAAAGATCTAAAACTTTTTCTGTGTACACACAAGGTTTATTTCTCTCAAATATTGCTCACAAATCTGTTTAAATTTGTGTTAGTGAACATTTCTTCTTTGCTGAGATAATCCATCCACCTCACAGGTGTGGCATATCAAGATGCTGATTAGACAGCAGGATTTTTGCACAGGTGTGCCTTAGGCTGGCCACAATAAAAAGCCACTCTAAAATGTGCAGTTTTATCACACAGCACAATACCACAGATGTCACAAGTTTTGAGGGAATATGCAATCGGCATGCTGACTTCAGGAATCTCCACCAGAGCTTTTGCCTGTGAATTGAATGTTCATTTCTCTGCCATAAGCCATCTCCAAAGGTGTTTCAGCGAATTCATGAAGAAGACTGTGCGAGGAAAATGGTGGTCACACCAAATACTGACTGGTTTTCTGACCCCCCTGGACCACCCAATACAGTAAAAGTGCACATTTTAGAGTGGCCTTTTATTGTGGCCAGCCTAAGGCACACCTGTGCAATAATCATGCTGTCTAATCAGCATCTTGATATGCCACACCTGTGAGGTGGATGGATTATCTCAGCAAAGGACAAAGGAGAAGTGCTCACTAACACAGATTTAGACAAATTTATGAACAATATTTGAGAGAAATAGGCCTTTTGTGTACATAGAAAAAGTTTTAGATCTTTGCGTTCAGCTCATGAAAAATGGGAGCAAAAACAAAAGTCGTGCATTTATATTTTTGTTCAGTGTGTGTGTGTGTGTGCATATATAAATATATATATATATACATATATACATATATATATATATATATATATATGTATATATATATATATATATATATATATATATATATATATATGTCATAATTTTCACACAGTATATCACTTTATGATGATGGGTTTTAAATATATGTTTATTTGCTTCAAAAATCAAATGCATGCTGTCCAGCTGAGTGGACATTTTTGTAACTCTGTAAAAAATAGATTCATAGAAAAACTTCAATCACATTGTTTTTTTCATGCCTAAATAGGAATAAAAACACTCAGGCAAAAAAAAATCTTAAGGTTTTCATAATTCATGCATGAAAGGGTTAAAGTTGATGGTTATAGAAGTAAGTACAATTTTAACAATATTCTGCCTGATATTAAATGTTTTGTGTATTTGTAGATCCACTGTGATCTGTAAGTTATAATGTACATGTGTAAATGATCAACTGAAGCAATATATTGTTAAAATTACACTTATTTTTTCAGTTTGTTCATGTTTTTTACATTGTTTTAAAGGATAGTTGGTAGACGTAAATATTTTCATCGCATTATTTTACTTTTTTCACTCTAAAACAAAGAGGAAAGTTTGGAGTTGACATCATTTATTTATTCTTATGTTATTATTTCACTGGTCTGGCCCACTTCAGATCAAATTTGGCTTATTATGAGTTCTACATGTTTTTTGTCACATTTGGGTGAATAGGTCTGGGTCTTTGGGGGTTAACAGCATACCTTTAGGTCTAGGTGTTTCCCCTCCCTGTCATGAATGAAACACACGCCGTCATTTCCGCTCAGGCTGTTGTGTGAGTGGGAGGAGGTTGGTCACAGAGGGTACAAAAAGCCTTCCCCCAGGCTCACTCTCACTTTTAGGAGAGTATTTTTGCGCACGCACCTCTTGGACTTCTACTCAGTTCTCAGATCTGGATTATCTCAGTCCACCATGGCAGCCCTGTTCAGCAGTGATGTTTTCTCCTGTTTTGTCTTCTATGGTGTCCTTCTGGTCCTAAAAATGTACATTATAGCCATCATAACGGGACAAGCCAGGCTGCGCAACAAGGTGAGTGCATGCGTAAAGAGAGAAAGTGATTTTTTTTTTTTTTTTTTGTGCATGTGTGAACTTTCACTCATTGGACTTGTTCTATTTTCTTAAAGGCTTTTGCAAACCCTGAAGACGCGCTGAGACACGGAGGTTTACAGTTTCACAGAGAGGATCCGTACGTAGAGAGATGCCGAAGGTAAGAGTGCGCAAAATGTGTTCGATAACTGTGAAATGTACTCACTCTAAAACAGGGGTCTCAAACTCATTTTCTTTCAGGGTCCACATTCAGCCCGATTTGATCTCAAGTGGGTCGGACCAGTAAAATAACAGTATAATAACCTGTAAATAATGACAACTCCAATTTTTTGTCTTTGTTATTAACCCTTTCATGCATGAATTATGAGAACCTTAATCAAAATTTCTTTTCTTGAGTGTTTTTATTCCTCTTTAGGCATGAAAAAAAAAAAAAACAACGTGATTGAAAATGTTGTTATGAATCTATTTTTCATGGAGTTCCAAAAATGTCCACTCAGTTTGACACCATGCATTTAATTTCTGAAGCAAAAACACAACAACATGTATTTACTGATACATCATGTGAAAACTATGAAATACATACACACACACACACACACACACACACACACACACACACACACACACACACACACACACACACACACACATATACATATATATATATATATATATATATATATATATATGCTACTGATCTGATGATTTCTCACATTTTAACATACTCTAATACTAGTCATTGCTCACTTCATGGAGATAATATGCAAAAAAACCCCAAAAGTTTAATAATAATAAGCAATTGATTTCCACTCAAACATGTTACTGCAGATCAGGTTTATCAAGCACAGCAAAGTTACAGTAACGGTATGAATTGCAGTGTATGGGATGATGTATAAGTGTCCACTGTGTTTTCTGATATGGAACTAAAACAACAAATCCCATGAATATACAAGAGAACAGCTGGAGAATAACTGTCCACTGGAGTGACCACTGTGCATGAAAGGGTTAAATTATGAAAATACTTACTTTTACAAACTGTCCAAAAAACGACGTGAATAACCTGAAAAAAAAAGAAAAAGAAATTTCTTAATAAAAATAAGTGCAATTTTAACATTATTCTGCCTCAACTTATCATTTCTATATGTGCATTATGGATCAGATCTCCAAAGACACTAAACACAGAGGAACAGGCAGAAAATTGTTACAATTGTGCTTCATTTTCTTTAGATATTTCAGGTTGTTCATATTTGTTCCAGTTATTCATATTTTATTGTTTCAGGATAGTTTGTAAATGTAAATATTTTCATAATTTAATTAATTTTTTTGCACTAAAATAAAGACAAAAATTTGAAGTTGTCATTATTTATAGACATAATATAATATTATTTTTCACATCAAACTGAGTAGAAAATATGGAGTCATTATTTTTTGTAGGTTATTCTGCTGTTATTATTTTCCTTTACATCATATTGGTCTGTATGTGGAACCTGAACTAAAATGAGTTCCACAGCTTTGACTGTGGAATTTTTGCATTTTGCAAATTCATCCTATGGGCCGGACTGAAACCTTTGGCGGGCCACATTTGTTTGAGACCCTTGCTCTAAAACATATTTAAAGATACGTTTAACTTTTATTATTTAGGGAAAAACAACTAAACCCTATTCTAATAGACTGTTGTCATGTTTACTAGAAGATATCTGCAGTTTTTGTGGTTTATACCCATGCATTTTGGGGACACAAAAGAAATATTAAAGCCAAAGCAAATGATCACTCCAAATCTCATTGTGTTTGGAACGTGTACGTGTTTACACCATAGAAACTGTTTTGGACAAGTCCTCTTCCCTCCATTAGAATTTGTTTAGATACAGCTCTTTGGTGCATGATCACTTGTGGTTTGATGCATCTCTGAAGATGCACTTGGCTTTAACTAGACACAAAATGACCCGTAACAGTGAAGAAAGCAGATGTTTTGAGAAAAAAAGTCTTTTTTTTAATTTGTTTTGTTTTTTTCCATGTTCCTTTCCTGAACTGTGCATGAACTTAGATGGATGACAATTGTGCAGTGGTGTACTGTATATTAAAATGATTATGTTAAAAGTCCAACAGTTCAAGCATTCCCTGTGTGTCTGTACTTAATGAGATGTTTGTGCAAAAATATACATTCTTGCAGGTTTCCTTGTGTAATATAATTAAGAAGTTTAACAGTGGGTGGAGATCAAATTGGATAAAACACAGGAAATTTGCCTGAGTAAAATTTACTCAAATTGAACAAAATTTTTACTCTACTCAAATAACATTTGGTCCCTCTTGAAAAAGAACAAAACTTACTCTTTGGGTAGAGCTCTCCAAACTCAATTTAGAGCCAAATTTACTCAATATAGAGCAAAATTTATTCTTTCTGAGGAAAATACTTTTGACTCTGGAAAAAATGCTCAGTAATTTTTCCTGTGTACTAGGACCTCATGATTTTACTGCTGTCATGTGAGAATAATTACTTGATTAAACTGATTTTATTTTTTATTTATTTATTTAGTTTATTTGACTCAAACTTTGGAGTAAAAAAAAAACACAAAAAAAACTAAAAAACAGTAAAAGCAAGAAGTCAATTACATATGCCCCCACCAATGGTCATTAATCACAGAAAAAGTAACAAAGTACAATAAATTTAACATAAATGTACATATGAATCAACTCATAAACACAGTTTGAGAAGGGACAGAAAGAAGCAAAGGCTTATGTAGTCGTGCCCCTTCCTTACTTTTAGTGTCAGGTTCATAACCAAATATATTTCTATATCTTCATCGGGTATCTATCACATCAAAATAGATAACAGTGAATAACTAGTCATAGCACCTTTGTATATTTATGTATTTTATTTTACTGAGAAATTGCAGAACAAACTGGGCACGGTACATGTCAGATCAGACATCCAGACGTTTCATAAGTTCATTGTCACACACATTCACTTTGAGTCACAAAGTGAAATGACAGATTCGGATTGAATCATCACTGCATCACAGTTCGACTGTCTTACACTTTGAATCACTCACTTTTGTTTTTTCTCCTGCAGGGCTCATATTAACGACATCGAAAACATCCTCCCTTTTCTGTTTTTGGGTGCTGTCTATTCCCTGATTGGACCCTCCCTCGGCACAGCCCGCCTCCATTTCTTGGTCTTCTTCCTGGCTCGTGTGCTGCACAGTGTTGCCTACTTGTTTGCATTGCGGGCACCGACTCGCTCCTTGTCTTATATTATTGCACAGATACCTTGCGTTTCCATGGCGCTGCAGATCCTGGCAGCGTTCGCCTCTTATGCCTAAAATCCTGACAGGCCTGAGGGACTGAACTGGTGGCGTTCTGGGTCAGTGGGCGGTAGTTAACGATCCGTGACCCTGTAACCTGTGGCAGAAAATGCAAGAAACCTTCTGAGGGTGGACTGTTAAAGACATAGAATGTCAGTGAGAGTGCAATGCATGCTGGGTGAAACGCACCACAGCTGTAGTTTCTGATCATTTGTCAGTATTTTTTATTAATAAGTTCAAATGTGAGAATGCCTCCTTATTCATTTTGTTTGAAGTTACACTCATGTACTGTATATTTATAGTGCAAATGAAGGTTGTGTTTTTTTTTGTTTTTTGTTTTTTACATCATGTTTTGTTGAAATGACTCGATGGAATCACCGCCTGACGTACATTTTGACATTTAGTCTCAGCCACCTTGGAATTTTCCAGCGCTGTGTGTTGACCACTGCCTCTTATGTTTAACACACAACAAACCACCGTTCCATGTGCGCCGTTTCCTCCCTGGATTCATCTGTTTCCTATGCGGATATATTCCATATGTTGTGTTAACATCTGTTTAAGTATTGAACTGAACAAAAGGACTCTGGGATGATGATGAAAGGTCTTCTAATCTAAGCTCAATCTCCGTCTCTGTCGCTGAGACTGTTTGTCAAATTCCTTTTAAGGCACTTGAGAGAAGAAAGGAATCCTAACACTGAGCTTGGACTGCAATTATTATCTCAACAACCCCCCCAGACAGAGGAAGAATGGTGGAAAAGGTTTTATGATATGTAATATTTTAATGTTAAGAGTTATTTTATTTCTATTTCTATGTAATGAACTATTTTTGAGCTTGATCCATAAGTATTGAAATAATAATAATTTATTATCAAATGTAATGTATTCTATGATGTTTTTTGACTCCCAAAATACCATTTGTAGGCAATAAAACAGTTTACATATTTAATTTGGTGCTTTATTTGACACTGTGACGGTATTCATTTATCAGTAGTAGCATAAAGAACTGTGAATGAGGCAGAGTTTGGAGCGACCATGACTCCTTTTCTCCGCTGATGTAGAACAGACGCGTTAAAACAACCTGCAACTGTGACCTCACCGGTAGTAAAATAATAAGTAAATCAGAGCCAAATTTATGATTCAAACACCTATTAAATGAAAACACGCTATAATTTACAGCAATAAGAGGAAGACAGGGGGGCTATGTTCAGTGTTCACGTTTGGTTATTTGTCAGCCATAACTTTAGCCAAATATACTGAAAGAACAGTGACAGTGATAGTAGTAGATTATTAGTTGTAGATTATTTCAGTTTCCATTGAAGAATAAATGAATAAATGCAGACAGATAAACACGTAACATGTAAATTACAGGGAAAATGAACAATATTGACTGAAAAGGAGTAAAAATGACAGCTTCCCTTACTATATCTACACTTTGTATATAAAGTCACATACTGAAGCAGGCAGACAAAAACAAACATTTGTAAATATTACATAAATATTAATCTAAAGAAAATGAAACAGAGCTAAAAACAACATTTTTCAAACATTTTGAGACCATACAGCACTAATACATGTTTTTATCTATGAATTTCTCCTTGGGGATAAATGAAGTTGGTATGTATCTGTATCTGTGTCTTCTTGTTTGTGTTCCACAGGTTTCCCCCATTTGACAGGTACACATCTACTGTTTGTTCTTGCACTTGTGTTTGTTCCTTAAACATATCCACTTCCCTCCTCTGCTCTTTTTAACCCATATAGATGCAGTGCTACTTTTGGGCCAGTTTCCAAATTAATTTTTCTTTCCGTTTAACCTTTCTTGAGTGATTTATCACCATTTATTATAATATTATTCCCTGTATTTTGCATTTTTCACTGTAAATCATTCATTTTCCTATATTTAATATCCTATGTTTAATTAAGATGTTCGTGAAAACTTTGAGTAAATTCAAAGATTTTATTTCAAAACAGAGAAAACTCAAGAAGAAAGTGACTTTTTCAGCAAAGATATCAATAACTGAACATGACAATAAGCATCTCCATCCACTATCATTGATCCAACTCCAGAGGTTTTACTGGGGAATCAATGCTGTAGAAGATGGCAGTGTTTCCACAGTAACTACAGAGCCTCTGAATGTCCAAATGGGTCATATCTGATGACCATGAAAAGATGACACCAATTATTTACATATATTGATAGGTTTAGTGGATCAACAGGTATTAAATAAACAGTTTAAATCAGTAGATAGTTTTGATTGCTGGTCAATGTATGGGCCCTAATGGGTTTGTTTTGTTTTGTTTTGGGTTTTTTTTTTACAAGTTTTTTCATCATTTTTCTATATCAACAACACTAAAGCATTTCTTACAAAAGTTGTGAACTTGCTCCGCACCCCATCCAGAAAGAAAGAAAGAAAGACACAGACAGAAAGAAAGAAAGAAAGAAAGAAAGAAAGACAGGCAGACAGAAAGAAAGAACAAAAGAAAGAAAGAAAGAGACAGACAGAAAAAAGAAAGAAAGAAAGAAAGAAAGAAATTTTTCTATATCAACAACACTAAAGCATTTCTTACAAAAGTTGCGAACTTGCTCCGCACCCCATCCAGAAAGAAAGAAAGAAAGAAAGACACAGACAGAAAGAAAGAACAAAAGAAAGACAGAAAGAGACAGACAGACAGAAAAAAGAAAGAAAGAAAGAAAGAAAGACAGAAAGAAAGAAAGAAAGAAAGACACAAAAAGAAAGAAAGACACAGAAAGAAAGAAAGAAAGAAAGAAAGAAAGACAGAAAGAAAGAAAGAAAGAAAGACACAAAAAGAAAGAAAGAAAGAAAGAAAGACACAGACAGACAGAAAAAAGAAAGAAAGACAGACAGAAAGAAAGAAAGAAAGAAAGAAAGAAAGACAGACAGAAAGACACAAAAAGAAAGAAAGACACAGAAAGAAAGAAAGACAGACAGACAGACAGAAAGACAAAGAAAGAAAGAAAGACAAAAAGAAAGAAAGACAAAGAAAGAAAGAAAGACAAAGAAAGAAAGAAAGAAAGAAAGAAAGAAAGACACAGACAGACAGAGAGAAAGAAAGAAAGACAGAAAGAAAGAAAGACAAAAAGAAAGAAAGACAGAAAGAAAGAAAGACAGACAGACACAGACAGACAGACAGAAAGAAAGAAAGAAAGAAAGACAGAAAGAAAGAAAGAAAGAAAGAAAGAAAGAAAGAAAGAAAGATACCTACATTAATAAGTAAAAAGGCCAAAGGCAGGCTGTTGGTATGAGTTCTGAACTGTAAAAAGGTTCTGTTATAGTTCTGTGCAGTTCTGAACTGTGTCCAGGTTCTGTTATAGTTCTGTGCAGTTCTGAACTGTAAACAGGTTCTGTTGTAGTTCTGTGCAGTTCTGAACTGTAAACAGGTTCTGTTGTAGTTCTGTGCAGTTCTGAACTGTGTCCAGGTTCTGTTATAGTTCTGTGCAGTTCTGAACTGTAAACAGGTTCTGTCGTAGTTCTGTGCAGTTCTGAACTGTAAACAGGTTCTGTTGTAGTTCTGTGCAGTTCTGAACTGTAAACAGGTTCTGTCGTAGTTCTGTGCAGTTCTGAACTGTGTCCAGGTTCTGTTATAGTTCTGTGCAGTTCTGAACTGTAAACAGGTTCTGTCGTAGTTCTGTGCAGTTCTGAACTGTAAACAGGTTCTGTTATAGTTCTGTGCAGTTCTGAACTGTAAACAGGTTCTGTTGTAGTTCTGTGCAGTTCTGAACTGTAAACAGGTTCTGTTATAGTTCTGTGCAGTTCTGAACTGTAAACAGGTTCTGTCGTAGTTCTGTGCAGTTCTGAACTGTAAACAGGTTCTGTTGTAGTTCTGTGCAGTTCTGAACTGTGTCCAGGTTCTGTTATAGTTCTGTGCAGTTCTGAACTGTGTCCAGGTTCTGTTATAGTTCTGTGCAGTTCTGAACTGTAAACAGGTTCTGTCGTAGTTCTGTGCAGTTCTGAACTGTAAACAGGTTCTGTTATAGTTCTGTGCAGTTCTGAACTGTGTCCAGGTTCTGTTATAGTTCTGTGCAGTTCTGAACTGTAAACAGGTTCTGTCGTAGTTCTGTGCAGTTCTGAACTCAAACATTTGACAAAATACTGAAAAGCACGTGTTTTTAATGGAAATGCATTGTCTCCTTTTACTGTTTCCTTTGGTTCGATCACTGCTGCTTCTCTGTGTAAAAAAATAAATAGAAGTGTGAGAAAAGTAGAATTATGTTTTTAAAAAAAACTGTGAAAGCCAAACAAAGATTCTGAATCAGCTTGTCCTGCTCAGAAGCTTATGTTTATTTTAGATTTGGCAGGTATGAACACTATGTAAATGAAATCACTTTGTGTATTTTTTTTTCTTTTCTCTGTTCTTTCAGTAAAGGTTTGTTGCAGGACAGATCAGACTTCAGACTTCTGACTTTGCCTGCTGGTCCAGACTGCAGGACAGGGCCCCTCTTTGTGTTGGTGTGTGCTCTTTCAAATGGGAGTTAGTGTGAGATGATCCAGAAGTCCACGGCAAAGCTCCAGCATTCCTCCACCTATTATGTAAGAGCTGGGGCTGTGTGCTGAGTTCACTGTCATATCCTGAGAGGCCTGGAGTTGGGAAAAAACCATATAGTGCGAGTGTAACCACTCACATACACACTCATCTGTGGTCTGCAGTGTCAATCAGTTGGAATCACATTCTTTCATTCCGATGGACAGATGAGATGTTTTTACTGCGTTTCTCCACATCCTCAATCAGGAAAAGCAGCATTTTGGCATTAATAAAGCCCCGTCAGATTTTCCACTGCCAGTAACAACAACAGCTTTCTAATGCATTCCCAGTAATCCTATTTCCAGGAGTTTTTTTTTTTTTTGTTTGGTTTTTTTTAAACCAGTGATGACTAAACTTTAAATTACAGTGCTGGTAAGTTTTGTGATCATGGATTTTTCTTTTCAGTGTTCAAACAAAGGAATATACCAAACCTGGAGTATGTGGGAGGAGGTGAAACACCTAATCCTGTTCAATGAAAAGCATTAATAACAGTACATAGGATCCTTGTGAACCATAAAGCGAGTGACATACCAAAGGTGAGGGGTGTGTCTATAGCCTGGGTTATGAGTCAGTGGTGTGGTTTTAACCTGTCTATACCTTCAGGGCCTGGTGTCCTGCTTCTGTCTTCAGTATTTTTCCCACTCTGTCAGTCATCATGAACTCACCGGAAGGACCTGACTAAGAAAATATAATAACAACAACAAAACACAACCGCACTGTAAGCCCGGACTTTGTTTTCACTAAAATGCTTTAATTACAATGTACTTAAATGATTTCAGTTTTATTACATTACAATAAAATGTTCGGTATAGTCTACTAATTTGTAAACATAGTTGAAAGTATGAAACAGTTTAAGGTGAATGGAATTAAATCACTAAGTTTTAGTCATGATCGCACCTTTTTATGTCCGCATTGCATTGTGGGTATTGTGCATGTTGTTGAAAATGTGTTCTTTTTCTGTGCAGGGGTTCAGCGGGGTTGTGCTGTTAGTGTTAATTTGGATTTAATGTGTGTATGGCAATGTTTATTGGCCTTTTTGTGTTTGTTTTTGTATTTTTGTAGAACTGCACCATGAGTCAGAACCATAGCACGAACAATGGATCTACTGTTCATCAAAAACTGGTCGTGATCAATATAGAGCTTAATGCCTTGCCAAATTAATAGGACATACTGTAATGACAAATTGCATTGAACTTGCATCCTACTTGACACCCATCCACACCACAATATATGTAGTTGAATAATCAAAGAGAGCAGTTTATGTTGCAAAAGATTTTAATTCAAATTAACTTGGAATTGAGTACAATGACCTGATGACATTAAGTCTAATAATTATACAAAGCAATTGACATTGTAACAAATTTTAAGTTAACTTAGCTTGGCATTCAGTGTGTTGTAGTTAAAATAGCAATTCCAATTAAATCAAGCATTTAAGTTTAATACACTCAAGTTTTCATTTCTCATTACTAACATTTTTTAAGGCAATGGGTTACCGCAGATTTTTTAAGTAAACTCAACTTATCCGGTCTTACAGCGTACACTGACTACATAGCTCTAAACACAGGTGTCAAACATGCGGGGACTAAATCCAGCCCGCCAAAGGGTTCAATCTGGCCCCTGGGATGAATTTGTGAAAAGCAAAAATTACACTGAAGATATTAACAATCAAGGATGTTAAAGGGTCCGTTCAATCTAAAAATGATCAGACCAGTAAAATACTATCATAATTGTGACGCACCGCCCTCAGCGGTGTTAGCCATTTACGTTAGTTGGTTTTGTTCACTTCCTGTTTTATTTTGGTGAGGGGTTTTGTTCACTTGTGTGCACTGTGTCTGTCTTGTCTACATTCTCCCTGATTCCCTTGATTATCTGCACCTGGGGCTCATTACCTCATTCCCTTTATATACCCTCCTCTCCTCGTGTCTGTTGTCAGTGTGTCTTTGATGTCACGCCAAGATCTCCCTCGACCTTCTCCTGCTCCTCTGTGTTGCATTGTCAAGCTCTTATTGTAAGTTTTTTTGATACCACATTTGTGACAACCTCTTTGTTAGTTTTGATACCACATTTGTGAAGACCTTTTTGATAGTTTTTGATACCACATTTGTGAAAACATTTTTGTTCGTTTTTTGATACCACATTTGTGAAGACCTTTTGTTAGTTGTTGATACCACACTTGTGAAGACCTTTTTGTTAGTTTTTCATACCACATTTGTGAAGACTTTTTGTTAGTTTTTGATACCACATTTGTGAAGACCTTTTGTTAGTTGTTGATACCACACTTGTGAAGACCTTTTTGCTAGTTTTTGATACCACATTTGTGAAGACCTTTTTGTTGGTTTTGATACCACATTTGTGAAGACCTTTTGTTAGTTTTTGATACCACATTTGTGAAGACCTTTTGTTAGTTGTTGATACCACACTTGTGAAGACCTTTTTGTTAGTTTTTCATACCACATTTGTGAAGACTTTTTGTTAGTTTTTGATACCACATTTGTGAAGACCTTTTGTTAGTTGTTGATACCACACTTGTGAAGACCTTTTTGCTAGTTTTTGATACCACATTTGTGAAGACCTTTTTGTTGGTTTTGATACCACACTTGTGAAGACCTTTTTGCTAGTTTTTGATACCACACTTGTGAAGACCTCTTTGTTATTTTTTGATACCACATTTGTGAAGACCTTTTGCTTATTTTGATTCCACATTTGTGAAGATCTTTTAGTTAGTTTTTAGATTCCACATTTGTGATCTTTTTGTTAGTTTGTAATTCCACGTATGTGAAGATATTTTTGTTCCTGATTTTGAGTAAATAAATACTCATATTAAGTTCCATTGGTCTCTGTCTCATACATTTGGGTCCAAGCCTTGTGAACACATAATATTGTAACACATAATAACCTATAAATTACGAAAACTGCAAATTTTTCTTTGTTTTAGGGTAAAAAAAAAAGTTACATTACACAAGAATATTTACATTTACAGACTAGCCTTTTATTTTAAGAAAATGTGACTAACCTCAAATCTCTTAAGAGAAGTCTGGGGAATTTTAATAATATTCTGCCTGTTATTTAATGTTTTGTGTATTTATAGATCCACTATGACCTCTCAGTTGTGATTCACATGTATAAATGATAAACTAAGGCATAATATTGTTGACACTGCACTTATTTTTCTTAAGAATTTTCAGGTTGTTCATATTTGTTCATGTTACGTTCAAGTACAATTCGTAGGTGTAAACATTTTCATTACAGAATTTTACTTTTTTGACTCAAAAGTTGAACAATGCGGTTTTCGTCCCGGCCGCGGAACACTGGACCAGCTCTATACTCTTCATCGGGTGCTCGAGGGTTCATGGGAGTTCGCCCAACCAGTCCACATGTGTTTTGTGGATCTGGAGAAGGCTTTCGACCGTGTCCCTCGTGGTATCCTGTGGGGGGGTGCTTCGGGAGTATGGGGTCCGGGGCCCTTTGCTAAGGGCAGTTCGGTCCTTGTATGACCGAAGCAGGAGCCTGGTTTGCATTGCCGGCAGTAAGTCAGACCTGTTCCAGGTGCACGGTGGACTCCGGCAGGGCTGCCCTTTGTCACCGGTTCTGTTCATAATCTTTATGGACAGAATTTCTAGGCGCGGCCAGGGGCTGGAGGGGGTCCGGTTTGGGGACCACAGGATTTCATCTCTGCTTTTTGCAGATGACGTTGTCCTGTTGGCCTCATCGAACCTGGACCTTCAGCGTGCCCTGGGGCGGTTTTCAGCCGAGTGTGAAGTGAGCGGGATGAGGATCAGCACCTCCACATCCGAGGCCGTTGTTCTCGACCGGAAAAAGGTGGTTTGCCCTCTCCGGGTCGGTGGAGAGTCTTTGCCCCAAGTGGAGGAGTTTAAGTATCTTGGGGTCTTGTTCACGAGTGAGGGAAGGGTGGAGCGTGAGATTGACAGACGGATCGGTGCAGCGTCTGCAGTGATGCAGTCGCTGTACCGGTTGGTTGTGGTAAAGAAGGAGCTGAGCCGAGAGGTGAAGCTCTCAATTTACCGGTCAATCTACGTTCCTACCCTCACCTATGGTCATGAGCTTTGGGTCATGACCGAAAGGACAAGATCCCGGATACAAGCGGTCGAAATGAGTTTCCTCCGCAGGGTGGCTGGGTGCACCCTTAGGGATAGGGGGAGGAGCTCAGTCACCAGGGAGGAGCTTGGAGTAGAGCCGCTGTTCCTCTACATCGAGAGGGGCCAGCTGAGGTGGCTCGGGCATCTGTTTCAGATGCCTCCTGGACGCCTCCCTGGGGAGGTGTTCTGGGCATGTCCCACCAGGAGGAGACCTCGGGGAAGACCCAGGAAACGTTGGAGAGACTATGTCTCTCGGCTGGCCTGGGAATGCCTCGGGGTCCCCCCGGAAGAGCTGGAGGAGGAGTCTGGGGAGAGGGAAGTCTGGGCATCCCTGCTTAGACTGTTACCCCCGTGACCCGGCCCCGGATAAGCGGAAGAAAATGGATGGATGGATGGACTCAAAAGTTCTTATCCTATTATTTATATTATTTTACTGGTCTGGCCCACTTTGTATCATATTAGGCTGTTTGTGGCCCCTGAACTAAAATGAGTTTGACACTCCTGTCTTAGGTCAATTCAATCTAAAAATGATCAGACCAATAAAATACTATCATAATAACCTATGAATTATGAAAACTAAAATGAGTTTGACACCCCTGCTCTAAAATGCTGAGTGTAATGGAAGTTTTGTGGCTTTTTTTTTTTTTTTTATGTTTGTTTTTCCATTCCACATTGGATGAAAATATTGGAACACCTCTGTTTTCTTTGCCCCTGGTCCATCCAGACAGAGAGCACAGTTTTTCTTAGATAACCTCCAGCTATTGTTCTGTGGGTGTGGGTAACGTCACACAGTTTCAGGAAAACTGCAGAGATATCCATGTTAACTCTTTAAACCCCTGAGACATTATTTCAGGTAAACGTCCTGCTGTGCATTAGTGTCTGTTTCAGGTTCATAGAAGCTGCTGTGAGTATGTGCGTGTGTTCCTTTTCTTCAGTGGTTTTGTTTTACTGTGTGTTTTAGGGTCAACACAGGGTGAAAAAACAGGAAAAGACAAAGAGAGGAATTGAAATTTGAAGGTTTTGACTAAAGAAGGCACCCAGAATGTACATCAGTAAGAGATTTAGGATGTTTAACATGAACTGTGAACTGGAACACACTGAACAACAAGTATTAATACCTTCAAATTTGAACTTCGAAACTTTAAAACCTGAACTTCAATCAGCATCGTCTTAATCAAAATTTAAAAAGCGTCTGAAAAGGACTTTAATTCATGAAAAAATATAAGGCTGTATGTCATTTGATTTGTATTTGATGATTTGTAATTTGATTTGCATTTTTATTCTTTTTACTTTAGTTTATTATTTCAGTTATATCGTATTTTTAATTCTTCTGTGTCTTTTTTGTTTTTTTCCCTGTGTATTGTTTATTTCCGGGAGGTATTCACATAAGCCTTTTTTTGGCTTCTATTTTCCCCTGCACAATGATGTTACTTCTTTGAATGTTGTTTTTAAAAATTTTCTCTTGGTGTTTTATGATGTGCAAATAAATAAATAAATAAATGCCAGACATAGTATGCATTAAAACATTAGAAATGATTTATAAAGTAAAAAAAAAAAAATATTGTTCCAAATATCATTCAAGAGTTCTTTAAATTAAGAGAGAGTAACTATAATTTAAGACGTTTTTATATTTTTGAATGTATGAAACTGAGGACAAATGTGAAGTCCAGATGTATTTCAGTTGTGGGTGTGAAATTCTGGAATAGACTTGATGATGAATTTAAATTGTTCACTTCTCAGAAAAAGTTTTTAAAAATGTCCTAAGTATAAGACCATTCAGGAATATTAAGTGAAGATGGTAGATGTGTTTTTGTTGTTACTGATTCTTTTGTTTTAATGCAAATCCTCGATGATGTACACATTTAATTTAATGTAAGTGGTGTGTCAGGTGAAAAGGATTGGCAAAAAATAAGCTTTTGCTTCTAGCCTATTCCTTTTTTTTGTTTTTTGTGTTTGGTTGTTGTAATGTATGCAGTGATTACTGTGCAAGCCGAAAATAAACCATTCATTCATTCATTCATTCATTCATTCATTCATTCATTCATGTTTGAATTTTGGCCCTGTAGTTTTTGTTTTGGGGATTTTTTTTTTTTTTTTTCAAAATCAGTCCAGCTGCTTTTTGACACCTGGTTAGTTAGACTTAGTTAATTAATCAGTAAGAGATACTTTATTTCTCCCGAGGGAAATCCAAGCATCCGGCAGCAATACACACACTAAATACACAAAGCACAATAAATACAAATGCAAATAAGCAACGTAGAAAAATACCCTCTTACTCCTAAGACTATATATACAAAAGACTAAAAACCAAATTTCAAGTCAAGATACTGCTAAAATAAAATAAAATAAAATAAAATAAAAATGACTTTATTTATACAGCACCTTTAAAAACTGAGTTTAAAAAGTGCTTTGACAGACAAAGGAAAAGTGCACAACAGCAGAATAAAAACATAGAAAAGAACACAACACAATAAAAGAGATAAGTACAGCAAACACGAAAATATGACAAACTTTGAATGTATTGTAGTGGAGAGGGCAGAAATAACAGAACATGATGCTGTCAGATCAATGCAAAATGAAGGAATGGAATAAAACAACATCATGTATGTCAGTGTAAATGAATAACCAAAACAGGGTCAAATTAAATATTCAACAATACAAAAATTAAAAACATTAAAAAGAGACAACATCCCATAAAAGCAAGTCTATAAACAATAATATGAAATTATTATTATTATTATTATTATTATTATTATTATTATTATTATTATTATTTCCTATTTTTTGAGTGGGCAGTTTGGTTGAATTACAAAAAGTAGTGACATGGTCAAAACTAAGTAAAAACAGTAAAAAAAAAAAAAAAGGAAAATCTCGAGAACACTGCAAACAACAGGAACAACAAAAAACGACAAGGAAAATTGTGTAAAATAAAAAAAAAAAAAAAAAGCCCAAACCATCTATTTTTATAGCAAGTTGGTCTCACTCACTGCTCTTTTACCCCTCATTACACAATTGATGGAGGGTGCACTGAGCATGCTCAGATATCTGTGGAAAGAGCAGGGTCTATCCTATCAGCACATTTTGAAATGTTTCCTATTGAGCAATACGGTTGAATTTTTAAAATAAATCATACATTCAGAACATTCACCACAGACACGTCAGGGGTCAAAGGGTTAAAAAAAACACTTCAGATGTAAGTTTTTGCTCTACGGTGGTAGATGCTTGAGTCTCTGCAGGCATTACTAAACAGGAATAATGTGATTCAACTTTGTGCAGAGAGCAAATTGGGTTTGGCCTCCTGTATAATCACATCCGAACCCCTCATTAACCTACAAGACAGCCCAGGTGGTCCAGAGTAAAGGCTGTGACTTTTGGAGTTTTCCTATAATTACAAGAGGCACATACACTTTAATTTGGTCAAAATTAAACCCTTAGTTGTAGTCTGTGAAATACCCATGACACAGCAATTCACAACGATGACAGAAGTAGAACGTGTGTATAGGTCACGACTGCTAACTCATCCTTTCTGATCAAAAAGTTAACATTTTCACATGACATCATCATTTAGTCACTAGATGTGCAGTTGAACTGTATGCGTAAGCTGCGTGTAGAAGTACTGGCACAGAGAAAGAACAGGGAAAGTCCATGAGTCTGACTGAGCTGTCACATGTCAGGACAAGAGATGAAGCAATGGGCATCCTGACAGACAGTGTGTGCGTGTGTTTTCTTTTTGCATTTCTGCTTTCAGAGAGAGAGAGAGAGAGAGAGAGAGAGAGAGGAAATGGAGAGGCCAGTAAAGGGCCAGGGTTGGATTCAAAACCACTGCATGATGTGTTATACGCACGCTAACAGGTGAAATAATGATACACGTAAGAAATGTTTTTTTCCACTTTGAAAAACAGTGACCTTTGAACTCTCGGGCATAATTGCACAAAAAAACTACCTCATTACTGTTCTATGGGAACAGGGGTACAATGGAAAACTGTTTTCTCTTAATACAGTTCTGTGCTTCATCTACAAATGCACTCACGTTATGAAATAAGGAAGCACTATATTGATTCTGTGCAGAAATACTGTTGAGTTCTCTGAGCTCATCTCAGATGGACTGAAAGACTGTGGAAACACAAGCTGTGCTCAGATCAGTCCATGTCTCGTAAAACAGAGATGCAAAGACCAGGTGCAAAAGCATCATCTGTGATGGTCTGGGGCTGCATCAGTGTCTGATCTGCAAATGTGTGGAGGGACCATTCATGTGAAGCCATAAACTGGAATTTTCCAGAGCTATATACTGCAGTTAAGTCAACATCTTTCCCCTAAAGTAGTAGCATAGTAGAGTTTATTCATAGTTATTTGAACAGGATGATGCCAGGCCTGATTCTGTACCAGGTCCAACAGTGTGGCCTATTAGTCAGACAGAGCCAGGACTGAACAGTCCTGATGCGGTCCACATCCTCCTATTGGACGTCACTGAATCAGACAATGGTCACCACAGACTGTTACAGCTCAGGACGTGGAAACAGTGGGAACAGGCAAAAATCACACCTGTACAAATCTAACCATTGTTTGTTCTCAAACTTTGAACTTTTCTAATGATTTTTTTCAATTCTACATTTAATTACATTTGTACCATCAGCTCTTTTAAAATTCAGTGGCAAACATTAGATTAACCTAACCTTTCATGGCTCTACACACAGTTTTAAATTAACTGTACGGCTTTGCTCATGCCAGTAAAATGGAACCTTTTAGAAGTTAAAAGGTTTCCAAACTAAACAGATACCTTAGAGCTGATACAATTATCTGAGAATACCAAGTTTAAGTTACATTTACGCTGAGGGTGCAGACATTATTGTATCTATTGTACAAGAAGCTCTTTTAGAGTAGTTCTTTAGCAAGTGTCTTTTAGAGTATTTATATTAACCTTAATGTCAACCTGGATACTAAGCCACTGTTGTGTTTTGGTCTGTTTGTTTTTTGTCTTCTTGTGCTGTATGTAAAGATGCTGAATACTTGAATTTCCCTCGGGATTAATAAAGTATCTATCTATCTATCTATCTATCTATCTATCTATCTATCTATCTATCTATCTATCTATCTATCTATCTATCTATCTATCTATCTACCTACCTACCTACCTACCTACCTACCTACCTACCTACCTACCTACCTCAATTCAGTTTTACTTTCTATTAAGTCCTTTTTTGGTGCATTGCACCAACGGCCGACTTGTACCTGGCATCAACACCACGTGTCCAAACACAGTTCGGATTATTTCACTTGTCAACATTTGTTCATCCATTGATGAGTGTTTAATTAAAAACTCAGTAGGAAGTTTTTTCAATTATTCGGCCAACGTTGAATATATTCACAACTAAACAAATTCACAATTAAATTCAAATTCACTGCATAAGGCACAGCAAAACAAGTGGCAGAAGTCAAATTTCATAAATATTTATTACATATCAATGAACAGAATCGACTACTTTCACAGCAGTGGTCTACAGCACTTGTTTAAAATAATTGCTCAAATAATAATAATAATCATAATTATCATAATAATAATATAGTTCAGTTTCATTTGAGGCCACATTTGATACACAAACATTTACAAGTAGTACTTGGCATTAAAAACGATGGCGATACAATATTTTAAGACACTTGGTGTTTTTTTTGTTCATTTTCTTTCGTTTTGATATCACAGAGAGGTTCAGCAACAGTCTAAACAGTAAATATTGATTCAAATACAAAACAAAAGACAAAAAAAGTGAAAATGCCAAGGGGAGGTAGAAATAAGGAGTACTTTACAGAAATACAGAAGAAATAGTAACGACATAAGTGAGAGAAGAAGCAGCATCATGAACTGTAACTGCCAGGCATTCCTCAGTCACCCACACACATTCAGCTAGAAACACTCCATTATCTTTGTAAAAATCCCCACCCACCCTGTTCTTCTTCTTTTCTTCTTCTTTTCCCTTTTGTGTTTTCTGAGTTACATTATAGTGTTGGAGGGGGTTCACACAGAGAGCAGAGGGAAGGACAAAACTGGAAAAAGAGCCTTGTGGAAGATCTGAGGGGTTTGCTGTCATAAAACCCCCACATGAGGGCGCTCTACTACCCACATGAGCCAAAGAGGAGTGCCAAAAACTCTGTTTGTTTCCCTTCTAGACAATAGATGCTAACAGCTGATTGCCTAGTGATATTTTCCTTGTTATCATATTAGATGCTGCACTGATTCACAAATTTCTTGGGGCTCAATGTAAAGAACTGCCAACACATCCATTGGAGTTGTACATTTCAGTATGCATATAGAATCCTATTGCAGTTTAAAGCCCAAACATGTCAAGATTAGCATCTTTGTGCAAGTGCAGGCACCTCATGAGTCACCATACTGCAGGCATCCCTCCTGCCAGCTTGTTAATTGCAGTTAATAGTTCACACCTAGACTGAGCCTCTGCAGAGGTGACGGAGCAACAAGGGACGCTGAGGTTCACATGCTTTTGTAAAGTATATTTTACTTTTTAACATTTACTTCACACCATTACAGTCTGAGGCAGGATTTGCTTAAAGTGAATATTACAAACTCTAGTTAGGTTAACTGTAAAGTACAACCTCCAAGTCAAATTAAGGATGTGTTTGATGATTCATTGCAATGTGCAGCTGTAGTTGTTGTGTCCTTGGACAAAAAGAGATGGTGATAGCACATGAGAAGCTAAACACTGGAAAAAATCTAAACCTTACCAAGTGTATTTTTCTCATTTCAAGTCAAAATATCTCATGACACTTAAAATAAGACATTATCACCTAAAGAGTAACTTTTCAGTGAGATATAATAAGTTATTTTTAGACGAGAGATCTTCAAAATCTTATTTCAAGAAATCTTTCAAAGATAATTTTCACTTGTTCCATTGGCAGATTTTTTTTTGCTTAATTCAAGATTTTTTTTTTTTTTTTTTTGCTTAATTCAAGAAAAAAACTCTGCCAATGGAACAAGTGAAAATTATCTTGGTAAGATTAAAATAAGATTTTCAAGATCTATCGTCTAAAAATAAGTTCGTATATCTCACAGAAAAGTTACTCTTTAGGTGATTATGGCTTATTTTAAATGGGAGGAGATATTTTAATTGTAAATGAGAAAAATACAATGGGTAAGATTTAGATTTTTGCAGTGAAAGCAGGTCTGGAAATTAGTGAATCATCCTATTATTCATATACTCATCAGCCCCTGCAGCAGTTGTCTCAAAACACTGTTGATATCTGGGCTGAAGAGCACATACGTGAGCCACTGACATGAAAATCCCAGTAGATATTTGTTTTAACAGAATGTTATCAAAGTGAGTATCAGATCCTTGAGATAGCATTTCCCTACTTAATTTTCATGCACAAAATTTATGCTTTTGATATTTTGTGCCCTGCTGTGATGTGCATTTAGTAGCTATTTGTCAGCCTCACAGATTAATAAGATGTTTTTACAAAATGTCAGTATCAGCAGAATTTGGTGCTGATAGCGGCTGATGGGTAGTATTGGCTGTCTAAACTGAGGGAAATACATAGATCAAAAGGTAAAAATCTCTCATGATCATTCTGGTGTTCACCATTTCAGATTTTTATGTATTACTTTAAAGTTCGTTTCAACTGTTATTTGGTTGGGGGAATATTTTTCTCAGTTCTTAACAACTGTTATGATGTTGGTCTTTAAAAAATGTACTTTTAGAGGAGGCCTTTTAGTAAAAACACTCATTTGCAGTCAAACGGAACAGAGATCTGCTTGAGTTGGTTGAAGCACTACACATTGCAATACAACTACTTGAAGAAAACATGAGTGCTTTTGATTTCTACTGACCTTGCTTTCAGTTACTGTCTTGATCTTGGTGTTGTAGTGCAGTACTCTTTACTTACAGTTGCAGAAAAACACCATCACCTCTGGAAAAAGCAAGATTTACTAGCCTTTCAGGAGATGTTGTCATGTTGTCTTGAGCTGTGGTTTTCTTTTCTACGCTCATCACACTTGACACCTCACGATTTCTAAAGAGGCTGTTTGGCGCAAAAGACACAAGGCCATGCAGATTTACTGTTGCCTCAGGGATATGGGGGCAAAATGTTAGCATATGGCTTTGGATCAACAGTATGGATAATCGTTATCCAAACTGAATGAAACTGCGGGCCTCTCAAGTCATCTAATGTGGACTACAGTCATGGCTGCTACTGTCAGGCACCAGATTATGGTGGCTGTTTATAGGTGGAGTTCAGTGGAGGATGCTGGGAAATGGCACTTGTGGGAGACTTTGCCTCCAGCCCTGTCTACCTGTGCACTGTGAAGAAGGTGAATAAAAAGGACTAGTATGTGCAGAGAGCATAAAACATCATACTTTTACTAAATATGGGAATAAAATGGATTTTTATAATATATCTATAAATATGCATTACAGGCATGACAGGCATACACGCCTGTCACTGTATATGCACCTTCATGTATAAACAGATGTACACATACATATTCATATCATACAACATTTTAAAGTGGATTGGAAATAATCACATAATATACAACACATACTGAGCTCTAGCAACGTCAGAGAGCATTGTGAATGCAGAGATTTTTGTTAGGTGTTGTGGTAGATATACATTCACTTTGGGGTTTGGGATCAAACCACTAACATCTCAAAGGCTGTTGCAGAACTCTGGATAAACCACGGCATGTAGCACAACGTCATCGCCTCTTTGGGTTATTTGCTGCAGGGCAACACAAACACCCAACACATAGGGGCTGAGGGGCCGCTCACAAAACAAACACAGACACATGTTCCAGCTCCCACTGTGCTCATCTTGTCCGACAGACGGGGAGATGATACGGGGGATATAAACAAAAGACAAGGCAACGGAAGTGAAATGACAACAAATGAAAAACAAACCAAACAGAAGACAGACAAAATGGTGACAGGACAGGAATGGGTGGGCAGAGAAGTGCACGATGGGATTGTCTTCACTTTAGGTCCAGGACATCTTCTTCGAAGGATGTGGGGAGGGCGAATGCGCTGGCGAGAGGCGGGCTCTCCTCTCGCAGTAGCGCTTTCTCTGGCTCGGCCTCTGAACCGGACGAACACTGCCGCTGGATGTTCAGCTCTGATTCAATGGACTCTGACGCTGACCTGAAGAGGACAGGGTGACACCATATGAGCGCTAATACTAGCATTTCAAGCCAGAGGTGTTTCTAAGGCAGTGTTTTTCAACCTTGGGGTCGGGACCCCATGTGGGGTCGCCTGGAGTTCAAATGGGGTCGCCTGAAATTTCTAGTAATTGATAAAAATAAATAAAAAATTACTAAGAAAAAATATATGATGAGTTCAGAGAGACGATCCCAATATATAAAAGACATGACAAACTCTGAAGCTGAAACTGCAGCACTGTGGTTCTGTTTATCTGTCAAATGTTCATTGTTTCAGATGCTGCAGCTCTTTCATGATTCATAGTTTGAGTTATTGTTTGTTCAGTATTAATTCAGGCTTTTCTGCCTCCGTCCATAATATACATTATTCAGCCTAAATATCGTCTAAAATTAATATTTATTTGCAACATAGTATAGCAAAATATTACATGAACAAAAACAAATTAATTTTAGCAAAAAAAAAAAAAAAAAAATCTCCGTTTTGAATGTCTGGGGTTGCCAGAAATTTGTGATGTTAAAATGTTAAAATAGGGTCACGAGCCAAAAAACATCAGGAACTACTGTTCTAGGGTGACATTTTTGGGGGAACATTTGGATTATTTGAGTGGGAGGTTCCAATGGGGTGGGGATGGGGGGGTGGGGGGTGTAGGAAGAAGAAAAAATAAGAAAAAAATTACAGTCTTATCAATGAGCAACAAAGAGTACTCTTACCTTTACAGAAATACTCAGCCTGTACTCAAACCCATACAGTGAAATTATGATGTCCAATAATTTTTATTTATTTACTTTTAACTTATTAACTGAAATATTTAACTTTTTAACTGACCAGCAACAAATACGTATTGTGCCTTGTGTGTTAAATGTTGGATGTTATACGTATGTATGAATGGTTTTTTAGACTTTAGATCTTTTATGGAGGTGCACCCCAATTTCATTGTATGGAAATACCATGATAATAAAGTCTCTTATCTCTGTAAAATATATCAATTCAACTTAGTAACTAGGAAAGATCACAAATATGAACAAATATTGGACTGGACTGTTATTAGATCATCTACAAAACAGATGGGTATATAATTTCACTAGAACCAAACAGTATTCCAGTCAGAAAAAAATTCTAGAGTAGTCTTGCATACATATACATATAGAGGAAATTCACATTATTAACTATTTTTTTTTTATTTATTTTGAACATGCAAAGAAGCAAAATAAAACAAAATGAAGCAAAATAAGACAGAAAACAAAATAACATTTAAATGAACAGAATCTATCTTCAGGTACGTGCAAGTATAAACTATAAATGCTAGTTCTTGCACTGTGATATATTTAGTACAACAACTCATGACTGATAGATGATTCCTATATGTGGGCAGTAGAAAGGAAAAGTCCCTAGAAACCACATTTTATGAAAAATACGAACAGTAGTCAATCATTTCATCACTTACACTTGGAGTTTGTCAGTTTAAACAAGTCATGGTTTGTCATAAAACTGATTAAGTATGAGACTGTTATGAGTTAAAATAATCAGAAAGACTAACACTCCCCAAAAAGTCACATAAGCGTCTCAGCTTTCTCACTCCACAAATTGCTCCGAGTCACTGAAGATGCTTCTGCAGCTTCAACATGACCAGACTAGTGGTTTCCACCTGTTTTAATACTTTTTCATTTTTGAAGAACAAGTCGGTATGTATTGAAGTGATGAGAAACAGATGCTGTCCACAGAGCGGTTTCATAAAAATACAAATAATGATGCAAAAGTGATGGAAAAGGTGCGCTACCTGGACTCCAAAAACACTTTTTGTTAGATGTGTGTCTTTACATTTGGACATACATGTATTGAGAAAACAACAAAGAGCTCCATTCTGTTTTAAAATCTTCATTCATCAAAAATCTGTCGATGGAACAAGTTAAAATTATCTTGGTAAGATTTCTTGAAATAAGATTTTCAAGATCTATTGTCTAAAAATAAGTTCTTATATCTCATTGAAAAGTTACTCTTTAGGTGATTATGTCTTATTTTAAGTGAGATATTTTGACTAGAAATGAGAAAAATACACTTGGTAAGACTTTGATTTTTGCAGTGTGTATCATGTGTTAGGAGAGATTCTGTCCATTGATCTGTTTAACACAAAACTGAAGGATTCTTTACAGTTTTTGCCATAAGCTGTAACTTGGCTTAAATGATCTTTTACACTGACAAACGTGTAAATGGGAACACAATTCAGACGGGATCCCCTTTGTCTGCTGTTCATATATTTTCTGAAGTCAGGCCATGCGGGTGAGACTTCGGCTCTGGTCTGTTAGACTCATAACAATGTTTTATTCACCTGTCGCTGTTTGTAGACGTCAGTGCTCGTGCTTTGGGCTCTTCTTCAGTGTTCTTCTTGCTCATCTTCCTCTGTTTCACTGAGCCACCGTCTGATTTCCCACTTGGTTCTTCTGTCAAGCCTTAGGTGGAGTATGATAAAAACCAGTGGACATTACGCTGTGTCTTTACCGACAGTGAATTTCTGTTTATGGGTCAAAACACAGTATTCAAAACCTCTCTGAAGGGGACATTTTAGAGACAATTTGACAGATTAGTGTTGCTAAATGACCCACATTTTTACTTTTAAATTCATTTTTACTTTAAATTATATTATATTTACTTTATATTGAAATAAATGTTGGAATGGTAATCAATTAAAGCTCGCTCTCTGATAGGACATTACTGTGTTTTGACCCTATAACATAGGGGTGTCAAACTCATTTTAGTTCAGGGGCCCCATTCAGCCAAATTTGATCTGAAGTGGGCCGAACCAGTAAAATAATAACATAATAATATATAAATAATGTCAACTCCAAAATTTTCTCTATGTCTTAGAGTGAAAAAAGTAAAATTAAACAAAGAAAATGTTTACATCTACAAACTATCCTTTCAAACAATGTGAATAACATGAATAAACTGAAAAAATAAGTGTAATTTTAACACTATTATGCCTCAGTTTATCATTTCCACATGTACATTACAACTTACAGATCACAGTGGATCTACATATGCACAAAACATTTAATATCAGGCAGAATATTGTTAAAATTGTACTTACTTCTCTTAAAACATTTCAGGTTGTTCATATTTGTTTAAGTTATTCACATTTTTTTGTGAAATTATACTTTGTTTTACTGTAAATACATGAAAATATTTACATTTACAAACACAGACGCTCTCTGATGGGACATTACTGTGTTTTGACCCTTATATAGTATTTGATATTCGTACCCAGCAGCTCCTTCCGTGTGCGGCTGGCTATCTCTTTGATCTCCATGCGAGACAGCGAAAGCGAATGTGTGGCAGAGATGAGTGGGGTGGGGGGCACCATGGCGGGGGCTGGCGTGGTAAGCACTTTGTTGACCAGAGGGGACTTGAGGGGTCGTTCAATGCTGCGGCCCACCAAGTTACACAGCGGGATTTTGAAGATGTGCTTACATGATGTTTCACCTTCAGACAAGAAATGCAGAGAAGGAAGGAGAGGTGGAAAAACAAGAGAAAGCAAAGTCAGGAAGAAGAAGACAAGAGGAGGTAGGGTAATAAGAGGAGGAGATGAAACAGGAGATAAAAAGAGCAAAGATGATGAACAAAATGATCCAAGGAGAGGACTGTGGCAGTTAATGAGCAATGTAATGAAACACCTAGCTGAAGCACAACTGTGTTTTTGAAGTCTAATTAATTCAAGTATATCAAACTCTTTTTGCTTTGCTGGAAGTCACCTTTTATCAGAATTTTGTCTTTTCATGTGGAAAATTAGTACTAACCCTCTCAGTGGTGCATTCAAGGACCAATCAGCCATGTCAAATGTCAACAACTGTGCTGCAGTACTGCCAGAAAAATCAAACCAACAACACAGACATATAAAAATGCAAAACATACCGGAGTTCCCTTGAATGCAACACCAGAGATAGTTTTCAAAAGGTCATAGGTGTCGATGTGGATTTTCATATTAACTAATGGCTGCCAGGAATATAGACAATTAACATGAAAAGTAATATAACCGTTTTAATGTAAAGTTGTTTATGCACTTAAATGTGCAAAAAAACAAAAAAAAACAAAAAAAAAAAAACAAGTGCAAACTAGGGATGTAACGATATGAAAATTTCATATCACGGTTATTGTGACCAAAATTATCATGGTTATCATTATTATCGTGGTATTATTGAAATTGGGCTCAAAATGTTCAAAAAGTACTTATAAACACACGGAAATAATTTAACCAGGTTGTATTTTGAAAACAAAACAAAAAAAAAATTGGCACAATGCACTTTCTGTTGGCAGAAACATTCAAGTATTAACCCTTAGGGGTCTGAGCCTATTTTGGCCGTTTTTGAGTCCTTTTGGTTTTGCCTTTATATACTATATAAACAAATGTTTACTATACCCATGTTTGGTATCTTTTTTTTTTTAGCACAGCTTCATCTATCTCATCTGTCTATTATTTTTTTCACTTTAACCTACTATAAAAACACAAAAGGACAAAAAACACAAAAAAATATATAAAATCCGATTTGAAAAATGTATATAATTTATGGCACAAATAACACAAAGACGCTTAACGAACCTTTTCAAAGATTTTAAAAGTGAATATTGGTTCCAAATATTTGGTATGTCAAATCAAAATTGTAATAAATTAAAATTATACTCAAATATTTGACATAAAAGCAGATCTTTACACAGGCGTTTTCTCTGGAAAAGCACAGTAATCAAACATGGTTATTGTGATACTTAGAATTTAAACGGTAAAACTAACTGTTGGCAATTTTACCATGGTTTATTGTTATACCGGTAATCGTTACATCCCTAGTGCATACAAACCTGAATTTTTTCCACTCACTCACTCACTCACTCACTCACTCACTCACTCACTCACTCACATTCCTAATAGACTCTTGTCTGGAATTAGACCGCAAAATGCAATAAAAACCCTTATCTTCCAGTGAAGACACTTTAAAATAACTGATAATCCAATTAGAGAAAGTATGTGTTGTGAAAATTAATCATCCCTACTACATCCAGTTAACGTATCCATCTGCCATCTGCAGCAGACCATCTCTGACTATCAGTATTTACATTCTATTTGGGACATATTAAATGGACGTTTTTAAAGTTTCTGAAATGCCTGAATAAAACTGCAGTATGCAAAGCAACAGTGCCCAATGGTGCCACTAGGGGGCAGTGTTGCAGTTCGACAGCCACACTGTGACTCCCATTGAGACAGGACTGCTTGTAAAAAGATGAGACTGAATCAATGTGGAGGCTGAGCTGCACAAAGAGGATCGTCTCATCTGAAATGTCAGCAGGTGAGAGGTGAGTAAAAGAGCCACAGAGAAAAACAGAGGGTCAGCGCTGATGTTTGACAGGTACACTGTGTTTGGGTTGTTACACATCCTCTCTCCTGTGTCTGTGATGTCAAACAGCAACGGCAAAATGCAGAGAAGCATGCAGTTATTATTATTATTTTTTTTTTTTGGAATATATAATCATAAGAGATCAGTATATTCCATGTATGTTTCTGGACCAGGGGAAGTGTCACATTGCATCACACTGGCAAAAATTTGACAAATATTTTTGCAAACTGCGATCACTCAGGACTAATTGGCATCAGATTCATCAGAGCAGAAAGAGGGAGTTTTGGTGTGGGTTTTTTTTTGGACGTGCTGTGTGTTTAAGCCAGTGGTCGTAGGTGGCGACAAGCAAGCCACATCAGTAACAGCATCTTATTCACGTTACTGATGCGATTACATCAGATGAAACCCTCCCCAAGGAGCAGATACAGCAGGCGCACAGGCAGTTAGAGGAGGAGATTTTTGTCAGCACCCCTTCTATCCTTCTCTTCCTTCTTTAAACCCCCCCACCTCATCGTGTTTCCCCTGTGCTGTCCATACCTCCCCTGCCCAGATGGTGACACCGCTGTTTGGACTACCACTTTGGATCGAAGAGAGGGCTGACAAAAGTCTCCATGGCGACAGTGCAATCTGTAAATCATGCTGCGGCAGACGTGTCTTCTCCTTCCCTCTTCCCTTTTTCCCTTTCCCTTTTTACCCCCCCCCCACCCTCCTTGTCTCCCATCCTCTTGCTTGTACACAACCCCTCCCTTCCCTCTTGCACTCATGCATACCTTTTCTGCGTCCCCCCCCCCCCAACCTCCCTCTGTAATTCTGAAACCCTTCTGCCTTGATCGACGTTATCTTCTCCTCGGCTTCACTCTTTACTCTCCATATCACCTTTTTTTCTCCCTCTTATTCTTTCCACACTCTGCTGTAATTAGTTAGAAAAAAGGGTGGTGATGGTGACGGTGTGGGGGGGGGGCGGAGGAGGGGATGGGGAAGACATAATGTTCACTTAACATTCAACCAACGTTCAAGTCAACATGCCGCCTTGGAGCAGATAGGGTGATACACTCTGGGAACACGTGCATGTTAGTAGGGCAGCATTATGAGCGTTTTCATGGACTGAGGAGGAGTTGTGGGAAAAGCCTGCAGTACCTTCGGCATCCTTAGACATGTACAGGGAAAGCTTGGTACCATAGGGGATCCGTATAGAATCTGAACCAAGAACGAAGAAGAGGGGGTTACACAAACTGAACACACCACAGTGCTTACATTTAGACACACACATGCACGCGCTCACACAGGGGCACGCGATAGATCGTCTGGGATTACGACTCCCTGTGATGCAGAACCTCATGTAACAGCTAAACAGGAAAGAAAATGAGAAGCCTTTTGAGAGAAATGATTACCCCAACCAACCTAAAAGCATAAAGCCCATCCTCAGCTAATTGCAGCAGTGACAGCCAAACCTTCCTCCCTGTTAGTATTAATGGGACCTGTAAATATTCACTCCCCTCTGGAAAAAAAAAAAAAAAAAAAATTGCAAAAAAGAGACTGCTTTGATGGTGCGTCAAAAGCCACACGAGCAGAAAAATGGTTTTAAAAGCTGCTTTTGTTTTCTCTCAAGTCGTGTCCTTTTATTGCGGCCAATTACATGCATGTAAAGATGGCTGTTAACACAAGTCACATTCTAATGAACTGCGCTGACGTCGCCGTCATCAATCAGTCTGCCGGTCACGCTGAATGACAAACCTGTATGTCATTAACAGAATTAACGGCATCTGCACATCACAAATAGGCCTCGTTTAAAAGACGCTTGTGTCAGTCGGGAGGAGGTCAGTCAGAGCGACGGCCGGGGGCGGGGGTAGGGGGAGTTTGAATGGTCCAATATACAATGACGGATGGAGGAGGGAGTGGTAGTGAGCTTTGGGGTTTAGGGAAAGGGTTCGTATTGATCCTTAACCATCCTTGAAAACATCCTCTGAGAACACTTCATTGTGTTTCCTGAATGGTGGGTAGGTATGTAGGTGATTTGTCTCTGTCACCTGGTTGTCAGGGATCATGTCATTTAAGATTTGAGGCCATGAGCTGCATCATTAGGTCGAGCAAATTTTTATTTCTATAACCAAATACCATGGATCACCAATTTGCTTCAGTCTGTGCAACATATAACAACCTCTATCCTTAAGTTCTTTAAAGGTGCGGGAGACTTTCGTGACCAATTTTCCATCAAATCTGTCAAACCTCAGTCATATCCTCAGTATCATGAATCTGTAAATCTGTCTGTGATTGCTCACCTGAATCTCTTACATTACGGTGAACAATTTCGAAGTGTCATCCACCATAAACAAACCACATGTTTACAAACAGAGCCGGGAGGTAACTCTAGCATCTTCGGAATTTTGTCGTGACATGTATTGTGGGAAAGGGAGGTTCACGCAGCCACTTGACAGCAGCAGCGGCAGCGCAAACATATGGTATTATTTGGATGAAACAAACACGATGCGGAAAAGGCTGAAATGCGGAAACGGCTGGAGGAATAAGCATAGAGGGAAGGGAGCTCCTGCCGTTTCCGCGTTGTGTCTGTTCCGAAGATGCCCGAGTTACCCCCCGGCTCGGTTTGTAAACACAGGGTTTGTTTATGGTGGAGTACACTTTGAAATTGTTCACCGTAATGCAAGAGACTCAGGTGAGTAATCACAGAAAGACTTACAGATTCATGATACCGAGGATATGACTGAGGTTTGACAGATTTAATGAAAAATTGGTCATGAAAGTCTCCCGCACCTTCAATCAGGAAAAACACCAAAAACGCCTTCAAATTTAAACCTCAGATCCCTCTTCCAGTGTTATGTAATTAATCATAAGTGATATTGATTGTTTTAATAAATATTTCTCAACTCCTACCTCTGCTGCAACCACAGCTTTCCATTCAATAATCTGTGATATACAGTCGTGGAAAAAATTATTAGACCACCCTTGTTTTCTTCAATTTCTTGTTCATTTTAATTCCTGGTACAACTACAGGTACATTTGTTTGGACAAATATAATGAAAAAATCTCACAACACGCCATCGCTGCTGAGGTTGGATGCAGTACTTAGAACCTTCTTAAGATCCAACAGTGCGAAATGTAAATTCTTGCAATTTTTCAACTGGTCTAAAAATTTTGATCATGAATTATGTATGAATGGACATAAAAGGAGAATCTACCAGTGAGTCTTTACAAAGCCTGAAACTTGATGTAAATGTTTACAAGAGATCCAGAAATACAGTTGCGGAAAAAATTATTAGACTACCCCTTGTTTTCTTCAATTTCTTGGTCATTTTAATGCCTGGTGAAACTAAAGGTACATTTGTTTGGACAAATATAATGATAACAACAAAAATAGCTCATAGTAGTTTAATTTCAGAGCTGATATCTATCCATTTTCCATGGTTTTCTTGATAATAACTTAAATCACTTAAGTTCTTACATAATTAGCTATGGCATTGTACTGACTAAAACAGTGCTTTTAGGCATTCCATGTTTTTTTTTCTGTCTGTTTTAGTCACATGATACACACAGGAGTTAGTACTTGATTGCATAACCGTTGTTTTTGATGGCTTTTGATGGTCTAATAATGTTTTCTGTGACCGTATATAAAAAATCTGCCACATTTCCATCATTTTCTAATTTCCTTTAAGTGTAATAATATGAAATCCTCTTAAAAAAAATGGCAGTCTTGTCCATCAAGGTCACATGAGCCTGACTAATTGCTAACCCCAATGATGCATTCACTGCCAGGATGACAGGATGCTACGAGAGCTCAGCTGGTGTGTAATACATTTCTATTTTGGATTTAGCTTGTCAAAGCATTATGCGTCAACGGTTCAGTCAAAGAGGTCAGGGGTCTCTGAATATACCACCACAGAGAGAACTATCTCTTGTACTGCAATGAAATAAAAACAGTTAACTTTGTTGTACTGGATTATCAATCTTATGTTTACTGTAAGTTCTCTGCAAACTGATTTTCACATTTTGATGAAATCGACAGAAACAAATGGCTGCTACATCACAGGTTATTCATCTGAAAGGCTTTGGTTAATAGACTACTTGTAATGTAAAGTGTAGAAGATTGGTAGGAAATATGAAATAGAAAATATGAAATCTTTCCCCAGTGGCATTAGCAGTAATGGTGACACTTTTATCACATTTCCCTATTAGTTGTAACAGTATTAGTTAGGGCTGTAAGAAAATATCGGTTCTGCAATATATCACGATATTTCATTTCACAATACTGTATCGATATTAAAAAGTACTGCATTGATATTTTTAGGTATTTATTCAAATGCAGATATTGTGGAGGTTCATTTTTGTTTTTCTTTTTTGTTTATATTTTATTTATTATTATTTTACACTCTTTTATTAAATGTTAGTTCCTTTGTTGGGATTGCATAAAATAATGTTCTGATGTTAATTCTGAACTAATAGAACATGAACATTTGAGGAGGATCTTAATCTGTAATGTCTGTAAAACATAATTTCAGTTTGAACACAGGAACATTTTGTGATATAACATACGATCCTGTTGGGATCAAATAAACATGTGTTTAGTATTTGTGCATATTTATGGCATAATTCAATTCTTTAAGGAAATAATCATTTAAAAAAAGAAACAAACAAAAAATTGCCTTTTAAACAGTATCATGATATATCGTTACGTGATCCTAGTATTGTGATTTGTATTGTATCACCAGATTCTTCCCAATACACAGCCCTAGTATTAGTTATGTCAGTATAATATGAGAGAGAGAGTGATGTAATAGTCATGTCTGAAATTCAATATCATACCCCCAAAAATTTTACTATTCAACTGTGGGAATCTCACTTAAACCCTGCAGGAGAAAGACTGCGTTTAATGAATCATTTTGCTGAGACAAGTTTATGCAAATGGATTTCAAGCTGTCGGCCGCATCCAAAGTCAAACAGGTCTGTAGGCAACATAGATATTATAAAATCCTCTACTAGTGAAACATTAGTATCGACATCCTCTGCTATTTTTCAGCGCGTAGGGCTTACCATCCCCGAGCGGCGAAGGGAACACTGGCATCTCATATCCGGTGGGCGTCTGTGGGGAGCTCTGGGAACTGGTGTCCCTTGAACTGCAGTTGGAGGCTGAACTCACAGGAGCCGATGAGACAAAATAGATGTCCGACTGGGGGCGGGAAAACAGTACATGAGCAGAGAATGGGATCAATACAGAGAGACACAGGAAACAACAGAGAAGGAACAATGAGGACCTCAGAAGGTGAAGCAGAGAACAGAAAACTAGACGCACAAATGAGGATAAAGAAGAAAAGTATTTGCAATAAGGTGCAATGTGGCCTCTTTCAGATTATCAGTGTATATGAATTACGGGTGTATTATTGCTTTGTTGCCATGAAGATTGCCAGCCATATTTCCCTCTGGGGTAATAAAGATTGATTGAAATGAGAAGGCTGAGACAGCTATTTCTAAAACGCAGAATGGGGCCTTCTACCGCTGACAACATTTAGAGGCTCTAAGTGCTCTCGCTGTAGTGAAACCAAATTGGACGCAGTCAGACTAATTATTACATAACTTATGATTTAATGAAGAACTTATGTTAGTCTGGGTCTGGTGAGTCTGAGCGTGGACTTGACACATGCTTCAATAAAACCTCCATATGTCTGTGTTCTTGGTTTCAACCATTAACTGGAGGTTTGTCTTCTCTTACAATAACAACAACAAAAAATGCCTTAAACAGCAATAACACTTGCATGGTAGGAACATGATAGCAAACACAGTCGAAGGTTAGTGTATCCAGCTTGTCAAGGATTCTAAAAACCAAAGGCCCGGACCGACTACAGTCAGAATTAGTTCAGAATCTGTTAATCAATCAGAAGTATAATAAAGAGTAGCAGGAAAGAAATTATTAATACAACTAAAAAGAGAGAAAGAAAAAAATATATGTTAGGGCTGTCAAACAATTAAAAATTTTAATCAGATTAATCACAGGGTTGTTGTGGATATATTTTAATTAATCACAATTAAATATTCATTTTTAATCTATATTAATCACGTTTCATTTTGCATGAGCAAACAGACTCAAGAAAGAAGGGAATATATATGCACTTAACTTGTTTATTAAATCAAATCAAAATCAAATCAAAGTTTATTTATATAGCACTTTACAACAACATAAAGGAGCCCAAAGTGCTTTACATCTAAAAGCATGATTAAATTATAAGATAAACAGGTTAATCAAGTGCCATAAATATGCATAAAGCAATAGGACACAACACACAGTGATAAAAGAGAGCACAGATTCAAACCTAATAGTGTCTCAGTGGTAAGGGCTCAAAGCCAGTCTAAACAGGTGAGTCTTTAACCTGGACTTGAACAGGGGCAGGTCGGTGAGGAGTCACAAGTCAGGAGGCAACGAGTTCCACAGTTTTGGTGTAGCAACAGCAAATGAACGTTGAAGGTGTTATTAAACACCTCCAACAGTTTCAACAAAACAGCTTGAAAAAACTGTTCCATCTTGTTTTTTTTGTCCTCATATTTCCATCCAGAGGACCAATGTGCTGTTTAGCGTCTTCCATCTTTATGGGTTGGTTCTGCTGCCTGTCACTACCAAATCAACTGCCGATTTGCACATGTGTGACGCTAACTCTACTTGGACAAACTGCCCAAAATGTGCTGTCAGAGACATTCAGAGTCATTCTGCTGCAGATGGGTTAATTGCGTTAAAATTTTTAATCAGATTAATCATGATGATGGATTACTCTGTGTTAATGCGTTAATTTTGACAGCACTAATATATATACTATATGCATACACACATACATACATATATATATATATATATATATATATATATATATATATATATATATACACGTATATATATATATATATATATATATAAAAACACTATTAAGACACACTTAAAACTAGAGCTGAAATGATTAATCGACTCACAGTGATCCAAAAAAAATCATTCAACCACAATTCTCCTGAATCAAAGATTTGTTTCCTTCATTTCTCTGCTGTTAAACATTGGTTCCACTGTTGTGTTTCACACGGACGCTTATTGTGATGCACAAAGAAGCTTCAATTCAGGAAAACTGCAATAGAATATTTCCCTTCAATCAATTTGAGTCGATTAATCGAATTGTGAATTTTTGCATTCGCTTCAATAATAATAATAATAATAATAATAATAATAATAATAATAATAATAATAATAATAATAATAATAATAATGGATTGGATTTTATATAGTGCTTTTCTAGACACCCAAAGTGCTTTACATTATTGATCCATTATTCATTCACTCTCACATTCTCCCTCTGGTGGTGGTAAACTACATCTGTAGCCACAGCTGCCCTGGGGCAGACTGACAGAAGCGTGGCTGCCAATTCGTGCCTACAGCCCCTCCGACCACCACCAAACATTCATACACATTCATACACAAGTGTGAGTGGCACTGGAGGCAAGGAGGGTGAAGTGTCTTGCCCAAGGACACAACGGACTGACTAGAATAAAGCGGGATTCGGTTACTGGACGACCCGCTCTACCACCTGAGCCATGGCCGCCCCAATTAGGTGCTTCAAGCACCTAATCGATTAATCGGTTTCAGCTCTACTTAAAACAGTAATTTGTACAATATGTACTAGACAATATAATATCAATATGATAATTAAAGAAATATACATAAATAAGTGGGCAAAAATATAGTTGTGTGTAATTATAATTATGAGGTCATAATGAGGAATTATACAGTCTGTGGCCACAGGCTGGAATGATTTCCTGTGTGGTTCAGTGGTGCATTTGGGCGGAATCAGTCTCTCACTGAATGTGCTCCTGTGACTGACCAGCATGTTATGAAGTGGGTGAGTGGAATTGTCCGATATTGTCTTAGTCTTGGACAATATTCACCTAGAGTCCAGCTCCATCCCCACAACGTTACTGGAAAATCTTATGAATCTTGTAGTATCTGTCTTAAATATCTCAATATACAAAATGCACTGTGCTAAAAAAAAGCCAGTAAGACTGTCACATACATATGTATTCTCCTTTCACATTAATACATGTTCACCCACACACACATATACTTGCCCTTCACATGCATATACGTACTTCCTTCTTGCATACATGTATTAATGTGCAGATGTAAATACTTAAATGTGGGAAAGAACATGTATGTATGCCTACGAGAAAATATATACATGCTAGAACAGGGGTGTCCAAGTCATTTTAGTTCAGGGGCCACATTCAGTTAAATTTGATCTGAAGTGGGCTGAACCAGTACAATAATAACATAATAATAATATATAAATAATGACAACTGCAAACTTTTCTCTGTTTTACAGTGAAAAAAGTACATTTACATTATGAACAGGTTTACATCTACAAATTATCCTTTCAAAAAAAGGGAATTATATGAACAAACTGAAAAAAAAGTGTAATTTCTAACAATATTCTGCCTCAGTTTATCATTTACACATGTTCATTATTAACTTACAGATCACAGTGGATCTACAAATACACAAAACATTTAGTAACAGGCAGAATATTGTTAAAATTGTACTTAGTTCTCTTAAGACATTTCAGGTTGTTCCTATTTGTTCAGGTTATTCACATTTTTTGTGAAATTATACTTTGTTTTACTGTAAATACATGAAAATATTTACATTTACAAAGAGAAACATGCGGAGTTGTCATTATTTCTATGTTATTATGGTAGTATTTTACTGGTTTGACCCACTTGAGATTGAATTGGTCTGACTGTGGAACCTGAACTAAAAGGACTGTTAATATCTTAGCTTTTGCTTTTCACAAATTCATCCTAAGGGCCGGACCGGACAATTTGGAGGGCTGGATTTGGCCCCCGGGCCGCATGTTTGACACCTGTGTGCTAGAGTAATCTGTATGCATGTGACAGAGATAGAATGGATTACGTCATAATCATTATTCTATATTAACTGTCATGTACTCAGGAGGTCAATATACTGACCCTTGAAGCAGACAACTGTAGCTCTGGAACCACTGCTGTGTACACAAGGTTGCCATTGACCACCAGTCGAATCTCAATGGAGTCCGTTGTGAAGGCCAAGATGTAGGGAAATGCACAAACTGCAAAAACATAAGGAACAGCATTAGGAGGGGAATGCACAAAGGTCTACACATTTATAGTTGAGGGTACATTAACTTTGGGTGACACTCAAAGTAGGAGGTGACAGTAATGCACCTTCATACTAGATTACACTTGGTATAAAATGGAAGAGGAGTTCTGAGTAAATGAGTAGATAATAGGGGTGTAAGAAAATATCGGTTCTGCAATATATCGCAATATTTCATTTCACAATACTGTATCGATATTAGAAAGTACTGTATCGATATTTTTAGGTATTTATTCAAATGCAGATGTTGTGGAGGTTCATTTTTGTTTTTTGTTTTTCTTTTCTGTCTTTATTTGATGTTGTGACATTAGTTATGAACTACTAGAATATGAACATTTGAACAGGATCTTAAACTGTAATGTCTGTAAAACATAATTTAAGTTTTAACACAGGAACTTATTTATTTATTTATTTATTTATTTTTTAATTTTATTTCGAACATGCAAAGAAAATAAAACAAAACAAAGCAAATTAAGACATAAAAAAACTAACATTTAAATGGACAGAATCTATCTTCAAGCACATACAAGTCTGAATTTTGCATGGTTTTGCATTAGATCCTGTTCTGATCAAATAAAAATGTGTTTAGTACTTGTGCGTGTTTCTGGTGTAATTCAATTCTTCCAGGAGATAATCTTTTACAAAAACAAACAAAACCAATAAAAAAATTGCCTTTTTAACAGTATCGTGATATATCATGATATATCGTATCGCGATCCTAGTATTATGATTTGTATCGTATCGCCAGATTCTTGCCAATACACACCCCTAGTAGACAATAGACATTTCTGTGTGGTAATACACCGATACATAACATAATTACAAATATTATTTACACGTATTATATTTCATTAGAACTTTTTCAATGCACTTAGATTCTGTTCACTGACCTTTAACTATATTAGTGAAAAAAAGTTTTTAAGTTTGCTCACAGTCCCACAATGGAGGACATTTAATACTTTCACCCAGAATGGCATTTTGAAATGTCGTCATTAGTCAGTGAAATATGCAGAATAATGAGAGAGATAAGAATCGATCCTCCTGGTTCTGTCGCTCTCTACCACAGCTCGTCCAGTAATAGGCAGTAGCTGAGTGGAATGAATGAATTTTTCAAGTGAGAAGCAAAAGACTGTTCCATATGTTGTACCTCCCACTATATCAGCTGTTTTTGCACTAACAGCTTCCAATACGTTTCAATGTGTGCTTGTGTGTTCATGGGAAAAGACTGCACTTTGAAGGACATGCAGCAGCTGTTATCAACAGGGTCATGGGTTTAGTACCAATTAGGTTTACTTTTCATCACCTTCTGCACAAATAACAGAGATACACAAGTGAATGTATACGTGCGCGCACACATGCACACACACAGAAGAAAAAAAACCCACACACATAAAAAAAACAAATAATCACACAGACCATTTGGATGCTTGTGGCTACACATGGTGTTACCATGGAGACAGCAAGCTCCAGCCAGGCCAGCAGCATGGGCAGGGTGGGGTTCAGGCACTGTTGCCATGGCAACCTACCAATAGCATTGGGCATCTGGTTCCAGCTGAAGTGGAAGTCGGAGGTGTTGGACTGGATCATCGGTGTGGAGCCGTTGAAAGGACAAACTTTTTTATAGTAACAAATATCTGTGGAAAAACAAGGGCACGTGTTATTGCCAAATTAATTAATGCTTCTATTTATTTACTCTTTGTTTTGTCAGCTATGTTGCTCAGGGAAAAGAGCAGCATTTAATGAAATATTACAGCTATTTGTCCTTTTACTCAGATGGAATAAGCAAACGCAAAGAGATGCATTTTGCCACTATTAATGATTACTGTTAACACTCAGGGGCAGATATTTGTGTGATTTCTATTCTAGAGAGGCGCACTGTTGGAGGGAAAAGATAAAGGCTCGGCTTTGACTTTACAGACAGGGACCTGAATCAAATAACATCTGAGGCAATCAGGGTTTAAAGGAGACTCACAGTTGTAACACAACAGCAGGCCCGCCTCCCCGTCTTCATAAACATCAATGGCTGCTACAAAATTTACCTGTAGGCAAAGACAAGTCAATTGAGGGGAATCGTTTCAACAAGATCTAAAGGTCGAACACAGAAGACTGTTTTATAACAAATAATGTCAGGTCACATCCCCTCAAGACGCTGGTTATTAAACACATTTATTTCTGCTCCAGCTTGTACAGTATGTGTTACTCTATACAGAAGACAGTCATAGTAAAAACTGAATAAGATGTTATTAGAACAGCTGTTCATCCCACAGTCTGCTCATTCAATTCTCCTCCCTCTCCTCTCCAGCTGGTGGCTGTGAATGACAACGTGTTGATTCATCCAAGCAGCCTGGTAATCAGAAGGTAAATAAAGCGACAATTCAAGGTCTCACTTGTGCTCAGCTTCAGCCGACATCGTATGAGAGCAAATAGGAGCAAACCTCATGGACTGGGATGTGTTTTTATGTGTGTGCTCGTGTTGCACTCACCCTGTTGGCATCTACATGATGAAGCCGGTAGGCATCTCCAGTGCTTTCATTGATCAGGTCAAACTGATGTTTGTAGGCCACACAGATCATATTGTCATTTTCCCCTGTCGGCCCGTCCACCAGAGCCATCACCACTGGTGGGTCACACAGACAGATTTCCTAATGGGTGCATAAAAACAGCAAGTCAGGGTTATTGTAGGTAATGGAAGTTAAAAGTAGCAGTGGAAAAAAATGTGTAAAAAAAAAAAAAAAAAGAAACAGAAAAACTACAATCAGCAATGCAAAACTAGATAAAACTGAAGGTGAAATCAGCTCCTTTATGTCCTAATGTTTATGGTTCATGGTGAGCAAGAATAAAATGACTTGAAATGCTTTTTGATTTTTAAAGTACCTGAACAATTAACACTACAAACCCAACCAAAAAACTAAACAAAAAATCTCACACAGAGACTGAATAAAAATCAGAACTAATAAAAACAACTAAAAAAGTAAGCAGACCTTACTAATACCTGCCCTTCCTGCTCACTGATACCCTGCCTCCTACCCAGGGTTTTGAGTCTTAACAATCAATCTTATTAAAGACTTTTCAAAAAATTTGCAAAAAAAAAGGCAAAAATTGAGAGAAAGGCACATGTAAAGAAAATGTATCAGAAATTTGAAAAGAATTGGGTGAATAATGTCCAAGAAATGGCTTGGACAAATTGTTTAAGTTAAAATTGAAATTTAAAAAAAAAAAAAAAAAAAAACAAGTCCAAAAGTTGAAATTCAGCCATTGAACTGTACACTGCACCTTTCCTAGTGGTAGAGAATATGTGTGTGAAATTGGAAAAGAATTGGGTGAATAGTGTCCGAGAAGTTGGTTGGAGAAAAACTGCAATTGGGTCAAAACACAGTATTCGAAATCTCTCTGATGGGACATTTTAGAGACAATTTGACAGATTAGTGTTGCTAAATGACCCACATTTTTACTTTTAAATTCATTTTTGCTTTAGTTGGACCATAAAGGATTATCTAAAACAAAGAGCTACTTTATACTGAAATAAATGTTGGAATGGCAATCAATTAAAGTCCGCTCTCTGACAGGACATTACTGTGTTTTGACCCAATTTGAGATAAAAAAAAAAAAAAAAACTTGTAAAAATCAAAAAAGTGAAATTCATCCATCAAACTGTGCATTGGAGCTCTACTATTAGTAAAGAATATGTGTGTGAAATTTGAAAAAAAAAAGGTCAATAGTGTCAGAGAAATGGGATGGACAAAAATCTCGGACGGATGGAATTCCAGGTATATCTATATATTAGGCCTGTAATGGTACACAAAATTTTCGGTTCGGTACGTTTTCGGTTTTGAAAGCCACGGTTCGTTTTTTTTTTTTTTTTTTTCGGTTTGGTACGGGAAGATAGAAAACCCCTCAAAATGTCTTTAATACATTTATGAATTTTTGAACATTTTTCCCCCAATTTTTGGAGACAACAGAACATAGAAAAACAAGAGTAATATAATTCTGCCGCTGTAAATAAAATATACAATAAAATAAATTATTAATATTGCGAAATGTATTTTAAACATTAGTATTGCACTTTTCCCTGAAAGGTAGTTTCGAACAAACAACAAAAATCAAATCACAGCTCTGTCAGTTCAAATTCTGCATTAAAATAACAAAAAAACTCCACATGAAGTGCAACATTAACAAGAGGGCAAACTCGTATTCACTTTTAACAAACTTAAGAGACACATTAACAACAAAATTAATCAAATTATTAATTTTAGGACAACTAACTAACTGTTTAGGCCACTTTGAGCATGTGTGTGTGTGTGTGTGTATGTGACTTGTCAAAAACACAAAGGGGGGATGTTTTTTTTTTTTTTTTTACCGTTACAGGCCTACTATATATATATTTATAAAAATGCTCACATTTATGATTTCTTCTTTATTTCAAAAAATATGCGACAATGTTGGAACATGTGGAAACTATCTTGCATGAGAAGCATCTTATTGTCTTATTTAACCCCTTCCTTCTTTACCCTTATGTACTGAAACTCCTCTACTGGTGAGTCCGGCCCTGGTGCGACGGCGCTGAGACCCTCAAAACGTGGATGTTTCCTGGTGATGAGGAGAAGTTTGTTCCTGATGGCTGCTACTATCCTCAGCTCTGAACCATGGTGGGTGTTGATAGAGTACAAATGACAGCCTGGGACAAACGGATGCAGAGAGAGAGAGAGAATAAAAATACATGGGACATACTGTTCGGTTGATGCTGTTCTCTGACTGTCTTCACACAGATCAATACATCCATTTCAGATAGCTGGCACTGACACCAGTAGTGGGTCAAAGGTCAAAGGTTAGGTGTTTGAAATGTAAAAAAAGCAGCTTAGAAAAATCCTAACATTTTGTTTTAGGCTTAAAGTTCTTCATTCTTTCCAGCATTGTTTTGTATTTTACATAGTAGATATTTTACTCCTTCTTTGTGCTTATTTTAATACTACTACTACTACTACTACAAATAATAATAATAATAATAATCATAATAATAATCATAATAATAATAATAAAAAGTTGCATTTATAAAGCACTTTTCATTCAGCAGAACCTCAAAGTGCTACAGAGAGAAGACAGTCCAATAAAAAATAAAATACTGTATCAGGAATAAAAGACTAAGCATTTTTATAGTAGTAGAAGTAGTCGCAGTAGTAGTAGTAGTTTATTTGGTCGTTAATTACTTTAAACAAACAAAAACAATATATCCATTGTTCCATATACAATGTGACCGAAAGGGTTTAGGCTGAAGTAAAGATTTATTTTGCCTAACCCTATTTACAATTAACACAATGTTTCCACAAGAAAACAAACAAACATAAAAAAAAAAAATATATATATATATATAATTTTTTTTTCAATGTAATTATTGCTAAATATACAACAGGAGAGAATACATATTTAATTTTAATTCAGGTAAATCATGTCCTTATCTCAGCTACCAATATTGATCGTAGTCTTTGAAACAAGTATTTTCTTTAGTCAATCCTGAGCGCTATATTTTTGAATAATAGTTAATTTGTACATCTTTTTTTTTTTTTAAGTTTTAATTGTTTTAGACTGATTGAATCACTCCTCCAGGCCATTCCAAAGATTAATCCAGTGGTTTCCAATGTTTTTCAGCTTGTGACCCCATTTTAACATCACAAATTTCTGGTGACCCCAGACATTTAAAACTGAGATTTTTTTTAATTTCTTTTTTTTTTTTTTTGATTTATTGGTTTTTGATAATGTAACAGTTTGCTATACTATGTTCAAATAAATGTTAATTTTAGATAACATTTAGTCTATATAATGTTTACTATTATGGATGGAGGCAGAAAAGTCAGGTGTAGATTAGTGCAAAGGGAGAATTTGATTTTCCTTGATCAGGATATGTACAGTCAGTCCAGCTGTGATTTACAAGGCTGACAATTAATACTGAACAAACAAGAACTCAAACTATGAATTATGAAAGAGCTGCAGCATCTGAAACTGACCACAATGAACATTTGACAGATAAACAGAACCACAGTGCTGCAGTTTCAGACTCACAGTTTGTCATGCCTTTTATGTATTGGGATTGTCTCTCTCAAGTCACCATATATTCTTTATTAGTAGGTTTTTTAAATTTTTTTTTTATCAATTACTAGAAATTTCAGGCGACCCCATTTGAATTCCAGGCGACCCCACATGGGGTCCCGACCCCAAGGTTGAAAAACACTGGATTAACCCCTCTAATGGAAATACATCTACTTTTTAAAATTTGTTCTTGCCTTAGGTTTTTTCAAAAATGCTGGTTCCTTTGAGGCTATACTGACTTTTCCTACATTCTGACATCTCCTAGATGTAAGGAGGGAGAAGATTATTGTGTGCCTTGTACATCACAACCACTGCATTAAGGTCAACAAGATTTTTTAGTTTGATCTGTACAGTCAATGCTCTAATTAATTCACTTCTTTTCTCTTATTCATGTCTGTGTGTATGTATGATGTCTCTGTTCAGCCCTCTAGGTCAACAGTTTTTGTCTTAAAACATGCTATATAAATAAACTTGACTTGTTATTCTTAGAATGATAAATGACCCTGTCAAGCACAGAGTACATTAAATACTATTCAAAGTGTCTTGAGGTACTTGGTCTTAATTTGCTCTCTTTTTTAAAAATGCTGACAAGAAGCTGCTCTGAAAAGTGGAATGTGTGGTGGTTATGCAAGTATCACAAACATTTGATAAAAGAAAAATAACCTTTAGTTGAAAGGAAATGTCTTTTGAAGGAGCCTTGATATAAGATTGCGATCTATATCTAGTCTCAGTGAAAACAGTTACTGAAAAGGACCAGTGACAGGCTTTACATACATAATTTATTCTCCTTAATTCCCAAGAAAGACAAAATTCCTAATAAGCTGTTTCTATGACGAATAATCTTCCACAAATATTCCCACTTCATGCGGCTGATCATGACCTGATTAAAAATATATAAGTTTTCCACTGGTGGCAGATGTTCCACAGTGTGAACACAGCCTCCCTCTTTCACTCCTTCCTGAAATGGTCAGCTTTTCAATATTTACTCATGTCTCAAAACCAAACGCTTTGACAGAACTAGACCTAATGTTTACATGTAGGTGCATTTCTGCTTCCGACCAGAAATGCAGAAACGCGGACTTTTCCACGTAGGGTCCATCTCTACCAGAGAGGATCTTTGTCTCTACTTTCACTGAGCGTAAACAGGAGGCTGTGTGTCTCGACCCGTGGTAAAACCCACAAATGAGACGTACTCAGAACGAAGTGTAAACATGTCCCAGGAACCCTCGTAAAACCGGAATAATTTTGACATGTGCCCCATGTCTTAGTTGGAAAATGCTCCATTTAGAAAAATCAGAATAAACAGGATATGGTGACATCTGACAAATTCAGAATAGTGTCAGATTTGGAATATTAGTGTAATATTAATTTACATGTATTATCTGTTTTTAAATTCTTACTGCTGCTAACTACTGTTTTAAAAATATATTATTGTAAATATTGTAAGTAATACTTTCTTTTATCACTTTTGTGGCTCATTATTACCTCTGCTAGGAGGTATTGTGATCACTTTACTTTGTGCGTTTGTTTGTTTGTGTTTGTTTGTTTGCAACTTTACGGGGAAAACTGTTCCAACCATCTTTACCAAATTGTCCCCACAGATAGGCCTAGGCCCTGGGACCAACCCATGAAATTTTAGGCCAAGTAGGCCAAAGTTCAAGGTCACAAAATCTACAATTTTCTTATCTCTCATCATTGAGCAATTTTAGAAAATTCATAATAAATTCAAAACGACTCCGATTAGCCTCCAATTTGATCCATCTGTAGCTTATAACAATATCTTGTATCTGGCACAAAATTGTCCACATCCACTGTGGAATGGGGACTCTGGACATTTTAATTTAACACTGAAAATCCCATTTATGACACATTTTTCATTATAACTTAACAAATATTGATTGGAATTGAATATAATTTGACAAACACATGACTGGTACCAAGCTTCAGCTTTTTCTGCTGTATGGAACAACCTATAAACTGTTTAATTTAAAAAGAAATAGTCGATCCACACATGCACACCGTTCGGGGTGCTTGGCAGAGGTTTGTGTTCTCTGAACACTTGTGTGACTTTGTAATTTGTAACTTGTTTCTTTTTGTTTTGTTTTGGGTTTTTTTGCCCTGTTATGCTGCCTATTGGCCAGGTCGTCTTTGTAAATGAGAACTGGTTCTCAGTCGACCTTCCTGGTAAAATAAAGGTTAAAAATACAATGTTTTTCCTCCTCATACTTTGTCTTAAACACCTATGACTATGTTTGTGATAATGTTTAATCCTTAGCACAGGTCAACCACTTCAGTCTGGTGAGCATGGCTATGAGGCATAATGCTGCCTTCATGTGCTATAGGAATTATGGTAAATACTATTAACAAACTCAAAAATTGCAGCTATGTATGAAAATTAAGCCTTTTTGGCATGATATCTGCTCCACTTTAACCAGGATCACAGGGGTTAATGTTCCAGTGAACCCAGAACTTTGTTTGCTGGGGAACTTTACAAGTGTTTGTGGTTCTCTACAGAATGTTCAACTCAAATTCATGGAAGTTACTCTATGTGTGGCCAAGAAGTGCATTGCGGTGTCATGGAAATCTGATTGCCTTCTTATTGATAGGTGGATTTCTGAGATGAACGGTTGCATCTCCCTGGAAAAAAAATCACTTATTGTCTCAAGAAACAATATGACACCTTCTTGAAAATTTGGCAGCCATATTTAGACCAGATAAACAGAACAACAGTGCTTCAGTTTCAGCTTCAGAGTTTGTCATGTCTTTATTGATTGGGATTGTCTCTGTCAACTCACCATATATTGTTTATTAGTAAGTATTTTTTTTTTTTTTTTAACAAATACTAGAAATTTCAGGTGACCCCATTTGAATTCCAGGCGACCCCAAGGTTGAAAAACACTGATTTAAACAATTAATTTCACTATTTTATTGCAATATTCAAAATAAATACATAAACAAACAATAAACAAACAATACTGTGATTGCTCATTTGCTCATCGTGGGGATTATTTTTGCCATGTGAGCTACGCTGCGTCCGTCCTTGCATGTTTTATGCCGTACCTTTAGTCTTCTCCAGTTTGTTCTCTCGGCTGTCACACTTGCTTCTGACGAGCTGCCTCTCCTCCAGGCCTCTCTTCAGGCCGCTGAGTCTGAACACATAGAGCCGAGCATCCTTTCCTGGAAATAAAACAAAGTCCCTTCTGTTTTACATAGAGGTTACTCTTAATTTGCCATCTTTCTCTCTCTCTCTCTTTTTTTTTTTTTTTTTGTAGCATCCTCCCACGACCAGACAATGGAGTTATACAGCGGGCGGATTACTAGAAGGCTTCTTAAGGCTTGTGCTCTCAGAAGCTTTATCAAAGCCCACACACAGTCGTGACAAATGTTTTCGCTGCCATCACACAATCGCCATCAAAACCAAGTCAATATTAGGGTTAGCTAATCATCTACAGGGCAATTAATTACACGCTCATCTGGTTTAAGCAAACATGAGGTGAATCCTGCAGCTGTTTATTAGCGTACAGTTTGGTTTTGTTTTTCTCTGTTGCTTATATACGGTATATTTTACTTATTATTGTCTACAAATGTGTCAGTCCTGCACAGCTGATCCAGTTGGACAAAAAAAGACACATGAACCCGATGGAGACTGGTTCTCTACAGGTCAGCTTCTTTAGATCACAGCGAGAGATCGATAAGGACAGTGGACTAAAGAGAAAGTAAGTACAGTTAATCTAACAGAGAGATGGCAGAGATTTAATAAAAGCAGGAAGAGGAATAATTGGACAGAGATAAAACAAAAACAATGAATGAATAAGAGGATGACAAAAGGCAGTGGCAGGGGAAGAGCTCTCTGATATGCACTGAGGGGGTGTTAAGTATTACATTGTTGCTTATTTTATTTTATTTTATTTTATTTAACTGCAGGCTTCTTACCTCCTTCATGTTCTATGTATGCACCAAACCACTGAGGCAAATTCCTAGTAATGTAAACCCTGTTTATTTAGATAGCAGCATCATATTATATTAGTTCATAATAATATAAAGCTACTTGCAAGATGACACATCTTATTTTTGTGGAAGTCTCCTAAACCCCCCTCTATTTCACTTTGGCTTAAGGATGTTATGTTTTTTTCTTAAATTAGAAAAGATTTGACTCTCACTATAAGGTTCCTCAACTAAATTTTTTTAATAAATGGCAATCTTTTTTAGATTACTTTCGATCTTTATGAACACTGCCTTCAGATTGATCTCTCACACCTCCACCCTACTCTATTTTGTTATTGTTTAGGTGTTGTTTTTTGTCATAATTCATTCTGTCTACCAATTACTGTCAAATTTGATACATCTATGTAATGTCTAATATTTTAAAGCAGGCACAGGTGTCTACAAGCTAAGACTTTTTTATTATTATTATTATTATTATTATTATTATTATTATTTATGTATTTATTTTTATTTCCTTCTATTTCTATTAGCTCAGTTAATATTTTTGTACATCACAGATTTGTTACTGCTTGTACTTATTTGATTTTCTACTGCTCAGAGACTATGTTATAAGGTTCTTATTCCTGCTGTTGCCCCTTCTCAGAGGCCTTGGGGTTGGTTTGAGCATGGGGGAAAATAATAGAAAAGGCAAAGTATAATGAATGCACTGTAATTCCATGCCTTTGTATGTACTGGTACATTGCTCAAAAAAGATAACTAAAAAAATAATAATAATATAAAGCCAGAAACCACATTATTTAATAAAAACCATCAGGCATATTATAGTATATAGTATAGATATGCTTAGACTAGGAAGGTTATTATTGTTATTAATTGTATACGGAGAAGTGGTGGGAGTTTATAAGTTGTACTTCTCACTCCTTTTCAAATATGTATTATATGTCTTCTGTTTAAGTGTTTTGTTAAACTCTAGAACAGTCTTCCTGATGATGTGAGACAGGCCTCTCCTCTGACAATGTTTAAGTCCAGACTGAAAAAGGCTCTGTTTAACTGTGCATATGACAACTGAAAGGGTTCCATCTGCACTCTTCTCTTTTACTTTGTTTTAATTGATTATTACCTCCGCTAAAGAGGTTATGTTTTTGCCAGGGTTTGTTTGTTTGTTTGTTTGTTGGTTAGTTAGCAACACAACTGAAAAAGTTATGAATGGATTTTCATGAAATTTTCAGGAAATGTTGATACTGGCACAAGAAACAAATGATTAAATTTTGGTGGTGATCGGGGGTGGACTGATCTGCCTTGGTGGAGGTCTGTGCTCTCTGAGTGCTTTTCTAGTTATTTATGTTTTATTGATTATGTTTTAATTGTAATTGTGTGTTTTTAACCTGTCTCATTTCCATTTTTGTAAAGCACTGTGAATTGCCCTGTGTATGAACTGTGCTATACAAATAAATCTGCCTTGCCTTTATTTATTTTCTTCTGTTTTGACATTCACATTCGAAATAAATACATCAATCAATCAATCAATCAATCAATCAATCGATAAACATGAGTCTGTTTCCGAACTCTTTCCTGCTCCTTCTGCATTTGCTGTCAGCCTACCTTTGTCGGCCCTGGTGATGAGCAGGTCCTGAGGCTCGAGAACGTGCATCTGCTTCACCACTATGGTTTTGTCAAACACCTGCACTGGGGGTAAAGCTTGTGTCTCTGAAGCACAACACATAAGAGTCAACACACACAAACACAGTACAGTATTTCTGAAAACAACAACAACAAAAAAAAATCTCTCAACAAGAACTAGGAGAATCGATTGGGTGCCACTCACCAGCATTGGGCTGAGCTGGATCAGTGCCTGAAACATGGACAACATCATTATTATCTTCATGTTAGCCTGCTGACCTTGGCATTTCACTGAGTGTTGTATTGAATAGATATGGATGAATGGGTATTTTAGAGGACAATGGGAAATATGGATTGGTATAACCTCACCATCCAGCAGCATGACCCCTGCTGCTTCTGTGGCAACCAACAGAGACTGACCCCAAGAGTCAGCACACACGATCTCATAGGGGAATGTGCTGCAGAATGGCTGAGACTCCCATGGCTACAACACACAAACACATCCAAATATGCAGAGACATGTAAGAGTACACAAACCATCCAGACTGGAGTCACTATCCACATTGTTTCATAGATTATAGATATAAATTCTGAGATACAAGCAAGATTGGTGGCCAATTATGTGCACACTACAGGAAATATCTATTAATTTCAAACCCTACAAGTGAAGTGAACGAATGAAGCGTTTCCACTACGTGGTATAGGCTCGGCTCGACTCGGCCTTTTTGCGTTTCCATTACGAAAAGGACCCGGAATCTGGTACCCAGTGTTATGACCCATAGGTGGGTCTGGGTGTCACTCCGTGGGTGTGTCCATTTTTCTTTGGCGTGAGTGGATAATGTGTTCCAGGTGCCTAGCCAGATTCCCCCCCGTGATTGGAGTAGCGGCCGGAGGCCAACCTTTAAAGACCGCGGAGCTGGTGTCGCACTTCCTCTACTCCCAACCCCGCCTTCATTCTGCCAGTGTTCCTGGTTCAGCAGTAGGGTGGGCTGCCTTTTTTCTTTTGTCTCGTTTTCTCCTGTTTTTTGATAAGGAAGGTTCGATCCTGTATTTTGGATTCTTTATTTTGCAGGTCAGCTTCATTTCTCGATAGTAGAGTTTTGTTTGTTGTTTTGACCAGAGCCCACCCCGAAGTTTCAGTTGCCTTTTGTCCAGTTGTCAGTATATTTATTTTGTGCCATGTAAATAAATCAATTTTGTTAAACATGCACAACCCGTGTCCAGGGTTTCTCTCTGTGGCTTGGGAGTGAGGAAAGGTGACTACACCTTTCATGTTGCACCCTAAGGTCCCCTAGTAACACCGGTACTAGTTTTTTGGTATCACCTCTGCCAAGGTTCCAGGACTGGGGACCAGATACTAAAACATGATGTGAAAACACTGCAGACCACTGATTGGTCAGAGTTGTCTCTGTGACCCGCCGTTTTACAAAAAACAGATGCGGAAGTTTACAGTAAATATAGCGGTAGGTTAATCCACATGATGACAGCCTGAAAAACTACACTATTCAGTCAGGAGATTCAGTCTTTGGTGGCTAACATAAAAATTCAGCATGAGCTTGACGAGACAACACGCAACAAGCGAGTTTATCAGCGACTCTGAGCAGATGACACGGATATAACGCGGTGCATCGCTATGACATCCAGGTACTGTAAAGTCGGTAGTATCCTGTAATGGAAATGGTCTCCAGGAATAGTATCTGGTACCCAAGTCGAGTCGAGCCGGTTCCACATAGAGGAAACGCGGCATAAGTCCACCTGTTCCACCTCAATAAAGAATACATTGCATCTGATCCTACACATTTTTGACATAAACTCCCTTTACACAGGGGTGGCAATCTTTGAGAGATCATTGAGCGATGAAAAACTGGCCAGATCTCTCAATGATCTTTCAATGAGCGCCCACTGAACACCAAGACCTCTCAATGATATCCATGGTCGCTATGGTCTCCTCAAAGTTTTGACTCGATCCAAAACAATCTCTCAACGATCACCAAGGGAAGCGATCTCACAACGAACGCCCAAGGAGACCCTCAACCCTCTCACTGATCTCCCAATGATCTCTCAGCAGTCTTTCAATGAACGCCAAATTTTTCCACCCCGAAGATAGAGATGGATGAGGGAATGGGTACGACTATCTCGATGACTCCCCCCATCTGATCTGACTGACCAGACAGTTTAAAGTAGGGGGCCAAAGGCAAGGATCTCCCAAACATTTACACAGAAACAGGTTTTTTGAGGCTTAGGAAATCATTGAGAGATTGGGCCAATTTTGGATCGCTCAGTGGACACCCAATGATCTTTGTGCTGTGTAAAGGAGCCCTTAGAAACTACAGTGATGACTGAGGGTCATTATTACAAGAGCATTACTGACATGTCTGGAGATTTAAGGCCTCTGGAAATTCAGTTTGGAATTGTAAAAAATATATGCTATATTCATAAACATCTGAAAGAAAATAGATATTAAAAAAACATCATTAGTACATTCAGCTGCTTAAACCATTTTTTAAACGGTGTTGTAAGCTAGTGATATTAGCCACACCATTTCTGGGCTAAGTGTGTCACTTGAGTGTGTTTGATAGTCAGTTAACCTTAAATATAGTCTGAAAGTAAAGGTGGAGGATATGTTTTCATTGGGGTTTGTCTGTCTGTTTGTTTGTTTGTTTGTTAGCAACATAACTCAAAGAGTTAAGGAACGATTTGGATGAAAATTTCAGGAAATGTTGATACTGGCACAAGGAACAAATGATAAAATTTTGGTGTCGATTGGGGGGGGGGGGGCACTGATCTGCCTTGGCAGAGGTCTGCGCTCTCTCCGAGTGCTTTTCTAGTTATTACTGCATCAGCCTTTCTCAGACCTCACCTTTTTCAACATTTAAGTCATTTGTATTAGAGTATGTAAGTTTTTTTCCCCACTTTTTCAAGCAAGTACAAAAAGTGTTTTTTTTTTTTTTTTTTTTTTTTTTTAATAAATCAGGAACACCCAACATTATTTGTTATGATTGAGAATACTTGCGCTCACCTCTTTTCTGCACAGGCCAGTGGTAACAAGGCTGGTTGGGGCATCTCCTCTTACAATGGTCTTCAGTTTCAGAGCCTAAAGAGCAGATGGCATTAGACATGACTCATAACAGTGACGCCAGTGAAACCTCTTTCCTGTGCCACTTCAGGCTGCCAGGGTTTACTGCACAGTCTGTGTTATGCCAGCGCCACCAGGGTAATATATACCTAACCGGGGATCGCTTCCTCAAATGAATAACGCGCCTGGTATTTAAACATTTGGATTTCAAGCTTCATCGCTGACCTTGCAGGATAGAGTTATGTCTGCTGCTTGGCGAGAGCTGTTGGGAGTTTCCTGAATTATGCACCTTGTATTACATTACTGGTGTCTCACTGGGCTGCTACTGTCATTTCCTTGTTTCGATGCTTTCTTAGGCATTTAGCCGTGGATGGAACAGATCTGCACAAGCAGATTGGCAGTGCAAGAAAGAGGACGTCTATGTTTATACAGTAATCATCTGCCAATTACCATCATGAACTCAGCTGTCAACCATTTACATTAGTATGTTCTTACATATAGAAGCAATGTAGAAATGATTTCATCAAAGCTCGCCTACACCGCATAAGGAAAATATCTATAACACTCCATAATACCCATGAAAATGAAACAGCGAGGACATAAAATCACCACGTGTAATGTGTATAATAGGGTTAGTTAGTATTCACAAAGTCTTTTTAGTTGAAGCAAACACAGGTCTCGTCTCAAACTGGATAATCAATGACTCAACATGTCTGCCTCTCTTTGTTTTCATGATTTCCAGCACAATGTGTTGATGCCTCGGCTTTGTGTTTATGAGTGGAGAGAACAACAGAAACAAGGTACAAAACACGAATAGGTACAGAAAACAAGGGTTAGCAGAAGATCACAAAGGAAACAAGGGAGACAGAATTACCCAGAGGGAAAATATGTTTTTAGAAGAAAAAAAAAAAACAACTTTGCTAAACTAATCTACTCTGCCACTGTCTTTCACAGCATATGGGATGTGATGACAAACTCCTGCAAAGTGTTTGTTTTGATAATAAGTGAAGAATAAACAGAGTATCTCCATTCACAGCCTACAAAGTGGTTGTATGAGACAGAGCTAAAAACCAGACCTGCATGACACTAATAAGTAACACATAAAAACATGTTTGATTAGTAACAATAAGCTAAAACCTCAAGTGTTCTGTTTTATTAAATAGGAGATATAAAAGGTATTTTGCAGGCTTATTACAAAGCTACTTGACCATTTATTTTTTTAGAGTAATGTACCTGTAGATTAAAATCATCTTTCAAAAGGTTTTTTTAAAAAACAAATTATTTGCACAGTGTCAAAGGTCACCTAGTTTCAGCACCACAGACAGTTCCTGACACCGCTTTCACTGTTTCTGTATAATCACAGTTACATCGGCGTCAAGGACAGAGGTGCGATGAGGTACAGAGCTCTGGCTCAGAGACCTATCATTATTCGTCCGAGATGACCTTCCTAAAAGCAGCTATCACTCTGACGTTATGTGTGGCAAGCCCCTCAGCAGGAGTATCTCAGTTTGTTTTGTTGATACACGTATCCCATTCTCTGGACTTCATGTTGTAGAAAATCTGGTTTTGGTCACTCAAAAGTGTTTTCAGACAGGTAGAGGGGTTCAAATATATGATTGACAGCTGCAGTTTAAATATGACTGTTATGATTCAGTCACACGTGATTCTACTGCTCTACTTTCTACCATATATAGATGCTTGGAGAGGACAGAGCTGCTGAAAGAATACGCATATTTGCAAATTCTGGATTTTTTTCTCATTATTTCACTCCCGCAGCTTTAAATCCAAGCATATACCACAGTAGAAAAGTAGAAAACTGTGGCTGTGTGTGTCCATTGTTGCCATTTTTGCACCAAGTATTTACATTATTTATTCAAATAAAACCAGGAGTCAGTTACAAGCTGAGTCTCTTATAACAGCCAGTGACAAATAAAGGCTGGTTCTCAATTACAGGCCAGGTAAAAAAAAAAAAAACATGGATAAATGTCTGTTTTCAACATTTTACTGTCCTAGATCACTCACCTTAAGTGTCACTGTGCAATTTTACCCACTGCAGGTGTGTGTCTTAATTTTCAGTAAACTGTCATTTGGTTTTAGGAGGTAAAATTCATAAAAAAGCTCTGTTAAGTAATAAGCAGATTCCATCCACTGAAATGCAAGAGTGTTTTTATTTTCTGATGGTTAAGGAATTGTTGCATTTGTAGAAAAGCAGCTTCTAGTACTTAGCATTGGTGCATTTTGTAGTAAGTGTGACCATTTCTAAATGGTAAATGGACTTATATAGCACATTTTCTACACCTTCATGGTGCCCAAAGCGCTTTACAAAGCCCCACATTCACAAACACACATACACTCATACACCAGTGGCCGGTTGCTGCCAGGCCCCACTGGAAGCAATTTAGGGTTCAGTGTCTTGCCAAAGGACACTTCGACATGTGGACAGTCAGAGCCAGAATTCAAACCCCCAACCCTTTGCTCATTGGACTACCCGCTCTACCAACTGAGCTACAGCTGCCCCCAGTTCTACTCATTAAACAGTAGAAATTATAGATAAAGGTCTGCGTCTAATACAAGGCCTGGTACCTTCAGCAGCTGAGGACACTATTTAAGGAAATACAGTATATATGTTTTTAAACAGTAGCAATTTTAACCCATAGGGACCCAATGTTCATTCATTCATTCATTTTCTGAACCCGCTTTATCCTCACTAGGGTCACGGGGGTCACTTGGAGCCTATCCCAGCTACATAGGGGGGAAAGCAGGGTACACCCTGGACAAGTCGCCAGTTCACCGCAGGGCTGACATATAGAGACAAACAATGTTACTTTTGTATATTTCGTTCTCTATATCTATCTTTTCTTTGAGATATATCATAATTTATTATGACATAATCCTCTGTATTTTGCGTTTTCTCAGTGAACATTAGGTATTTTCCTATATTATTATTATTACTATTATTATTATTATTATTATTATTATTATCATCATCAATATTATTATTATATAAAAAGTGACTTTTTCAGAAATATCTATCATTAACTGAACATAAAACCAAGTGTCTTCATCCACTGTCATTGATCCAACTCCATGGGTTTTACTGGTGAATCAATGTTGTAGAAGATGACGGTGTTTCCACGTTCCCTATGGAGCCTCTGAACATCCAAATGGGTCATATCAGATGACCATGAAACGATGATGAACTGCATTTTACACCAGTTATTTACATGAATTAGTAGGTTAGTGTTTCAGAAGTTATTAAACATTTTAAATCAGTAGATGGTTTTGGTTGTCAGTGGCTGTTTGGGTTTTTATGTAACTAAAATAAAAATGTGTAAAACCCCATTTCTGTGGCTATTGTCTTTTATATGAGCTAAACATTACTGAATTCACAGTAATATTAATATTCAGACAACATCATACTGTATGTGAGTACATTTCTGTGTATGTCTGATTACTTTACCTGTCCTATCCTGACAAATTCAGCCTGTCGTGCCTCCTCCTTCTTGCGTGCGGACTTGGGAGACTCAGGAAGAACATCACTGAAGGACCGTCGATTTAACATGTTCTGGGGAGAAAAAGGAACCTGCACATGGACCGCCAACACGCACAATATGGCCGACACACACGCAAACACACACACACAGACAGAGAAAAAGAAAGCAGAAAGGGGTCTAAGAAGCTGACCCTGGCACGGTGTGAGATCAGAGCAGCAGACGTGAAACACAGTGAGAAAAAAAAAAAAGTTGTGTTAGATGTGGGAAAAAAATACAAGATATAAGAGCAAAAGTGTCAAGAAGAGAGAGAGCCCTGTTGTGAAAGTCAGCATTGCAGTAGTATCCCGTCAGTGTGGTGCAGTATGCAGAGGCAGATAGAGGGGCTGCAGTGGAATTACAGCAGAACCAAATTCAGCAGAGGCTACAGTCACTGCCAGTGACTGAAGTGACAAGGAGGATGCAGAGGAGACCAGATCAAATTGGGCTGAAAAAGAGCAGATAAGAAGCAGTCAGTTGAGCAGTGCAGCTGTACCTTGTGCAGGTCAGGTGTGAGGTCCTGGTAGAGCGAGCGGATCAACATGTCAAGGGTCCGCTGTCGCTTTTGGGCAAACGTTGGCGTCTCCAGTGTGGCTTTCTCTCCATTGATTACTGCAGAGAAGGAAGATGCATCAGATTAGGAACAGAATTTTACTGTACATGCAGTCACTTTTAGGGGTGTGTATTGGCAAGAATATGGTGATAGGATACAAATGACAATAATAGGATCACGATACAATATATCACGATATATCACGATACTGTTAAAAAGGCACTTTTTTGTTTGTTTCTTTTTTTTTAATGATTATTTCCTTGAAGAATTGAATTACACCAGAAATATGCACAAATACTAAACACATTTTTATTTGATCAGAACAGGATCTAATGCTATATCACGAGGGATGTAACGATATGAAAATTTCATATCATGGTTATTGTGACCAAAATGATCACGGTTATCATTATTATCACGGTATTGTTGAAATGTGCTCAAAATGTTCAAAAAGTACTTTTACACACATTGAAAGAATTTAACCAAGTTGTATTTTGAAAAAAACAAACAAACAAACAAAAAAACAAATAAAATAATAGGCAAAATGTACTTTGTTGGCAGAAACATTCAAATGTTAACATGTAAACATCAAATATACAAATGTGCATTAAAGACTGCACCTTATAGTGATTGTTTGACCATTTCCCATATCAAGTTTGAGTTGAAAGTGCAGTAATCAAACACGGTTATCATAATTAGAATTTAAACGGTAATACTAACCGTCGGGAATTTTACCATGGTTTATTGTTATACCGGTAATCATAACATCCCTATATATATATATATATATATATATATACATATATATATATATATATATATATATATATATATATATATATATATATCACCAAATGTTCCTGTGTTCAAACTTAAATTACGTTTTACAGACATTACAGTTTAAGATCCTGTTCAAATGTTCATATTCTATTAGTTCAGAACTAACATCATAACATTATTTTTGTGCAATCCCAAGAAAGGAACTAACATTATTGAATAAAAGAGTGTTAAATAATAATAAACAAAACATAAAGAAAAAAGAAAAACAAAAATGAACCTCCACAATATCTGCATTTGAATAAATACCTAAAAATATCGATACAGTACTTTTTAATATCGATACAGTATTGTGAAATGAAATATCGCGATATATTGCTGACCCGATATTTTCTTACACCACTTGTCACTTTTAAGTTTTATTTCTTTTATCTTACATTTGACTAATAAAAAGTCCCTGAATTCTTGGTGATCAGTAAATACAGGCGGAGACGGGAGGGGTGGTCCGAACAGTGGAACACTTTCCTCTGAGAAAATCTTCAACCTGTGAAAAAAACAAAATATATGTAAGACCCTCCGGGCAAGTGACTATTTTTGGTCATTTCTGCATGTATTACCAGACAGTGACAGCAACAGTTACAGTGAGTCAACAATCTCAGGTCCAATGTGGTCTCCAGGGTCTGTAAGGTCCACCTCTGCATGAACAGTGAGTGGACCTGCTTTGTTAGGTACCATGAAGTAATGGTACTAATGTAAGGAATGATGTTCAAAGGGATCATGTGGATGTGGACAGGGGTCTGGATCAACACTGATGTTGATTTAATGTTTTAAAATACATGCTCATTTCATATTACATGTGCTTTTCTTGTATTTTTTTATATTTACGTTTTGGATTTTTTTTTTTTTTTTTTTTTTCCACTTATGGGCAAGGCACCAAATATGGTAACTTCATCAACCTTGATTTTCTACATGACAACAAAACAGCACTTATGTTTTTGGGATGTTCTAAAATACACTACAAAAAAAAGAGGGATATTTCTTTTTTTTGTAGTTTTTTGTTATTTTTGCCATTTGTAAATAAAACTGTCTGGTCATTAAAAAAATGTGTTTCAATTCAATTCACACACAAAAAAGTAAAAAGCATTGTGCAAGAATCCCAACTGAAAAAAATAGCCCAAAAATTCAAAATATCCTTAACTTTTTGTTTGTAGTGTAGTGTTCATTTCACCTTACATGTGTTTTTTCTTGTATTTTTTATTTCTTGGATTTGATTTTTTTTTTTTTACTTTTTTTTGTTGCCACTTACAGGTAAGGAACCAAATATGGTAATTTCATTGCCCTGATATTCTACATAATGAAAAATTTTGAAAAATTTCACAAAAGTAAGAAAGTCTTGTTATGTCCTGCAATAACACATTAAGGTTGAAATTTTGAATTTCAGAGTACTTCTGTGAGTGAACTACAAAGGGGTTAAACTGAACTCAAACTCCAGTGAATTTCTTTTAAACAAAGCCTTGCCGGTACAATGAAAATGACTTTTATATTCTCCAGACACCTGCTGAGAGGTTTTTATGCAAGAAAAAATTAAATGGAGTTACTAAACAGTCTGAATGGCCACTCACCTGTAACTGTTATTCTGGCTATTATACCTAACTAATGCAAAAATATCTGGTAGAGAATTAAAGGAAATACTGGTTATTGGACACAAGTATATTAGCATTCAGGTGTGATATCTAATCATTCTTCTGAGAATGCTCTGTGCTGTTGGTAAACACTTCATTTTTTTCCTGACAGACACTGTCCACGTGAAGGATACGGGTGAAGTGTGACCGGATCATAGAAGGCTTGAAGGACGACGATGCGTCATCCCCTTCCTGGAATACTATGGTGACAATGTCATTTCCAATGTGCCTCTTCCTCTCCACCTGCCAGAGAAGATGGAGCAGAAAGACACATTATGTACATAAACACAGCAAAATTATCTTTAAAGTTATTCACTGTGGAGGTAATGAAAGTAGTGGAATCATTTATAGCAGGGGTGTCAAACTTATTTTAGTTCAGGGGCCACATACAGGCCAATGTGATCTCAAGTGGGCCGGACCAGTAAAATAAAAGTATTATAACTTATAAATAATGACAACTCCAAATGCTTGTCTTTGTTTCAGCACAACAAAGTAAAATTACAGTATGAAAAAGTTGACATTTAGAACAAAAAATGTGAATAACATAATCATCCATGAAAAACCTGGAAAAATAAGTGCAATTTTAACAATATTATGCCTCAGTTTATCATTTACACATGTGCATTTGAACTTAGAGTGGATCTCAGTGGATCTACAAAAGCCCAAACATTAACCCTTTCATGCATTGTGGTCACTCCAGTGGACAGTTCTTCTCTAGCTGTTCTCTTGTATATTTATAGGTTTTGTTGTTTTAGTTCCATATCAGCCAACACAGTGAACACTTATGCAACATCCCATAATACACTGCAATTCATACCATTACTATAACTTTGCTGTTCTTGATAAACCTAATCTGCAGTAACACGTTTAAGCGTAAATCAGTTGTTATTTGTTAGACAAAAAAAGTTGTTTTTTGCATATAATATGAAGTAACTAGAAGCACTCGGAGAGCGTAGACCTCCGCCAAGGCTGATCAGTGGCCCCCCCCCTGGGTCCCCCCACCCCCGATCACCACCAAAATTTAATCATTTCTTCCTTATCCCATTTCCAACAAACCCTGAAAATTTCATCCAAATCTGTCCATAACTTTTTGAGTTATGTTGCACACTAACAGACAAACAAACAAACAAACAAACCCTGGCAAAAACATAACCTCCTTGGCGGAGGTAATAACTAGCATTAGAGTATGTTAAAACGTGAGAAAACATCAAATTAGCAGCCTTAAAAATGTTTTTATTTCATTGTTTTCATTTTACTTTCTGATATTGGGTTTTAAATACATGTTTCTTTACTTAAAAAATCAAATGCATGGACATTTTTGTAACCCCGTGGAAAAAAAAAAGAAAAAAAAACTCAATCGCAATTTTTTTATGCCGAAGGAGGTATAAAAACACACCAGAAAAAAAAACTCTTGACTAAGGTTCTCATAATTCATGCATGAAAGGGTTAAATAACAGGCATTTGGAACTGAAATACAGTCATGGAAAAAAAAAACATCAGACCACCCTTGTTTTCTTCAATTTCTTGTTCATTTTCATACCTGGTACAACTAAAGGTACATTTGTATGGACAAATATAATGATGGCAACAAAAATAGCTCATAATAGTTTAATTTCAGAGCTGATAATCTAGTCATTTTCTATACCATGAGCCTCCTGAATTTACACCAAAATGCTCCTAAAACTTTAATTTATCATCACCAGTGCAGCTTCCAAAGTCCTCAACCAGGAAACTGGTTAACCCATAAAGACCCAGTGCTACATTTGTGTCAGTTCCAAAATATTTTGTTTTCTCAATTTAATGTTTCTGAAGTGATTCATCAAAATTTATTCTGACATAATACTCTGTATTTTGTGTTTTTTAAGTAAATATCAGGTATTTTCCTATATTTCATTTATGATCATGTAGATGTTTATAAAAAGTTGCTGGTTATTATATCAAAAACAGAGAAAACTGAAGAAAAAATGACTTTTTCAGCAAAATCTATCATTAACTGAACATAAACCCAGTGTGTCCATCCACTGTCATTGATCCAACTCCATGGGTTTTACTGGTGAATAAATGTTGTAGAAGATGACGGTGTTTCCATGTTCACTACGGAGCCTCTGAACATCCAAATGGGTCATATCCGATGACCATGAAAAGATGACAAACTGCATTTTACACCAATTATTTACATGTATTGATAGAATTAGTGGATCAGAAGTTATTAAACATTTTAGATCAGTTGATGGTTTTGGTCATTGGTGGCTGTTTGGGTTTTTATGGGTTAAATAAATGTGCACAGGAACCAATAATTTCGCAAATCACTCCAAATCATAGAGATGTCAATTCAGGGCAGGTAATTTGTGGTGGAATCGTTAGTTCACAAATCGCACACATGGCAGATTCACATCAAATTAATATCACACGTCATCCCCAAATGAACAGCTACGGTCAAACCAAACCTGTAGCCATAATGTAATGTAATGTAAACATGCTCAGAGTGTGTGTGAGACGGACTGCAGTGGGATGAATAAGAGAGAATGGTTGGATGTGAATGAATATTTTATATAGATGGAGTTACAGATAAGCATTTTTTACAGTTTTTTAGTGTTTTAGTTTTTATCAATGTCTGTTTTTTTAATGATAAGCACTAATGATAATGATTAGAATCCGTGTATCATTCGTTTTTCCATTTAAAACCAAAAATTAAAAAACAAAACAAAACAAAAAATGACTCGGCATTAGTGCTACAACCTGGCACACTACATCTCTCCTTTTTAAGGTTAATGTATATTGTGCATTGTCCCTGTCTAAATAAATAAATAAAATGAAAATGAAATGAAAAACAAATATTGCAAATGACCAAAAGATAAAAAAAAAATGTTTATCAGTGTCCATAAAAACACAGAAAATGTGAAAATCTAGTTCATAGCTTGTCTTGCACACAGGGTACGATCAGAGGTAATTTCTTATTTCTTCATGCATTAAACAGGATAAATGTTCTCAGCTTGTGAGGCTCTGCAGGCTACGGCGACACTGTCTCCATGTTATTCTTTCTGTTTCCTTATTTATACCATGAGATCAAACGAACAGTAAAATATTTCCAGTTTGATCAAACATGTTTCGCCTGCAGGGCTCCAGTACAGTCATATTCCGTCATACGACTGCAGCTCCTGTTATCCATCAGCTGGTGACACACAACGGCCAACAGCCACACTCGAAGAGCACAAAGTGTTCCTTAATATTGACTGACAGAACGCCTTTTTATCTCAAGAAGAAATCAATTATGTGTCGGATCTGCTAAGCAACAACCATTCCAGATCATTCTCACTAATGCGGCCTGTCTGTATTTGTGTAATGATAAAGTGGAGCCTTTTTCTCGGCTAAATGACAAAGAGACAGAGGCCTTTGACCAATGTGTAATTCCATTTTCTGCAACTTCAGCAACGAGCATCTTACTGAAGCACAGCCAGTGGAATCATGTTTTCATTCAAACTCAGAGCCAAGGAGGAAACAAAATGGCAAAAAGTGAAGGTGAATTGATAAATCATTCTTGTTTCTTGACTTTTTATTACTGCTTAATTTATCCTTACATTATTTATTGCAATACTGTTTGGGCGGCAACCTGTCCCACGCATCTCAATAAGATTCTCTTAATTCAAAAGAAATTTTTAAGAATGATCAGTTTTTTCTACGAGACTCCACTCATCTGCTCCTCTTTTCCAAAAATTCAATCTTCTCTCAGTTTTTGATGTGAACGTTTACCAGACTTGTGTCTTCATGTACAAATATGTTCACTTAACTCATATTCTTCCTAAAGTTTTTCACCATTTCTTTATGTTGTCTTCTGTTATTCACAACTTTCCGACACGATTTTCAAGCAAATTTTCTCTTCCGTACTGCCGAACTTCAGTCTGTCAGTATTCTCTGAAATATCATGGACCAAATCTGTGGAATAATCTAAGACCTGAACTTCAATCAACATCTACTTTATCATTGTTTAAAAAGTATCTGAAAAGGTCTTTAATTCATGAAAAAATGTACGGCTGTGTATCACTCGATTTGTATTTGATGATTTGTAATGTGGATTACATTTTTATTGTTTTTATTTTAGTTTATTATTTCAGTTATATTGCATTTTTTAATTCTTTTTTTTAGTGTATTGTTCTTTTCGGGGGAGGTATTCATATAAGCCTTCTTTTTGGCTTCTAACCTCTCCTGCACAATGTTTTTACTTGTTTGAATGTTGTTGTTTCTTTCTATTGCTGTTTTATTTTGTGCAAATAAATTAACAAATTAACTAATTAAATGAATAATGAAGCAATTTAGAAGAACAGAAAGGACAGAGAAAAGAGAATAACAAGAAAGAAGAAGAAGAAAAATTATAAACCACAAATAATACATTGATCCCATGTCACTATTTAGACCACAGGTGTCAAACACATGGTCCGTGGGCCAGAACCGGCCCACCAAAGGGTCCAATCTGGTCCGTGCGATGAATTTGTTAAAAAGCAAGAATTAAACAGAAGATATTAACAATCAAAGATGTTAAAATCATTTTAGTTCAGGTTCCACATTCAGCAACTCCAAATTTTTCTTTTTGTTTTCATGTAAAAAAGCCAAATTACATGAAAATGTGTACATTTAGAAACTATCCTCAAACAAAAATGTGAATAACTGGAAAAAAAAAATATGAACAACCTGAAATATCTTTATAGAAGTAAGTGAAATTTTAACAATATTCAGTCTTTTACTAAATGTTTTGTGTATTTGTAGATCCACTGTGATCTGTAAGTTGTAATTCACATTTGTAAATGATAAAATGAGGCATAATATTGTGAAAATTGCACTTAAATTTCTTAAGACATTTCAGGTGTTAATGCTTTTTTACATTTTTAATGAAACTTTTTAGACGTAAACATTTTCATAATGTAATTTTACTTTTGTCACTGTTATTATTTTACTGGTTCGACCCACTTCAGATCATATTAGGCTGAATGTGGCTCCTGAACTAAAATGGGTTTGACACCCCTGATTTACACATATGACGTTTGTCAATTTAAAAGATAATTCTACGAGTCAAGACAGTTGGTGTTTGTGTCAAAGATAGTAAAGAAACATCAAATGTTGTGTTAAACAGCTCAGTGCACTGTATCTATTGTCAAGTGTCCTGCCCTGGTACATTTTAGCTCAGTCTTCGAGACAGAACTAAAAAATGTATTAAAATAAGTGAAAATCACTTCAGTTTGAACATGTTGAAGCTGCACAAATGTCTTCAACAGCTCTGAACCGGTCGCCTCTGCATCTTCCTGGTGCATCGTCTTCCTATTTACATATTTTCACAGTCTGATACTTTAGCAATTTTGTGTAAATGACGACATAATTCAAACAGGAGTAAAAAATCCCTTGTGTTTTGCCACTGACTTCAGTTTACTATTACACTGGGACCTCAGTTTGTCCCAGCTTTCTCTCTTTAATATAATCTTTAAACATTTAACTAAAGAAAGTTAAGAATTTATGCATGAAAAGTATTTCTCAATTTAACCTTTTTTGGTGCATTGTGAATTGTAATTCAAAATATCATTAAAAATATAAAATATATTCACAACAGTCTAGGGTGATACTTCTTTTTATTCATGATTGAGCCTTTCTATAAGACGGTGTCTTAGTCTACTGTCAGAAATACATCATTTAATCATACATACACTGTTGCAATAAAATAGTCTTCCCTCTTCTTGTGAAATGATTGTGACAATGTGATTTATTCTACATAAAGTGTAACTGTGTAACTAGACTCAATACTTGCATTTGATATAAATGACTTAAATTTACAGAATTTATTGCAGAAATATACATAGAAATGACAGTGACATTTCTGGTTAATCTATTGTTTTTTTTTGTGCAACTGAAAGGATCATCACCCTTATACACCATACCTTCTATATTGGCAAAAATGCAATAACTGGGGCAGATATTGTCATGAGAGCAGCATTTTTTTTTTGTTTTTTTTTGTTAACTGGCCATAAAGTTAAAATAAAATATTTTTCCCTCTTCTCATGAAATGATAGTGGCAATGTGACTTATTCTAGATACATAAAGTATAATGTGTTATTCTAGATACATAAAGTGTAACTGGGGCTCAGTATGTAATCATTGTACCAGGTCAAAGGTGAATACTGATGTGTAGAAATAGGAATAAAAAGAGGAATGTGTCTGAAAACAAAATTATTCCAACTTTACGCCAATAGAGTATAATGAATGTGTGTTTGGGTAGAAGTTGGTTGCAGAATGCTAACAATTGATTCACTGATTAACAGTTTTATAAATATTATAATTAAAAATACTGAAATCTAAAAAAAAGAAAAGAAAAAGACTCAAATCTAGAGTTTTAATAATTACCTTGAACATTTCCTGTATAAAACTCAAGCCTAATTCATAACAGAAGATGTTACTACGGCTCAAAACCATATGTAAACATCTGTATATTCTCTTAAATGACAGAAAAATGAAATAAGATATACTTTATTGACATTTATTGACACAAAAGGTGATGACAAATGAGAAACTCACCTGCTGTTTGTTCTCTTTCGAGTAGGGCAACATGGTGGACACGTGGAACATGAGCTCATGGCCCTGATATACTGTGTAGATGGATTTAATTCCTGTAGTGTCATCTGCAGAAAACAGACACAAACAGAACAGGTTGAAGGCTTTTTACTCCAGATTAACACTATCAGCCAAGTGACTATTTTTGGTCATTCCGCATACATTACAAGACAGTGACAGCAACAGTTCCAGTGAGGACAGTGAGTCAACAATCTCAGGTCCAATGTGGTCTCCAGGGTCTGTAAGGTCCACCTCTGCATGAACAGTGAGTGGACCTGCTTTGTAGGTACCATGAAGTAATGGTACTAATGTAAGGAATGATGTTCAAAGGGATCATGTGGATGTGGACAGGGGTCTGGATCAGCACTGATGTTGTTGGAATGTTCTAAAACACACTACAAACAAAAAGTTAGGGATACTTTTTTTTGGTCATTTTTTGTCATTTGTAAATTAAACTATTTCTGGTCATTAAAAAATGTGTTTCAATTCACACACGAAAAAGTAATGTTGTAATTATCCGAATTACATCCAAAAATAACGAAGCGAGACTCTCGGTTAAAAAGGACACATTCCTTTTTACTGCGGCAACTTGAAACACACATAACTTTTCACAACTCGTGGCATACATACATTTTACTTCTGTGAAAATTCCTAAGCTTCATAGGTAATGCTAAGCCTCATGGGAAACGTAGTTATCTTAATCTTAGCATTTATTATTGCTTATTTTTACACAACTTTGAACATAAATCACAAATGAAATATATTGTATCTTTTTACTCAGAAATAAAGTAACATGCAATTTTATATGCATTACAAAATTATAATAAATACAAACACAAATTACTTGTACGTTATCTTTCCCAAATAAAGTCGCAAGTAAAAAGCGCTGTGCAAGAATCCCAACTGAAAAAAATTGCCCGAAAATTAAAAATATCCTGAACTTTTTGTTTGTAGTGTACATGTTCACTTCACCTTACATGTGTGTTTTCTTGTATTTTTTACTTCTTGGGATTTAAACTTTCTCAAATTTCCCCTTGTGGGACTAATAAAGGCATATCTTATCTTATCTAATTTTTTTATTTTTTTTTTGAGGTTTTTTTTTTTTGAGTTTTTTTTTGCCACTTACAGGTAAGAACCACATATGGTAATTTCACTGGCCTTGATTTTCTACATAATAAAAAAGAAAATTGAAAAATTTCACAAAAGTAATCAAATTTTGTTGTGTCCTCCAATAACACACTAAGGTTAAAATGTTGAATTTCAGAGTATTTCTATGAGTGCTCTTTAATGCAGTCATGAAGTAAGCAGGAGTTGGGTGGTCTTACTCTTGGTGTCGAGCCCTCCACGGTACCCCGCCCATCCCTGCAGCGTGATGGTATCCCCCAGCAGATTCAGGAACTTTTCAAAGCTCTCACTCCCCGTCTCTAAAAACAAGCACAGGACTTACACTTAACAAATGCCACGTTATCTCCAAAACTATACAGTAAATTGTTCTGTTATAGCACAGGTGTCAAACATGCGGCCCGAGGGCCAAATCTGGCCCGTTACAGGGTCCAATCTGGCCCTTGGGATGAAGTTGTGAAATGCAAAAATTACATTAAGATATTAACAATCCTTTTAGTTCAGGTTCCACATTCAGACCAATTCAATCAGACCAGTAAAATACTATCATAATAATCTATAAATACTCACAACTCCATATTTCTGTCTTTGTAAATGTAAATATTTTCATGTATTTACACTAAAACAAAGTATAATTTCACAAAAAATTTGAATAACCTAAATTTGAATAACCTGAAATGTTTTAAGAGAAGTACAATTTTAACAATATTCTGCCTGATATTAAATGTTTTGTGTATTTGTAGATCCACTGTGATTTGTAAGTTATAATGTACATGTGTAAATGATAAACTGAGGTAGAATTTTACTTTTTTCACTCTAAAACATAGAGAAAATTTTGGAGTTGACATTATTTATATATTATTATGTTATTATTTTACTGGTTCGGCCCACTTCAGATCAAATTTAGATGAATGTGGCCCCTGAACTAAAACGAGTTGGACACCCCTGTGTTATAGGGTCAAAACACAGTACTGTCCTGTCACAGAGCGAACTTTAATTGATTGCCATTCAACATTTATATCAATATAAGGCAGCTCCATGTTTTGGATAATCCTTTATGGTCCAACTAAAGCAAAAATGAACTTAAAAGTAAAAATGTGAGTCATTTAGCAACACTAATCTATCAAACTGTCTCTAAAATGCCCCGTCAGAGAGATTTTGAATACCGTGTTTTGATCCTATAGAACCTAAACCAACGCTCAGTAACTTACCATTACTGAACATCTCATCATCAGTGAGCTGTCCGTCTTTGGCGTACAGCACGCCAAATTTAAAGTTGACAGAACCCTGCCAAAAAATAAAAACAGATCAGTGAAATCAATCATATCAAATACTTTTTAATCATAATCTGACAGTAATCAGAGTTGAGTATTGTTGTGAGGTTTACACTGTCTGGTTTATTGAAATTTATGGTTTAAGACCAAAAGTAACACTACTCTGATGAATTAAATCAAAGAAATCGTTAACGTATTTGCTCCACCTTTTTTTGAATCAAATACGTTTATTGATTTTCTGACATGAAAGAAAAGATACATTATGTTCAACTAAAGATCAAATCTTTCAATACAGAAAACAAACATCAAATGCCCAGCAAAAAAAAAAAAAAAAAAAAAAAAAAAAAAAGAAATCCTTCCTTCCTCCATCTTTTACAGGATAATTAGTGATCTGCAACTTATTGAGTTTCAAATGTAACCTTTCCACAACTAGTGAATATTATTACCCAACATGAAAGTGTTGACAGTAGGGATGTAACGATTACCGGTATAATGATAAACCACGGTAAAATTCCCAGTGGTTAGTATTACCGTTTAAATTCTAATTATCATGATAACCGTGTTTGATTACCACACTTTGACAACTCAGAGAGAGAGAGAGGAGAGAGAGAGAGAGAGAAAAAGAGAGAGAGAGAGACCTGTTTATCATGATAACAAATAGAGATACAACAACGATGCAAATATCCAATACCATGTTGTAATTCTAAATCAGTGTGGTATTAGTTAAACACAGGAATTAGGCGTTATTACCCTGTCAATATGGATTTTTAAATTTAATTTTACTGTAATTTTGTAGAGCAAGAATGCGTTCTATGATAGATTTAACAGACGTACCATCTTACTTCACTTTCGGATAATGGCAGTGTTTGCTATTCAAAATTGCTATATTTATTACTCTTGGGTATTTATCTATCTATCTGTCTGTCTGTCTGTCTGTCTGTCTGTCTGTCTGTCTGTCTGTCTGTCTGTCTGTCTGTCTATCTATCTATCTATCTATCGCTGAAAAAGAAACTAAAACAAACTCAAACTCAAACTTGATATGGAAAATGGTCAAACAATGGCCATAAGGTGTCATCTTTATTGCACATTTCTGTTTGATGTTTACATGGTAATATTTGAATGTTTCTGCCAACAAAGTACATTGTGCTGTTATTTTATTTTATTTTGTCAAAACACAACTTTATTAAATTATTTCAGTGTCTGTGTATAAGTACTTTTGAGCATTTTGAGCACAATTTCAACAATACCGCGATAATAATGATAACCATGATAATTTTGGTCAAAATAGCCGTAATATGAAATTTTCTTATCCTTACATCCCTAGATGACAGTATGTATTTAGTCTGCAATTACATAAGAGCAGTAAATATAAACAAGGACAGGATTGTTTGTAGTGTAAAGTGTGTGTGTGTGTGAGAGGGGAGTATAGTCTCTGTTATATTTTATATCAGGTAAAGAATAAAGACCTAAGACACAGTACAGTCTTGACATAGACATGGCCTCTAGCCCTGCACACACCAGTATGATCGATGTATGATCCCTTACCTCCTGTTCCTCCAGCACCAGCAGATCCTGAAGAAAAAGGACATAACACTTATCATTTGCAGTGACCAAACCTACGGTACAATATGGCACAGCCTCAGGATATACAGTACAGTAAAGGTGCAGCTGATAACAACTGGCATAAAATAGACTGGTGCTACATTTCAGTAATGGTGGAGCTGCTGCTGCTGCTCTGGTGTTACTCTCTCACCTTCTGAATATCAGGGTTGAGGATCTCCCTGGGGCCTTTCTCAAACCTGTCCATGTTCATTGCACTGGAAATAAGGAAGGAAGAAAACAGGAGGGATCGCTAAGTATTGACAGAAGGCGGATAGCCCGGAGGGTTAAACAGGAGAAAAAATAAGCGAGACCTGATACAGGGGATTTTTCATCCTGTTTGGACCATTTGTACTCATTCAGAGATTGAATGCTGCTGTTTTTCAACCTGAGGAATTTAGAATCTCCTCTTTCACTCATTTTGTTATATCCAGTGTCACTCACAACATCACAATATGTGCTGCACAGCTCCAGCACTTAATGATTGATAAATAAGGAGAAAATTTGCAATATATAATAATAATAATAATGATAATAATAATAATAATAATAATAATAATAATAATAATAATAATAATAATACATTTTATTTATAGGCGCCTTTCAGGACACTCAAGGTCACCGTACAAAGTTGTTAAAAATAAATAAAAATAAAACACGATTAAAATTACATATATACATATATAAAACACATAGGTACATAAAATGGCAGTGGATAAAATATATATGAGGTTCTATCACACATTCTCCCACATGGTGAAAAAACAGCTACTATCAAACCAAACCTTTAGCTATAATGTAATGTGATGTAAACATGCTCAGAGTGTGTGTGACAGACTGCAGTGGGACATAAGAGTGAATGGTTGGATGTGAATGAATGTTTCACATAGTTGGGGTTATAAATATGCATTTTTTAAAACTTTTTTTTTAATGTTTTAGTTTTAATTAATGTCTGTTCCTTTAATGATAACATCAGCCTGCCCAGGGACTACAGGTGGAAATTAGCACTAGTGCAACAACCTGGCACACTACATCCCTCCTTTTTAAGGTTAATGTATACTGTGCATTGTCCCTGTCTACATAAATAGATAAAATGAAAAAAAAAAAAAAGAAAAATGTTCTAGTGTAAAATATTTTCAGTCATTGCTGTTAACCCTTTATCGCAGTGGTTCCCAACCTTTTTTGCCTTATGACCCCATTTTAACATCACAAATTTCTGGTGACCCCAGACATTCAAAATGGAGACTTTTTTTTTTTTTTCTAAAATTAATTTGTTTTTGATTATGTAATAGTTTGCTATTCTATGTTGCAATTAAGTGTTAATTTTAGAGAACATTTAGTCTATATAATGTATGATATTATGGACGGAGGCAGTAAAGCCAGGTGTAGATTACTGCACAAAGTGAGAATTTTATTTTCCTTGGTCACGATATGTACAGTCAGTCCAGCTTGGATTTACAAGGCTGACAATTAATACTGAACAAACAAGAACTCAAACTATGAATTATGAAAGAGCTGCAGCATCTGAAACCAACCACAATGAACATTTGACAGATAAACAGAACCACAGTGCTGCAGTTTCAGCTTCAGAGTTTGTCATATCTTTTATGTATTTGATTATCTCTCTCAACTCACCATATATTTTTTTATTAGTAAGTTGTTGTTGTTGTTTTTGTTATGAATTACTAGAAATTTCAGATGACCCCATTTGATTTCCAAGCGACCCCACATGGGGTCCCGACCCCAAGGTTGAAACACACTGCTTTGTTGAGTAAGTGACTATTTTTGGCCATTTCTGCAAGAATTATAGGACAGTGACAGCAGCAGTTCCAGTGAGGACAGTGAGTCAACAATCTCAGGTCCAATGTGGTCTCCAGGGTCTGTAAGGTCCACCTCTGCATGAACAGTGAGTGGACCTGCTTTGTTAGGTACCATGAAGTAATGGTACTAATGTAAGGAATGATGTTCAAAGGGATAATGTGGATGTTGCTTTAATATTCTAAAAGTGATGTTTTAATATTCTAAAATACGTGTTCCTTTCACCTTACATGTGCTTATTTTGTATTTTTTATATTTACTTCTTGTATTTATTTATTTTTGCCACTTATGGATAAGGAACCAAATATAGTAACTTCACTGACCTTTATTTTCTATATAACAATAAAATATTTATGAAAAATCTCACAAAAGTAATAAAGTCTTGTTGTGTCCTCCGATAACACACTACGGTTGAAATTTTGAATTTCAGAGTATTTCTATGAGTGAACTATAAAGGGTTATATACATTCAGTCATTCTAAATGAATGAATGAATGAATGAATGAATGAATGGGAAAAGGATAAATCTGGACATAGTTGTTTTTCTAACTGACTGAATCAGGTTTTGCTTTGAGATGCTTTTAAGGCACATTGCTATATGCTTTTAGTACCTTGTGATTCATTGATGGTGTTTTACACGTTATGAATTTAGTGTTTTATGTATAATTTTAGAACTGTGTTTTATGTATGTTTTAGTGTAGATGTATGGATGAAACCTCTATTGTCTGTAACTTCTGCTGCTACGGTCTTGGCCAGGACACCTTTTACAGGAGATTTTTAATCTCAACAAGTCTTTTTCCCGGTTAAATAAAGGTTAAACAAATTAAATTAAATGATGTCTTTACAGGCAATACTTGGCTTCTTGCCTGTCTACATTTGTACATTAATTGAGAACAGAAATTATGTTACTTATTCTCTCCATACAAATGATCATCCATTGCTTTCTGTTCCATTTTCCTGTACAGAACTGGGTCAAAGGGCTTTTGTTTACTCTGCACCTTATGCTGGAAACTCAGTCAATTTCTTTGACTGCTTTTAAGTCCAAACTGAGAGTTCTTTAAGCCGACTCCATAACTTGCACTTGTTTTTCTTAATCTTCTTGTAAAAAGAGCTGTAAGAAAATATCGGCTCTGCAATATATCATGATATATCATTTCACAATACTGTATCAATATTAAAAAGTACTGCATCGATATTTTTTGGTATTTATTCAAATGCAGGAATTGTGTAGGTTCATTTTTGTTTTTCTTTTTTGTTTATATTTTATTTACAATTATTTAACACTCTTTTATTAAGTAATGTTAGTTCCTTTGCCGGAATCGCATAAAAATAGTGTTATGATGTTAGTTATGAACAAATAGAATATGAGCAGCTGAACAGGATCTTAAACTGTAATGTCTGTAAAACATAATTTAAGTTTGAACACAGGGACATTTTGTGATATAGCATTAGATCCTGTTCTGATCAAATAAAAATGTGTTTAGTATTTGTGCATATTTCTGGTGTAATTATATTTATGTTTAGGTTTATGCATTTGGCAGACGCTTTTTTCTAAAGCGACTTCAATTCTTCAAGGAAATAATCATTTAAAAAAAGAAACAAATAAAAAATTGCCTTTTTAACAGTATCATGATATATCGTAACATGTCGTATCGTGATCCTAGTATTGTGATTTGTATCGTATCATCAGATTCTTGCCAACACACAGCCCTACTTGTAAATGTTATTTTACTGACCGTTTGTCAAATGTGTCTGTTAAACAGTCATGGCAAGAATGATTGTTTTCTTCAATTTCTTGTTCATTTTGATGCCTGGTACAACTAAAGGTACATTTGTTTGGACAAATATAATGATAACAACAAAAATGGCTCATAAGAGTTTAATTTCAGAGCTGATATCTATCCATTTTCCATGTTTTCTTGATAATAACTAAAATCCCTTCAGTTCTTACATCAGTATCTATGGCATTGTACTGACTAAAACAGTGCTTTTAGGCATTCCATGTTTTCTTTTCTGTCTGTTTTAGTCACATGATACACACAGTAGTTAGTACTGGATTGCATAACCATGGTTTTTGATGTCTTTTGTTGTTCTCATAATTTTTTCCGTGACTGTAAGTGTAATCTTGTAACTATGTGTTGTATTTGCCGATGCCTATCTTGGCCAGGACTCCCTTGTAAAAGAGGTCCTTGATCTCAATGGAATATTTCCTGGTTAAATAAAAGTTAAATAAAAATAAAATTATGTCGCAGGGTGAATACAGTCAACAGTTTAAATTTCCAGACATACTATAATAGCAGGAGAACAGTGTCGGCAACTCTCACCTTAGGATGGACTTGACGGATAGTGTTTTGGTTGGGCTGTAGGGGAGGCTGATCTTCAGAGTGCCCTGGGGGAGTAAGAATGACACAGATCAGGGATTATAACCTCTTAACACAGCGGGTTTCAACCGTCTTTTCTCTGAGAAGTCATTCACTCATAATAACATGTTTTTGTGGCTCTGAACTGGTGCCTGCAGTTATTCAGAGGGTTCATAAAACACTTCTCTACAAACTTGCTGTACTGTTCATTCATGTAAAGAACCACCAAAAAAAATATTATGACATCTGTAACATATTTAAGTAAGCCATGAGGGATGACTTTAGGGCTGATCTATGCAAAAAAAAAAAAAAAAATCACATTGCAATAATTTTGACAAATTTTGAGAGTTTATTTATTTATTTGGTTTATTTGATAGGGACAGATACAAAAGACATAGACCAACTGTAACACAGCAATCCCATGCACGCATCATAGTGCTTATTATAGCAAAAGCTAATTTGCAGCACCGGTCCCTAGATGGGCTTTTATGAAAAGTTAAAATACAGAGAGGAATGGAGAGACAATGACCTTTTACATACAAAACTGTGGTAGTTTAAGAAGTCTTTTTTTTTTTTTACTTCCACAAATTAAAAAAAAAAAAAAAAAAAAAAATACAAGGGTTTATAACAACATGTGTTCCTCAGCTTATGGAGAATGCACACTGTTGCCCATAGAGTTAGAATAATTTTGTTTGCAGACACATTCCTCTTTTGATTCCTGTTTATACACATAAATAATCACCTTTGACCTGGCGCAATGATTACATACTGAGTCCCAGTTACATTCTACGAAGAATAAATCATATCACAATCATTTCATGAGAAGAAGAAAAAATATTTATTCCAACTTTATGGTCAACAGTGTAATTTGAATGCCAGGGCATCTCTGGCTGTCTGAAACCATAATAGTTGATTTATAATGGTAGCTTCTCACACATTTTACTCATTAAAAAAAAACAAAACAAAAAAAAAACTGCTGCTCCCATGACAATATCTGCCCAAATTATGGCATTATTGTCAATATGGAAGGTATACTTTACAACGGTGATGATCCATTCGGCTGTACAAACAAACCATGGATAAACCAAAAATGTCACTGTCATTTCTATGTATATTTCTGTTATTTACATTATTTATTCTATTCAATACCAATAAATAACTCCATCTTCATTTGGTATAGTGTGTATTTTTGGCCTTTACTATAATGACTAGTGAGCGAACTGAAGAAAAAAATGTTTATGTTTACAGGTTGGAAACTAAAATGCTATTAAAAGATAACATTGATGTTTTTAATTCTTATCATCATAGAATACTGAAAAATCACTGAAAAACTGGAGGCACATTAGACGATACTGAAAAATAAAGCACATTAAAGCATATTTTATGGTCCATACATTTGTGTATACTACTGTCTGATATTGTCACATGTAAATTGAAAAAATTATTTTAAAATACCTAACTATGTTGCAGTGTTTCCACGTGCCTAAGTTCAGCCTCATACAGCCTTTTCTGAGTGTATCATGTACAAACATCATCATCCAAACAGCATCAATTAGCTTGGAAAAGGTTTGAATGTTAGCTTGAGCTGTGGTCTAATGAAGCTGTGATGTTTAAGTGTTTTAATATGAGATGACTCCAAGTGTTGCTACAAAGATGAGCTTCTTCAACAGCTCTCTCTACATTTCAATTATTTAGATAAAACCTCTCATATCTGCTGCCTGAATAAGTCAAATGGTTTCCTTCTGATACTTTTTGGTGCAGCACTATCTACTAACTAATACTAGCTGTCAGAAGATAGTTAATGTTAGTTCTGTCAAGACTTAAAAACTGGAAAACATTTCGAAGGAAGAATAGGAAATGCCGGAGAAGTTAAATGTACAGCACACAACATACTTTTCAATTAGTGGTAGAATAATTATAGACAACCAAATTAAACTGAGGCAGTTCAAGTCAAACAAAGTTGTCCTCTTGAGCAGCAACAACAACATCCTGTACCACTGAGAGTCTGACAGGAACAAGACAAATCATTGTGATCAGGCAGCGGAGGTGCATCCCCCTAATCAGGTTCCAGATGAAGCTAAAGGCCAAAATTAGATCCAGCTATCTCTGTCATGATGCTGAGTCACCACACAAACAAACAAACAATTATGAGCATGCATATCCCAAACACCTGCACACAAAGTGACCTAAAAGAGATTTAGCATCTCCAAAGGTGCAATAATTTCAGATTTACAAAATAAGACCAATGTCCCTGTATCTCACTGGCATGTTCTATCAAAAAACAACAAGTTGAATTTGTGAGGTTGTCAGGTTCTGTCTCTGTTAGGGGTGTAAGAAAATATCGGTTCTGCAATATATTGCGATATTTAATTTCACAATACTGTATCATATTAAAAAGTACTGTATCGATATTTTTAAGTATTTATTCAAACGCAGATATTGTGGAGGTTCATTTTTGTTTTCTTCTTTTTTGTTTGTATTTTATTTATTACTATTTAACACTCTTTTATTAAATAATGTTAGTTGCTTTGTTGGGATTGAACTAAAATAATGTTATGATGTTAGTTATGAACTAATAGAATATGAACATTTGTGCAGGATCTTAAACTGTAATGTCTGCAAAACATAATTTAAGTTTTAACACAGAAAAATTTTGTGATACAGCATTAGATCCTGTTCTAATCAAATAAAATGTGTTTAGTATTAGTGCATATTTCTGGTGTTATTTAATTCTTCAAGGAAATAATCATTTAAAAAAAGAAACTAAGAAAAAAACTGCCTTTTTAACAGTATCATGATATATCATGATATAACGTATTGTGACCCTAGTATTGTGATTTGTATCGTATCACCAGATCCTCTCCAGTACACACCCCTAGTCTCTATGTTAGAGTCCTGTGGTCTTGATGTAGGAGATCAATCTCCCAATAGCAGTGGGTGGTACTTTCACTGGAGGAGAACTCCACAAATTAAATAAAAGTCCTCATATGACCTCCTATCAGTGCTGAGTAGTAACTATACTGATATCTGTAACCACTTCCATTGTATAAACCATCAGAATATGGCCCATTATAGCTAAAGGCAAATTTTTAATGTTTCAAAGATTCATCGGGAATTCAAAAATCTAAATTTATCAAAACTGTGAACACACTTTGTAGAAACTGTCCTATGGAAGGTGCATACATTTTTTTTTTAATTCATCTGACCAGTAGTTACAGAGAAGAAGACTGTTGAAATGCAGATATTGGTGACTTTGAGTTTGACCCTTCAAGGTCACTCCAGGTCAAAGGTCATGGACCCAAATGAAAGCCCATATATGACTTCCTATCAGTGCTCAGTGGTAACTATATTGATATCTCTAAACATTTCCGTGTTATAGGCTATCAAAATATGGCCCGTTATATAAGTAAAGGCAAATTTGTAATATTTAAAAAAGTTTAAAAATCTAAATATCTCAAAACTGAACAGACTTTGTAGACATTGTCCAAAGGCCGGTGAGCTAAAAAGTACCATCTACAACTGTGTGTCAAAGTGAAAAATGTCCACATTCAGGTGTAATCTGTGCCCTCATGCACTAAATCACAGGTGTCAAACATGCGGCCCGGGGGCCAAATCCGGCCCGCCAAAGGGTCCAGTCCGGCCCTTGGGATGAATTTGTAAAATGCAAAAATTACACTGAAGATATTAACAATCAAGGATGTTAAAGTCATTTTAGGTCAATTCAATCTAAAAATGATCAGACCAGCAAAATACTGTCATAATAACCTATAAAAAATGAAAACTGCTAATTTTTTTTGTCTTTTGTAAAATTACACAAAAATGTTTATACTTACAGACTAGCCTTTAACAGAAAATGTGAATATCTGAAATGTCTTAATAATATTCTGCCTGTTATTTAATGTTTTGTGTATTTCTAGATCCTCTGTGATCTCTAAGTTGTGATTCACGTGTATAAATGATAAACCACGGCGTAATATTCTTAACATTGCACTTATTTTACTAAAGAACTTTCAGGTTGTTCATATTTGTTCATGTTATGTTCGAGTACAATTCATAGATGTAAACATTTTCATTACAGAATTTTAATTTTTTCACTCAAAAGTTATTATTATCCTGTTATTTATATTATTTTACTGGTCCGGCCCAATTTATATCATATTAGGCCAGTGGTTTCCAACCTTTTTTGGCTCTTGACCCCATTGTAACATCACAAATTTCTGGCGACCCCAGACATTCAAAATGGAGATTTTTTTATTTATTTTTTTGCTAAAATTAATTTGTTTTCGATTATGTAATAGTTTGCTGTACTATGTAGCAAATAAATATTAATTTTAGATGACATTTAGTCTATATAATGTATATTATTATGGACAGAGGCAGAAAAGCCAGGTGTAGATTACTGCACAAAGGGAGAATTTGATTTTCCTTGGTCAGGATATGTACAGTCAGACCAGCTTGGATTTACAAGGCTGACAATTAACACCGAACAAACAAGAACTCAAACTATGAATTATGAAAGAGCTGCAGCATCTGAAACTGACCACAATGAACATTTGACAGATAACACTGGTCAACAACAAATTTATTGTTTAAGTTTTTTGAGCTGATTTAGGATCATTTTGGTGTGCTGAATCCAAAAATCACATTAATTTTGCTCAGTCAGGTCAACTTTCTGAACTCTGCTACATATTGGCTTTTTAACATTTTTGCTTACATTTATGGGCATTTTCACATCATATGATACAAAATTCTTTCATATTTCTTGCAATAAACGAGTTCTGAACATTTTACTTTTGCCAATTTATGATTAATGTTTTTTTTTTAATATTACAGGTGAATGAAATGGCTTCGACTAGAAGATCTTGCAAAAATAAGCCTGACATATTCTGCTACATCTGCGGTGAATACACCATTGTACCTAACAGGAATCAAGTCACAAGTTTCATAAAGTGTGCTTACTAATCTCATTTTGGTATTAAACTTGGTGACCAAGATAAAGTTTGGGCGCAGATTGTGAGAAGATCAAATTTTTCAAAATCAAATTAGCAAAAAAACCTGACCTGATTGAGAAAAACAGATGTCATTTTTGGATTTAGCGGTGCAAAATGGTCCTAATTCAGTTGAAAAAACCTAGACAACTTGCAAAAAACATTTTTTTGTAACCCAGTGTAATATTCAGTTTCAGACTCGGAGTTTGTCATGTCTTTTTTTGTATTTGATTATCTCTCTCAACTCACCATACATTTTTTATTACTAAGTTGTTTTTTTATCAATTACTAGAAATTTCAGGCAACCCCATTTGAATTCCAGGCAACCCCACGTGGGGTCCCGACCTGAAGGTTCAAAAACACTGTATTAGGCTGTATGTGGCTCCTGAACTAAAATGAGTTTGACACCCCTGCACTAAATCATTTCGTTATTTTCCTGGTATTGTGGTTAAGGTGGCAGATGGTGGACTCACCGTCTTCCTCCAGAGGATGGCTCTGTACTGAGGAACCCGCTGGTTGTTCTGGTCTGAAAGGACCACAGACAGGTAGAAGGGATTCTTCTCTGCGTCTGTACCCACGTAGTTTTGGTGAACTGGGAAAACACAAGACAGAAACATACGCTGGAGTTTTATTTAAACATGCAGAAAACAGGCTTTTATCCACACTCCCTTTCATTCCCCCGCTCTCTTATCTTGGTTTCTCTGGGTTTTTTTCCCTCCTCCTTCCTGTCCTTTCTTTGATATTTTTCATCTCTTCTTTCTACCCCCATCTCCACACGCTCTATGTGTGACATGGGCAACGGCAAAGACCTCCGACAACAACACAGCAAAGTTACACATTCATGTCAGTGTCTCTTTGGTTGACAGGGTAACATCTTCAGAAACAATGCCAGACCTCCAAACCCAATTAAATGCAGGATCTCTGCCTGCAACACCGTTCCCTTTCTTCTCTCATCTGAAGCTCTCTCTCTTCTAACAACATGTTCTCATTATTTGTCTTCCTTTATTTTCCGTGACCTATACTTTTCTGCCTACAGGAAATGATACTTTGAGAGGTCATTATATGCTATTAAACATATACATCTACATTTTCCTGAAAGCACACTGAGCGTCTAGAGCACAGGTGTCAAACATGTGGCCCGGGGGCCAAATCCAGCCCGCCAAAGGGTCTAATCCAGCCCGCGGGATGAATTTGTGAAATGCAAAAATTACACTTTAGATATTAACAATAAATGGTGTCAAAATCATTTTAATTGAGGTTCCACATACAGTTCAATTAGATTTAAAATGGGTCAGATCAGTAAAATATTATCATAATAACCCATAAATAATGACAACCCCAAATTTTCTCTTTGTTTTTTCGCTGTAAAAAAGTTAAATTACATGAAAATATTTACATTACCAAACTATACTTTTACAAAAAATGTGAATAACCTGAACAAATATGAACAAACGGAAATGTCTTAAGAAAAGTAAATACAATTTTACCAATATTCTGCCTGTTACTAAATGTTTTGTGCAATTGTGATGCACATGTGTAAATGATAAACTGATAAACCGAGGCAGAATCTGGTTAAAATTGCACTTGTTTTCCAGTTGTTCATGTCATTCAGATTTTTAAGGAAACTTTGTAGATGAAAACCTGATCATAATATAATTTTACTTTTTTCACAGTTATCATTTTACTGGTCTGGCCCACTTGAGATCAAATTGGGCTGAATGTGGAACTGAACTAAAATGAGTTTGACATCCCTGGGCTAGAGTCAGGAGTTATTTTCATATGCAGTGAAAGACAACAGTGAACCATAAACCTGATCAAAGACGTATCTGATTGTAAGTCCAAGCTCTATTTCAACTGGGTGCTTGATCAGACGGGAAACGCTCGTGTTAGAATAGTTGGCCTTGAGTTCATAATGTGGTATGTTGTACGATGCAGTCAGATTCGCTCAGGCTGTGAGACACAGATGGCTCTGCTTCAGTCCAAACAGGTCGAGCCAAGTTTCTGGAGATGTGGCTCATTTTAAACCGGCCATGCCATAGCATTATTAGACCCCGGGTAGTGGAGAAAACACATGACTGTCTTCTACTTGCCTTGTTTTTGTTGAACTTTCCTTCACAATTACCTGCAGACCCTGTCCTTTTTTGAGCGTTAAACATACGGCCTGAGGGCCAAAATCGGCCCGCTGAAGGGTCCAGTGTGGCCCCTGGGAAAAATTGGTGAAATGCATATTAAAATGCAATATTAACAATCGTTTTAGTTCAGGGGCCACATTTTTTTTTTTTTTAATTTATTTTTATTTATTTATTTATTAGGGACAGTGCATATTAATGAACATCTACAACAATTGCAGCTGTAAATATGACAGATTGTAGCAGCAGTGCTAATTTCCATCTGTAGTCCCTAAGCAGGTGACAGGAAAGACAGCTGACAAAAAGGCAAAACATCATAAACTCATCATAAAAAGACTGTGGACAAAAAGGCAAAACATCATAAAAACACACAGAACAACACAGTGAGGAAAATCTCCTGATGGTCACAGGCTTGGTTTTCCTTTCATTCAGCCCAATTCGATCTAAAGTGGGTCAGTCAGTAAAATAATAGCATAATAACCTATAAATAATGACAATTTAACATGATTTTGTCTTTGTTTTAGTGTAAAAAATGTAACATTACATAAAAATCAAAACAAGCTTAAATATCTTAAGAGAAGAATGTGCAATTTTACATATTGCATATTCAAATATTCTGCCTGCCACTAAATGTTTTGTGCATTTTTAGATCCACTGTGATCTGAAAGTCATAAAGCACACGTGTGAATTATAAACTGAGGTATAAAATTGTACCTATTTTTCTTTATAAACTTCAGTTTGTTTACAGTTCATGTTATTCACATTTTCCAAAGGATAATTTGTAATTTGTAGATTAATGTAAACATTTTCGGTGGGTTGGGTTGGGGGTACAGACCAAGTATTTTATTTCAAAACAGTATTGTAAAACTGAACACTCAGTACTATTTAATATGTACACCAAAGCTCAATATCAAAGCTTGATATTATTAAAAAAAAAAAAAAAGAGGTAAACTGTTTCATAAAGTAATTTGACTTTTTTCACTCTAAAACACAGAGGAAAGTTTGGTGTTGACATTATTCCCATATTATTATGTTATTATTTTACTGGTCCGGCCCGCTTCGGCTCATATTGAACTGAATGTGACCCCTGAACTAAAACTAGTTTGACATTCCTGCTTTAAGTCAATGATCTTCACGTCTAGTTTGTGAATAGAAAGGATGTTCTTTAAAATAAAGCACACTACAGCATACTTTATGTTCCATTCACCACATAGGCACATACTACTGTCAGATATTGTTACATATAAACTGAATAAAATTATTTTATAATAAATAACTATTTTGCTGTCTTTCCACCTGCCTGATACAGCCTCTGACTGTATCATGTACAAACAACACCATCAAAGCATCTTAAATTATCTTGGAAAGGGTTAAATACTAGCTTGAGCTGTAGTCTAATGTAGTAAAATTATACCTTTTCTTCTTAATACGTTTCAGTTTGTTTATAGTTCTTCATGTTATTCACATTTTTTAAAGGATAATTCGTAATTTGTAGATTAAAAATGTAAACATTTTCAAAATGTAATTTGACTTTTTTCACTCTAAAACAGGGGTCTCAAACATGTGGCCCAGGGGCCAAATGCAGCCCGCCAAAGGTTCCAATCCGGCCCATGGGATGAATTTACAAAGTGCAAAAATTCCACAGTCAAGGCTGTAGAACTCATTTTAGTTCAGTTTCCACATACAGACCAATATGATCTACAGTAAAATAATAACATAATAACCTACAAAAAATAATTACTCCATATTTTCTTCTCAGTTTGATGGGAAAAAAAAAATTACACTATGCCTAAAGTTAAATAATGACAACTTCAAATTTTTGTCTTTGTTTTAGTGCAAAAAATACCATTACATTATGAAAGTATTTACATTTACAAACTATCCTGTAAGAATAAAATGTGAATAACCTGAATAAATATAACAACCTGAAATGTCTAAAGAAAATTAAGCACAATTTTAACTATTTTCTGCCTGTTACTAAGTGTTTAGTGTCTTTGTAGATTCGATCCATAATGCACATGTAGAAAAGATAAGTTGAAAGCATAAAATTGTTAGAATTGCACTTAATTTTCCTAAGAAATTTCAGTTTTTTCAGGTTATTCACTTCTTTTTTGTTTGGATGGTTTATAAAAGTAAGTATTTTCATAATTTAATGTTTTTTTTTAACTAAAAAAAAGAAAAATTTGGAGTTGTCATTATTTATAGGTTATTATGCTATTATTTCACTGGTCTGGCCCACTGGAGATCAAATCGTGCTGAATGTGGCCCCTGAAAGAAAATGACTTTGAGACCCCTGTTCTAAAACATGGAGAAAAGTTTGGAGTCAACATTATTACCTCCGCCAAGGAGGTTATGTTTTTGCCAGGGTTTGTTTGTTTGTCTGTTTGTTTGTTTGTTTGTTTGTTTGTCTGTCCATTAGTGTGCAACATAACTCAAAAAGTTATGGACAGATTTGGATGAAATTTTCAGGGTTTGTTGGAAATGGGATAAGGAAGAAATGATTAAATTTTGGTGGTGATCGGGGGTGGGGGGGCCCACGGGGGGGGCCACTGATCAGCCTTGGCGGAGGTCTGCGCTCTCCGAGTGCTTCTAGTTTCTATATTATTATGTTATTATTTTACTGGTCCGGCCCACATCGGATCATACTGAGCTAAATATGTCCCCTGAACTAAAATGAGTTTGACATCCCTGCTTTAAACCAATGATCTTCACGTCTAGTTTGTGAATAAAAAGGATGTTAATGAGGACGTTGAGATGAGGAAGGTCGGGGGGTGGGGGTGGGGTGAAGAAACAGGTGACCGGTTGTGATGTATTTTTAACAACTGTACAGGCTGCTCATGTGAATTGGCTCCTGTTCATCTTAATAATCTTAATTGTGTTATCTGTTTGAGGCAAGCCTTTGCTCTGTCTGGTAGGACTATGTGTCCTCCACAGGTTTCCTCCCAGGGTGGCGGATGGGATTAGTGTGGGGTTGAGACTCTCACAGGGGATATGGCTGCTGGATGCTAACAAGTTTTGGCCTTGGATGAGGAGTGGTCCCGCATGAGAACTAGACTGAGTTCATAAGATAGCAAACCTCCTGTAGACCAGCATCTGGCAGACTGGTTTAGAGGCGCTCCCTCATCTGTATTTCCCCCCGTATCGGTCACATATCTGGAGAAATGTGACTCCATTTCTGTGAGTGGGTGTTTTTAAACAGGGATGAAGCAGAGCAGCACTGACCTTTTCCCAGGAAGTATTTAAAGAACCATCTGGTGTGATACTCTGGATTCTCCAGATGGACATCAGTTCTCCTCCAGGTTCCCGGAGTGTAGTCTGAGGTCTGTTTATCACACATACACATGCACACACACACACACACACACACACACACACACACGCACATACACACACACACACACAGCACATTGTCATCATGATGTTCACAGCTTGACTCACAGCAGTCTTCTCTGCAGAAAACTGTTACACAATGCAGCAGTACAGATTACAACACAGTGCACAAAATCAGATGCAGACAATGCAGGACAGCAGTAAACACTACAGTAGAGCTGAAACGATTAATCGACTCAAAGTGATCCAAAAAAAAAAAAATCATTCAACCACAATTCTCCTGAATCAAAGCTTTGTTTCCTTCATTTCTCTGCTGTTAAACATTGGTTCCACTGTTGTGTTTCACACGGACGCTTATTGTGACGCACAAAGAAGCTTCAGTTCAGGAAAAATGCCATAGAATATTTCCCTTCAATCAATTTGAGTCGATTAATCGAATTATGAATTTTTGTATTCGCTTCAAGCACCTAATCGATTAATTGGTTGCAGCTCTACACCACAGTTGTATTTTTACTCTTATTGTTATAATCAGGATGAGATTTATGAAAAAAATAATTAGAGCAGAAGATGATTTTGAATATTTTTTTTTAACATATTGCAATTCAACTGGTCTCCTAGGACAAGGACTTTTGCGTCTACTGCTGCTACATGTTTTCAGATTGAAGAAAATCTACCCCATAGTGCTCTGATTTTGTCCAATCACATGTGTTTTCAGACAGATAGAGGGGTCATATATGTGATTGACAGCTGTAATTACCAATCTCTGATCAGACTCTGTCAAAAGTGATCTGGATGTGACTGTAATTTAAGAAACTAGGTTCAAGTAGGTCAGTTTAGTGCAATATTTGAATTTTTGTCTCTATTTGACTTTTCTTAAGGGGTTTATCTCCATTTATTGTAATATTATCCTGTGTATTTTGCATTTTTTCCAGTGAAAATCATGTAATTTTCTATATTTAATTCACTGATAATGTAGATGTTCATAAAAACTCAGATTCAAGTTGAGGGTTTTTATATCAGAAACAGAGGAAACTGAAGAAAATAACTTTTTCAGTAAAATATCTCAATTCCATGGGTTTCAAGTTCGTGGGTTTTACTGGTGAATCAATATTGCAGAAGATGACAGTTAGTTGTTGTTGTTATTGTTATAAACAGGATGGGATTTGTGAAAAAAACATTAGAGCGGAAGATGATTTTGAGGTTTTTTTTTTAACATATTGCAATTCAACTGGTCTCCTAGGAGAAGGACTTTTGCATCTACTGCTTCTACATGTTTTCAGTTTGAAGAAAATCTACCCCATGGTGCTCTGATTTTGTCCAATCACAGGTGTTTTCAGACAGATAGAGGGGTCATATATGTGATTGACAGCTGTAATTATCAATCTCTGATCAGACTCTGTCAAAAGTGATCTGGATGTGACTCTGCTGTTCTTAAATATGATGCTTCGGAAAGTGGCTTCACTTTTTGGCATGAAACGACATCAGGTTATCTGAGTTTATATTTAGTGCTTTTTTAATTTGGAGAGACAGGATAGAGCTGCCAAAGGAAGGTGGGTACTGTGTATTTCCCCTTTAATTTAGGCTAATGCAGCTTTAAAGGTGTCAGATATTTAGTGAAATCTAATGGTTAAGTAATTAAACTGAATGAAAAGCTGAATAAAAAAACAAAAAAAACAATGGTTTACACTCTAATATAGCTGGAAATGGACATGCACTTAACTGCTGGATTATACCTGATTTAGAACAAAAAAAGGATGGAAGTACACTTGGAACTGGAACTGCTGCAACATGCCATACTCCATGCAGATAATTCATGTAATTATTCACAACAGAAAAACACAATTCTAAAAATCAGATTCTTTTCTGCATTAAATCAACCTGAATCCCTCTATTTAATACACCCTGGATCTTTAAAGTAACATTTACAGAGAAAAAAGAGAAACAAAAAATAATTCTGAATCTTGAACTTAGCCAATAATTTAAGGAAGTAGGTTTAAGTAGGTCAGTTTAGTGCGATATTTTCATGCCTTGACCTTCAGAAACCCTATTGTATTGGGACCATCATAAAAGGGGAACCATGTGACCTATGACCTCATCATCACAAGTGTCTGCTAATGAACATGAGGCTAAATTTGTATTTTAAGCAAATATCTCATGCAACTGAAGCACAGCGTCATGACCAGAAAAGATTCCCAGTATTTTCTGGTGTAGGTATAGTATACGTTAATTTCGTTTTCATGTTCTATTTTTTTTATTCGGTCCATCAAAAGATAGTTTAACCGAATGGGATGTAAACCATTGATTGGAAAACGCTTCAAGTATTGTGAATACAAATGTCACATTAACCCATAAATACCCAGTTCTACTTTTATGGCAGTTCCCCAATGAATTTTTGTTTCTTTTTGACATTTCTTAATGGATTTATCTTCGTTTATTGTAATATTATCCTGTGTATTTTGCATTTTTTCCAGTGAAAATCATGTAATTTTTTATATTTAATTCACTGATCATGTAGATGTTCATAAAACCTCAGATTTAAGTTGAGGGTTTTTATATCAGAAACAGAAGAAAAAGTAACTTTTTCAGTAAAATTCAGTAAAATATCTCAATTCCATGGGTTTCAAGTTTGTGGGTTTTACTGGTGAATCGATGTTGTAGAAGATGACAGTTAGTTAGTTAGTTAGTTAGTGTAGTTTTATTTCGAGCACAGAATCATCAGATAACAAACAACCATACAACATGGTCAAACAAAATTTTCCGTGCTCGAAAAGGAATGGGAAGAAGTATAACTTATAGACTTCCACCCCTTGTTACAAACTAAGAATTAAATTAAATCCACTTTCTTTGCTTTGTTAACACGCTTTTTTTTGTATATTTTACAATAACACAAAACATCCATATAAACCATTCACATACTAGGGGTGTGTATTGACAAGAATCTGGCGATATGATTCAAATCACAATACTAGGATCACAATATGATATATCACAATATATCATGATACTGTTAAAAAGTCAATTTTTAAATTGGTTTTGTTTCTTTTTTTAAAAGATTATTTCCTGGAAAAATTGAATTACACCAGAAATATGCACAAATACTACATACATTTTTATTTGATCAGAACAGGATCTAATGCTATATCACAAAATTTTCCAGTTAAAACTAAAATCATATTTTATAGACATTATGGTTTAAGATAAATGTTCAAATGTTCATATTCTTTTAGTTCATAACTAACATAACATTTTTTTTGTGCAATCCCAACAAAGGACCTAACATTATTTAATAAAAGAATGTTAAATAATAACAAATAAAATCTAAACAAAAAAGGAAAAAAAAACAAAAACGAACCTCCACAATATCTGCATTTCAGTAAATACCTAAAATATTGATACAGTACTTTTTAGTATTGATACAGTATTGTGACATGAAATATCGTGATATATTGCAGAACCAATATTTTCTTACAACCCTATCACATACACTTTTTTGGTCACCTCACACACAATCAGATTGCATAATCAACCGTTTTTAACAAAAACTATAATATTTATATGCACTTTGAGTATTTACAACAAATACAATGATCAGTCAATAAATGATAATATCTTCTTATCATGATAAGTGACGGTGTTTCCACGTTCACTACGAAGCCTCTGAACGTCTAAATGGGTCATATCTGATGACCATGAAACGATGACAAACTGTATTTTACACCAATTATTTACACATATTGATAGGATTAGTGCATCAACAGGTATTAAACAGTTTAGATCAGTAGATGGTTTTGTTCGAAGGTGGATGTTTGGGTCGTTATGGGTTAAATAAGTGGATTGTATAATGATGTAACATCGATGTCTGTCTGACCATTTTCCCATTTTGGACCTACAGGATAATGCATCAGTTTGAACAAAAATCACTACATTACTGTGTGATCAGCCAAACCAACTGTGGCCTGGAAAATAACAAAGACCTGAAATATTGACAGGACTATTCCTCTGTTACACATCTTTGTTATTTTTTTTGTGTCTGGCACCTTATTTGTGCTGGTCTTTCTAGTCATTTCATTGATTTCAAAAAGCACCTATGGAAGTTGGGGAACGGATGTGTTTACAAAAGTGCATTATATTGAACGTACCTCATCTGACGAGCCATTCTCCACCCTGAAGCGTCCTGCCCTCTGTATGGCCCCATCTGCGTCACTGGAAATCAGCTGCAACAGACAGACACACACACACACGTTTAAAATTAGACACCTGACAAACCATGACTAATGCCAGACAGTAATAATAAGAGGGTCATAAATACACTGGAGCTGGGTATCATCACAGGACAAAAGAGGAACAGTCCCTACATTTTATGTCCCTGTGAAGCTCACTAACATCTCCACACTTACTTCATCATCAATAATTACTGATATATCTCTGCAATGACTCCTTCAACTCCCATCTCTGTTTGGAAAAAAAAAGGGGTGTTTTTTTTTTTGTTTTTTTTTCTCATTTTCGTATCCGACACCCTCTACTTATCCGCCAAATTATCTGGCTCTTGCTGACTCACCTCTCTCAACTACAGCATTGTTGAAGAGACATTACGAGAGAGAAATAGGACAGTTATTGAGCGGAGGAGGAGGAAAAAAAAAAAAAGCATACTCTATAAGTACATACAGAAACTTAACTTTCCTTTACCAGACTTTTTGTAAAGGTCAACACATGCTGCAAATTCGTATCAAACACTACTAAATAGTGAACTGTTTTTTAGTGAACAGTCAAGGCTGTGGAACTCATTTTAGTTCAGGTTCCACATACAGACCAATATGATCTCCAGTAAAATAATAGCATAATAACGTACAAAAAATAATGACTCCATATTTTCTTCTCGGTTTGATGTGAAGAAAAAAAATATTACACTATGCCTATAGTTAAATAATGACAACTTCAAATTTTGGCTTTGTTTTAGTGCAAAAAATAACATTAATTTCTGAAAATATTCACATTTACAAACTATCCTGTAACAATAAAATATGAATAACCTGAACAAATATGAACAACCTGAAATGTCTAAAGAAAATTAAGTACAACTTTAACAATTTTCTGCCTGTTACTAAGTGTCTTTGTAGATCCAATCCATAATGCACATGTAGAAATGATAAGTTGACCCATAAAAAAAGAGAAAAAAAAAAGAATAAAGAAAAAAAGAAAGAAAAAAAAAGAAATGATAAGTTGAAAGCATAATATTGTTAAAATCGCACTTTTCTTAAGAAATTTCAGTTTTTTTTCAGGTTATTCACATCTTTCTTGTTTGGATAGTTTATTAAAGTAAGTATTTTCATAATTTAATGGCTTTTTTTAAAAACTAAAACAAAGAAAAATTTGGAGTTGTCATTATTTCTAGGTTATTATGCTATTATTTTACTGGTCCGGCCCACTGGAGATCAAATCGGGCTGAATGTGGCCCCTGAAAGAAAATGAGTTTGAGACCCCTGCTTTAACCCCAGAGACATTATTTCAGGTAAACGTGCTGCTGTGAATTTGCATCTGTTTCAGGTTCATAAAAGCTGCTGTGAGTATATGTTTGTGTTCCTTTTCTTCAGTGGTTTTGTTTTACTGAGTGTTTTAGGGTCAAAACAAGTGGAATAGCAGAAAAAGACAAAGAGAGGAATTGAAGTTTGACAGGTTTTTATTAAATAAGGCACTCAGAATGTACATCAATAAGAGATTTAGGATGTTGAACATGAACTGTGAACTGGAACACACTGAACAAAAAGTGTTTGAATATTGGCTCAGCAGTTTTTGTTTTGGGGCTCTTTTTTCCTAAATCAGTCCAGCTGCTTTTTGGTATCTGGTTGAACTCCAAAAAAGCAGTTACAAGGTCAAAACTCGGTAAAAACACAAAAAATACAGGAAAATCACCACAACACCACAAACAACAGTAAAAACAAAAAATTACAAGAAAAAAAGTGTAAAAAAAAAAAAAAAAAATTATTTAGTCTACTTTTATAGGGAATCGTGATTTGACCCCAATTACAAAGGTGGTGGGGGGTGAACTGAGCATGCTCAGATTTCTATGGAAAGAACAAGGTCTATTCTATCAGCATGTTTTTCTTATTAATTCAGATTCAGATTCAGAAAACTTTATTTATCCCATACGGGCAATTCATTTGTAGCTTACCACAGACATCAGCCCACATCCAAAGTGCAATGTGACAAACATAAATACATAAGTCAGTGCATAAATACAAGACCAATGAGCAAATAGTTGAATTTTTAAGAATATTTAAAATAAATCCTGCATACAGAATGCTCAGGGGTTAAAGGGTTAAGCAATTTGGAGAATGAATGAATGAATGAAAAATAACAAGAAGCAGGAAAATGCAAATCCAATTAATCAGGCCACTTCTCCCCTAAAACAATTTGACACTGAAAACGATTAAACATGTCTGAAATGTACTACTGAGTCAAAGTAATTGATGAATAAATCTGAAACTGAGCATCAAATTATACACAAATATTCCCTCAAATTCACTATTTCCTGTTGAAAACCCTAATTTTAGCCTTCGGCCACAAGTACCGCAAATTCTTCCAATATTGACAATTTGTAAGATGTCCTATCGGTGCAGATTAAAGGCCAAAATTGATGAATTGGTCTAGAACTAATGGAAATCGAGATGCTTTCATGTGTAGCTTTCTCCAAATACTACGGTAATCTTAAAAATCAGCATGTCCAATAATGCAGTTTATTGCTTTACTCATAATTCTGATTTGTCAACATTAACGACTCATGTGGGTTTAGTCACTGTTGCCTCTGTCGTCTTGACTCTACAGAACTGACCACCTTCTCCTCCTGTGAACGCCCCCCTTCCTCTAATCTATTCTTATAATCTATCCCTTTGAACTAACCCCCACCCAAACACCAGTGCAATAAATGATGCTGGGTTGCCAGGCAACGGAGTCTCTCCTCCCATGTTGCTCTTTCTCATCTCGACCCTCCTGGCTTTTCGTCTGCGTCTTTAGCCTCTGCTCTTTGACCGTCTTGTCTCTCATGATTTCCTTTGCCCTCCTTACCAATAGAGGTCTCTGCTCTGCCAGTGTGAATAAGAGAACAAAATTCATATATAGCCCTCGAGATGTTGTTTGTGTGTGTGCGTGTGTGCGTGTGTGTGTGTGTGTGTTTGGCAACAGAACAGAAAAAACAAGTTCATAGGAAAGATGATGAAAACTTGTATAATGTGTGTGAGGTTGTGCTTGTAATTGAAGAACAGAAGGTCTGACTTGAGCAGCTCATGATATAATGTCAGACCAAACGATGACGAACGAGTGATGAAAAGAGCACTTATAAAGAAACAGAGACATAGTTAAAGGCAAATATTCCGTTCCTCATGATTGGATAAAAGATGAGGCGGAGTTTTACAATCTGAATAAAATCATTAATAACTGTCACATTGACTTTATTGTTCATGCAAAACTAAATGTTATGTGCAGCAGCGGGGAGATAAGACGGCTCATTTTTAAGCTGTACTGGTCACAGCTGAATGCCTTCAAGGTAAATTTTTCCATTCAGATCTTCTTAGAGTTTGTTTTCTCAAAGAGTTATTCATATTATAAAATAAAAGCAGATTGTCCTGATGTTTAAACATGTTTCATTTAGTAGTGCAATGGTGTTGAAACAGATATGATCTTGCTTTCGGGCATCACATTGATAATGGTTAGAAGGAAATGATCAATGAACATGTCTTTTAACCCTATTTATGACTGCCATTATAACAGGCCGCCTAGGTGTCTTCACGTTTGCTTTGCAATAAAAGTGTCAGAAAATGTCTTTTTTGCCAATTCTTTTGCACCTTTGTTTTCAGGAAAAACTTGACTTTCAATATCTGGCCATTAATTATCATTATTATCAAAAATAAATAGGGGTGTGTATTAGCAACAATCAGGAGATATGATACAAATCACAATACTAGGATCACGATACGATATGTCACAATATGATATTGTTAAAAAGACAATTTTTGTTTGTAGCTTTTTTTTTTTAATGATTATTTCCTTGAAGAATTGAATTACACCGGAAATATGCACAAATACTAAACACATTTTTATTTGATCAAAACAGGCTCTAATGCTATATCACAAAATGTTCTTGTGTTAAAACTTAAATTATGTTTTACAGACATTACAGTTTAAAATCTACCTCAAATGTTCATATTCAATTAGTTCATAACTAACATCATAAGATTATTTTTGTGCAATCCCAACAAAGGAACTAACATTATTTAATAAAAGAACGTTAAATAATAATAGAATATAAACAAAAAAGAAAAACAATATCTGCATTTGAATAAATACCTAAAAATATTGATACAGTACTTTTTAATATCGATACACTATTGTGAAATGAAATATCGCGATATATTGCAGAACCAATATTTTCTTATACACAAATACTAAACACATTTCTATTTGATCACAACAGGATCTAATGTTATATCACAAAATGTTCCCGTGTTAAAACTTAATGTTTTACAGACGTTACAGTTTAAGATCCTGTTCAAATGTTCATATTCTATTAGTTCAGAACTAACATCATAACATTATTTTTTGTGCAATCCCTACAAAGGAACTAACATTATTTAATAAAAGAGTGTTAAATAATAATAAATAGAATATAAACAAAAAAAAAAAAACATCTGCATTTGAATAAATACCTAAAATATCGATACAGTACTTTTTAATATCGGTACAGTATTGTGAAATGAAATGTCTTGATATATTACAGAACTGATATTTTATTACATCCCCGAAAAAAAATGCTTAAAACAGTGTTATGTTTTTGTTTTTTGTTTTTTTCTTGAGTTAGTCTTTATTTACTGTGGCTGTTATTCACATTCTGTTTACAGGTACATACATGGGCCTCATGTGGAACATCATGTAAGAAAAATGTATTTTATTTTTGTTTATATCCAGGATTTGTTCTTATTTTTGCTTTAGAGTATTATATTTTTTTTTTAATTAAAATAACTTATTAAATAATGGGGATAAGCAGCATCCACCACCACTACAATTCTTCTGTAAACAAGAACTTTCAGCAGCAGTCACCAGATCAGAAAACAAATCAAACATTAAGACAAACAAAGAAACAAATTGTGCAGGTGAGATCAGAAACCCAGTGGGGCTTATAAAATTAATCTCACATCATTACAGCATTAGCTTAAAGAAAGACAATAGGAATAAAACAATAATATACAAAGTACAACAAAAATATAAACGGAGAATAAAAGAAAAAGAGTATGTGTCAAGGTGGGAGAGTGTGTGTATGAGAAATATTTTAATTTGTTGAATCACATTTGGCGTAAACCTAAACTTAAACTAAGTGAGGTAGATGGAGATGGGATTTGAATAGAACTGTTCCATACAGAAAATATACAGAATATAACTGTGTAACTGTTTATTTTAAAGTGGTACTTCAAATTTGAGAATGTTGTTGCAGTCCAAAGACAATGGAGGCGTGAGTTTGGTTCAGAACCTCCTAAGCGTCTGACGATTTCACAGATTTGTGAAGTTCGCCGTACACATAAATATCTGGAAGCTAATGGCCACCGCTTTGAGCACCTCCTGTAATTGTAGAGGCCAAAGGTGACTTGCTTTAATCTTGTGATGTCTGAATAAATTCTGTACTGAAATATTTAAGCAAGTTTTTCTTTTCCTGATGTGTGTATACATTATTTTTGTCTGACTCTGTATCTGTGGTTTGATACACATTTGACATATGAGTGTTTATGGTTTATAGTTTAGTGTGTTTGTGCTAGCGTCCCAAAATAAATAACCATGCCCACGCTCATCATAATGAAGGAATATTTCACCAAGTGCAACAAAGTGACTCACTGACATGATATTAATTAATTGTTGAGGGCAGTGGCAGCTGCTCGTCTTTCCGACAGGGGAAGCTCATTGTCGGCTTACATCAAAAAAATTGTCAAGTTATTTAAACATAAATTCGGCCCTCCGTTTCTTTTTAAGAAAATGGTCAGTGACGCCAAGTAAGCGTCTTGTCAGGTGTTGATCTGCCCTGCTGTTTAATTGAAAGTTTCTCCTCGTAAGGAAGACTATCAAATGGCTTTGCCAAAATCAGGTCGACAACATTAGCAGCCTGCCATCATGTGCACCTTGTTAGATAGCTAGTTCACTCCAACCTAGCCAACAGTATGACGGATTTAACTATCTACAAAATGATATTAAACTCAAACAAGAAATGATTAAATTATATAACTGAAACAAGAAAACATTGAAATTATGTTAAATTGAAATAAGGAAGTACAATGAGTGTGTTTTATTTACAGTACAAGAAATGAACAAGTAATTTCGTAGCGGTTTCTCTCTTCATTTCACAGCAGAATCCACGACGGTATTAAACTGAACTGTCAAGTGAAGGAGTGTATGTCAAAATAGCTGTCAATCAAATGAGATTCAGCCTTTTGACTGATCCTCCAATCAGCATGTGGAAGCCCAGCGTCCAGCCCAGCCTGGCTCCGCCCACAGCTCCATTCACCCCCAGAGACGCTGAACGTCCGGGGGCGGGACAACATCGTGGCATTTATCCAATTACCGTCCAGTTTTGAGGCAATGAAAAACAGTTCCACTCAGTCCCATTGAAGTGCATGGACGCTGAGCGTCTACGGACAAATGCACTGAGCAGAGATCAAATGAGAAAACAGAGACACGGGAATGGAGAAGTGAACAACATCCAGTCTGTTGATTTGTGATAAAGCTGATTCTGAACGAACTCGTCTGTGAGATGAACGTGTTCTACCACATTTGTAGTCAATGAAATGTCAAACCACCCGTACATATTTAACCATTTAATTTTCGTCATTTTAGGGGAAGCTGAGCTTCCCTTGCAGTCTGTGAGAAATCGCCTCTGGTTGAGGGTAACAATGAAGGTTTATTTCACAGGAGAATTAGATCAGGTTTTGGGTGGATCTGGTCTTTTCTAAAGGATTGAATGACATAAATCATCAGAGTTATTTTTCAAACAGCAATCATAACCAAAGCACGGATATGTCAGAATAAAATCAATACACACACTCAGTGACCACCTTCAGAGCTACATTAATTCTCTGTGGTATAGATTAAACAAAGTGTTGGAAACATTCCTCAGAGATTTTGCTCCCTCTTGACATGAAAGTATCACGTATTTGCAGCAGCTTTGTCGATGTCTTTCTGCTGCTCTCCACACTGGGCGTCTATTGCATCGACGTCTGGTGACTAAGAGCTCATTGTCGCGTTCAAGAAACCAGTCTGAGATGATGATGATGATGAGCTTTGTGACATCAAGCTGAAAGTAGCCATTAGACATGAGTACACTGTGGTCATAAAGGGATAGTCATGTCCAGAAACAATACTTGTGTGGACTGTAGCGGTTAAATGATGCTCATGATGGTGGTACTAAAGGGCCCCAAATGCACCAAGAAAATATACCCCATCACCACCGTAACACCAGCACCAGCCTGACTGCAGGATGCCTTCATGTCATTTACACCAATCTACCATCTACAAATGTCACAGCACAAGTCCAGAGGCTGACATCTGACCTGTCTGCTGTTGTCCAATGTTGGTGCGCAGGTACGACCACATGTCTTCAACTCTAAATTGTCACTTACTGATGTGTGGGCTAGTCTGACAGACATGTAGACCAGGGGTGTCAAACACACAGCCTGGGGGCCAAAACAGGCCCACCAAAGGTTGTATTATACTGAAGATATAAACAGTCGAGGGTGTCAAAGTCATTTTAGTTCAGGTTCCAGGTAAGGTAAGGTAAGGTAAGGTAAGGTAAGGTAAGGTAAGGTAAGGTAAGGTAAGGTAAGGTAAGATAAGATAAGATAAGATAAGATAAGATAAGATAAGATAAGATAAGATAAGATAAGATAAGATAAGATAAGATAAGATAAAGTAAGGTGGAGTAAGGTAAGATAAGATAAAGTGGGTTAAGGTAAGGTAAGATAAGATAAAATAAGGTAAGATAAGATAAGATAAGACAAGATAAGATAAGGGAGGGTAAGATAAGATAAGACAAGATAAGATAACATAAAGTAAGGTGGATTAAGATAAGATAAGGTAAGATAAGATAAAGTGGGTTAAGGTAAGATAAGATAAAATAAGATAAGATAAGGGAGGGTAAGATAAGGTAAGATAAGATAAGACAAGATAAGATAAAGTAAGGTGGAGTAAGATAAGATAAGGTAAGATTAGATAAAGTGGGTTAAGGTAAGGTAAGATAAGATAAAATAAGGTAAGATAAGATAAGATAAGATAAGATAAGATAAGATAAGATAAGATAAGGTAAAGTAAGGTGGGGTAAGGTAAGAGAAGAGAACATAAGATAAGCTAAGGTAAGATAAGATAAGGTAAGACAAGACAAGATAAGATAAGATAAAGTAAGGTGGGATAAGGTAAGATAAGATAAGGTAAAGTAGGTGGGGTAAGGTAAGGTAAAGTAAAGTAAGATAAGATAAGATAAGGTAAAGTAAGGTGGGGTAAGGTAAGATGAGATAAGATAAGGTAAGACAAGATAAGATAAGATACGATAAGGTAAGATAAGATAAGGTAAGGAATGGTAAGGAAGGGTAAAGTAAGATAAGATAAGACAAGATAAGACATAATAAAATAAGGTAAGGTAAAGTAAGGTGGGGTAAGATAAGATAAGATACTCCTTCATTAGTCCCACAAGGGGAAATTCCAAATTTACAGCAGCAAAGTGGAGCACAAACAAAGCACACAAGAGCAAAAAAGCGCATTCAGTCGGCACAACAAAAAGATACACAATAGGAAATGTAGAAATGTAACCGACAAATAAAAAAAAAACAAACAAAAAAACTATAATACTATTTACAGCTGTGCACATGCTGAACATGCCACATAAAGCACAATGTGATCTCAAGTAAAACGATGGCATAATAACCTAAAAATAAGGACAACTACACATTTTTGTCTTTGTTTTAGTGCAAAAAACCCCCATAAGTTATGAAAATATTTACATTAACAAACTATCTGTTACCAATAAAATGTGAATAATCTGAACAAACATGAACAACCTGAAATGTATAAAGAAAAGTTAAGTGCTATTTTAACATTATAATGCCTGTTAGTAAATGTGTTGAGCCTTCTGATCTGAAATGCACAGATATAAATGATAAATTAAGGCATAATATTCTTCAAATTGAACTTATTTTTCCTACGATATGTCACTTTTTTCAGGTTATTCACATCTTTTTTGTTGGGATAGTTTGTAAATGTAAATGTTTTCATGATTTTCTGTTACTTTTTTGACACTAAAACCCAGAGGAAATATTTGAATTGTCATTATTTATATAGTATTATGCTATAATTTTTCTGGTCCGGCCCGCCTGAGATCAAACTGGGCTGAATGTGGAACCTGAAAGAAAATGAATTTGACACCCCTGATCCAGACAATGCCATGGTTAGTTGTTGGATAGAGGTAGGCATAAAAAACCATTTGTTTTGTTATAAATGGTTGGGAGAGGGCTAAATAAGGATGACAAAAGCACACAAAAATAAACCCAGCATGAAATGGAACACAAACCCTTGTCTCCTTAGTGCGGGTTCACAAGCTTTGGTGTTCCGCCGAAGCCACGACAACCACCACATTCTGCTGAGGTTTTTTATTTTAATTTATTTTTTTTTAACCTACAAAACAATATCATCTTAGCCATGACATCAATTTCACACATCAAAGGCAGGGGTCTCAAACATGTGGCCCGGGGGCCAAATGCGGCCCGCCAAAGGTTCCAATCCGGCCCCTGGGATGAATTTGCAAAGTGCAAAAATTCCACAGTCAAGGCTGTGGAACTCATTTTAAAAAAGCAAAATACCACTCCTTTAAAAGGTCCAGTCCACAGTGGCAGAAGGCAAAAAGTACCTCTACGCATATTTTAATTTGAGAGGAAAGTGGACTTCTGCATCTTTTCCTAGCTGGTTTTTTTTTTTTTACAAAACACAAAACATATGATTGACAGCTTTACTTGCTGATCAGATGTGAGATGTTAAGATTCTATTAGTGTGACTTCGCTGATTTACTCCATGGCTTATCACTGAAGCAGCATCTCACCTTCCATTACCTCAATTTATTTTTAATTTTTTTGTAAACATACACTTTCTGATTAAACTTCAGTTCTCGTAGGATTTCGCTCAGTAGTAACTCCATATAATAGTTTACAATGCAAATGAAATCACATTCAGGCAGTAACAAAGTATTTGTACTTTGTTACTGTACTTATGTTAATGTTTATGTATCTGTACTTTACTTAAGTAAAAATAATAATGCTTACTTTTAACTTTACTCCATTACATTCATTCAGGGATGTACTGTATGTTCACAATGTCATTTTATTCTAATGAAATGACGTTAAACAAGTGACGTTAATAATGTTAGCTTAAAAATGGATAAAACAAACCATCGCAAGGACACTAAATGAAGTATTTGGTCATCACAAATATTTGATGTAAATAAATCAAGAAAATATATAACAATCCTGGCAGTTTTTAGATATTTTAATTCACAAATGCATCAGATTGTGAGTTTACAATCACCACTTTTCCATCCTGATGCTTTGTTTGAATTTCAGCAGATCTTCCGGAACATATGTACAAGCCTCAGACTTGACAAATGGCTGATCAGAAATGTAGATATATTTACATTTGCGACTTTGTGTTATGTTACACAAATGTAGACCAAGTAAAATTTCCTTTTAAAAATGTTTCCTAACATTTGTGTTGCACTACTGAAATCACGTTAGACTAGGGATGGGAATCGATAAGAATTCAACGATTCCGATTCCATTATCGATTTTGCTTATTGATCCGATTCTTTATCGATTCTCTTATCGATTCTCATTGGGTGAGGGAATAAAAGAGTACAACCGGGTGTGTTTGCATTAACTGTCTTTTATATTTCCACCTCTGCACAGAAAATATAACATATACAGTATGTACAAATAGTAAGAACAGATGATGCCGGGCTCGGTTTTGGGGGGGGGGGGGGGTACAGTGAAAGTGAAATTAAAAACACTGTACTAATTCCTCTATTGCCACATTTCTAATACGTGGAACCGGTTCGACTCGGCCCATCTCCCGTTATTGTGCACCTCATTTCCTTTCCCCTACATTCGGAAACTTGTATTTGAGGGGGTACGACATTTGTTGCCTGCACCGGAACCAGAACTGGGCCCAGATGACGGCCTGGTGTTCACTCTGCCGCTGGATTCACAAGCACCGCTAAGTAGCGAATCAAATGAATCACATGCTGTGGACAAATGTTTGAGCAGATCGGAGGGATTCCACCCTTTTGAAGAAATGGAAGCTTTGACAGTGTTCCAGTGGACCTGGTGTCGTCTTTTTAGACCGTTTGTGCCTCAACGCCATGTTGGCTACGTTCTGACCAAAACAATGCAGCGTACATATGATGTCATCACGCATGCACAACGAAGGCAGAATCGATAAGCAGAATCGTTAAGCAGGCAGGCAAACGATTTTAAGGAATCAAGCTACTGGGATCCGGTTCCAGGGCTCGTGACTGCGACTGAATTACGGTCGCATGTGCCTGAGAATTTCGGAAGTGCGACTGTTTTTGAGATTACGATCGCACGGTGCGCCAATAAAAAAATGAGCGAAAATTAATACGTGCGCCTAGAATAATGGCTGCAGAAGTAACTCGTCAGCTGAAAATAAACAAGCTCCACGCCCTGCTGACTGAAGCGGAAAATCTAGTCCCCGCCCCCTCGCGTGCGCAGGCGGCATAAATAAAGGGATCAAATAACTCCACCGACGTTTGAAACAATCTCCCGCCAAACCCGGTTAGTAGCGCTGGCGTTGTTCCAAGTATTTTCCCATGACGTAATGTATCCTGCAAGTCAGATGATCATGTTGCGCGAATCAACTTGCTACACGATCAGCTGACCGTAACCAGCAAATCGAGGGGCTAATGAATAAACAACAAGCGGTATCCAGACGTGTACATGATTCGTCAAAAGTTTCTTCCTCAAAAGTTGGTTGTTGCAAATAATGGTGTGATTCGTCTTTCTTCTCCAAGAACCAACTAAAGTATATACCACACATTGACAATTGTTTTGCACCTGTGTCAATGTAAGCTTTTTCTTTCATACTCTATTCAAATACTTTATTCTAGGTTGTTAACATTGCTTAAATACATATAGGAATATTACTTGGTATGGCCAAGAGTTTTGCTTGTTCTCCAAATTTTTTATATAATTGTGGTGCGCCTAGATTTTAGCCTGTGCTCCTAACTTTTTAGGGTTAGGAGCACAGTGCTCCTAGGTCAAAAAGTTAATTTTGAGCCCTGGGTTCTCAAAAAGAACCGGTTCTCCATTCCCATCCCTGCGTTAGACCAATACTTAAAATTAACAAAATTAAAATTATACAATTTGATCACCACAACTGTGCATTTCCATGATTTCTTTAGTCAGTTATGGTTGAATAAAGATAATATACTTAGACTATTGACTTTTATATGCCATTTTGCATTTTACTGTATTATGTGATAAATCCTGATAGCATGAAAAATATTCTCCTTAATGCCACATTGATTCAGAGGCATATCATCAGTAAATCGTGAGGTGAATAGTCTTTGTCAGGTGATGTGTATTTAAATGCAATATGCAACCCAGCACATAGACAGCTAAGCATGTTTACTGCAGGTGCAAAGGTCTGATAAATGAGCACAGAGAGGATTCCATGTAATACCCAACCGCCTTCTCCCCTTTCATGTGCATATAAATATGTCTTAAATTAAATATGTTCCCTCCATATTTCCCATCATGCCTGTGTTTGCCTATGTTTTTCACGGTGAGAAATAGGCCGCATCGTGAATGAGCTTTGCTCCTCTGTTAAGATCTATTTGTCTGTGCAAAAAAAAAAATGTTGAAGCTATAGACCTGTATCTCCTTCCATTTCTCTCGCCTCCTGCAACATTAACCGTTCAATCGCAGGATAATGGAGGGGAAGCCAATGCAGCGTTCAGACAGAGTATCACACCGCCTCCCCTGGTGTATGTGTGTGTGTTGTGTCTGCATGTAAAAGATAGAGTAAAAGAAAAAAAAAAAAAGTGCCACATTCTCTATTAACTGTGTGGTGGGGTAAGTGTTTGTGCTGCTGTGCGTGAATAAGCCCTTTGCTGTTTTAGGTGAAAGAATGAAAAATTACTGGAGAACAGAGAGATTAAGTGGTCTGAGTCTGTGGACGCACACATAAATGCATCACACAGCCACTGCTTCTAAATCATGCAACAGAAGAGTGGCAAAGAAGGAAAGGCTGCACTTCAATGATTCCCTGTGGACGAGGGGAGGCAGAGGGAAAAGGGGGGGGGGGGGGGGGGGTAAAAAAAAAAGAGGCGAAGGGGGAGCCCTTTCTGCTCCACACTTTAACAAACAACCCATAAAACACCTCACCGCTGCTGGGGAGCAATAGCAGAGGAGGGGAAGAAAAAGCAGGAAAGGGGGCATCAAATGTATATAGAGAGGATCAGAATGAAGGATGAGGCCACTGGGGGAAAGAGGCAAAGAGCGGTGTGTAATGACAACAAAAAGCCAAATGATAAAAGAATAATAGACGTCTCCTCCGTGCATAGCCCCATGGGAAAGGACCAGGGTTTTATAGACCACGCAGGGACACACACACACACACACAAACACACACACACTCGAACAGCACCCATTTTAGGGCATGACTTGAACATTTGACAAACACAATCGAGCTCACAGAGAGCCTCTGATTTCCCAAAGGCCCGTGGGACAAAGGAGCGCTGCAGTGCCCAGAAAGAGATGTGTGTTTGTGTGTGTGTGTGTGTATGTGTGCGTGCGTATTAAATCAATACTTTTGTGACTGCTGATAGATAATTGATCTCATCAGTGGGCTTGTTCATGCACACTCACAATCCTCCAGGAAGGCTAAGAAGGAGGAGGAGGCGACAAGAGCGGGAGGTGAGGAGGGAAGTACAATAGTAATCAGCACGTCGGAGGGGGAGATGCGGAGGTAGGGGGGCTTCACAGAAAAGAGAGGAGATACTAAATGACAAAGAGGATATGAGTGATGGATCAAAACAAATTAACAACAGGCAGGGAGAAAGAACGGTGAGAAGGATGAGAAGGTATTAATGGAGATTGGGCGCAGTAACGAATAATTGTTTTCCAGAGAAATCACCGTCTTCTCGTTTTCCTTTCTCTCTCCTCTCTGTTCTGTTTAAGACACAATCCACCTCTGTGTATTCTTTTATTAAAAACACAATAATAGGAGCGTCCATGTGGCCAAGCAGCTGAAGGTTAGACAGTGAACTGGTGGAAAAGGAGTTCAGCGGTGTTACGATTAAAGGTTGTGTTGTGTTCTGAAATAAATGTCTTTGTGCGTCACACAGGTCATCCACTGACTCAGAAAAACCAGAATCAAAATACCAAAGGAGCAGCATTTGGAGAAGGAAGTGAGGCATTAGGAGGATACAAAGACCCTTACATAATGAGTTGTTTGTAACTAGGTTAGCTAGGTTATTTAAGCCTGCACTAAACCAGTAAAACCATTTGCTGTGCTGAATGGGTGTATCGGAGAAGTTCCAGTTTCTGTACTGGTAAGTTATTTAGGACAATAGCTTAACTGTTATGGTTCATTTGTGATGTTAAGCTGTGGTATGGCATGTCATGTCATGTGTTGTTTCATGTCCATTTGTGGTGAATTACTGGTCTGAAGCATCGGCTACAGATGAGTCCCATGTGACACAGATAGTGTGAGAATGAGGAGATGCTCTACTCTGTGTTCAAAATGAAAACTGTGCAGTCGACACATGAACACAATACTTTTGTTTCGCTATGAGACAGAATACATAAACTACTGTTGGTCACGACATTCTATATAACACTGGGTTACAAAAAAAATGTTCTTTGCAAGTTGTCTAGGTTTTTTCAACTGAATTAGGACCATTTTGCACCGCTAAATCCAAAAATGACATCTGTTTTTCTCAATCAGGCCAGGTTTTTTTTGCTAATTTGATTTTGAAAAATTTGATCTTTTCACAAAATTGATTACATTTTTGTGACTTCATCAGTTGATTTTTTATATAGTTCTCACCCAAAATAGGTTTTAAGAGAAAAAAAATCATTTTCTAACAGGATGTATTTATTATTTATTATGTATTCAACGCAGATGTAGCAGAATACGTCAGGCTTATTTTTGCAGGATCTTCTAGTCGAAGCCATTTCATTCACCCGTAATATTAAAAAAAATCATTAATCATAAATTGGCAAAAGTAAAATCTTCAGAACTCGTTTATTGCAAGAAATATGACAGAATTTTGTATCATATGATGTGAAAATGCCCATAAATGTAAGCAAAAATGTTAAAAAGCCAATATGTAGCATAGTTCAGAAAGTTGACTTGATTGAGCAAAATTAATGTGATTTTTGGATTCAGCACACCAAAATTACCCTAAATCAGCTCAAAAAACAAACAATAAATTTGTTGTTGACCAGTGTAATTTATGGAAAACACTGCAGTTGTTTGTACGATGACATACAGCAGGGGTGTCAAACTCATTTTCTTTCAGTGGCCACATTCAGCCCAATTTGATGTCCAGTGGGCTGGACAAGTAAAATAATAGCATAATAACCTATAAATCACAGATGTCAAACATGCGGCCCGGGGGCCAAATCCAGCCCGCCAAAGGGTCCAATCCAGCCCGGGGGATGAATCTGTGAAATGCAAAAATTACACTGAAGAAATTAACAATCAGTGGTGTCAAAATCATTTTAATTCAGGTTTCACATAAAGACACATACAGTCCAATTAGATTTCAAGTGGGTTAGACCAGAAAAATATTGTCGTAATAATATATAAATAATCACAACCCCAAATGTTCTCTTTATTTTTTTGGTGTAAAAAAGTTAAATTACATGAAAATGTTTACATTACCAAATTATACTTTTACAAAAAATGTGAATAACCTGAACAAATATGAACAAATGGAAAAGTCTGAAGAAAAGTAAATGCAATTTTACCAATATTCTGCCTGTTACTAAATGTTTTGTGCGATTGTAATGTACATGTGTAAATGATGAACTATAAACCGAGGCAGAATATTTTTAAAATTGCACTTGTTTTTCTTAAGACAATTCAAGTTGTTCATGTTATTCAGATTTTTTAAGGAAACTCTGTAGATGTAAACCTGATCAGAATATAATTTTACTTTATAACTGTTATTATTTTACTGATCCGGCCCACTTGAGATCAAATTGGGCTGAATGTGGTCCCTCAACTAAAACGAGTTTGACACCCCTGCTATAAATAATGACAACCAAAACCAAGAAGAACATTTGGAGTCATTATTTCTAGATTATTATGCGATTATTTTTCAGTTTGATGCCCTTGACTGTTAATATCTTCAGGGTAATTTTTGCATTTTGCACTTTGTAAATTCATCTCACGGGCCAGACTGGAACCTTTGGCGGGCTGGTTTTGGTCCCCAGGTCGCATGTTTGACACCTGTGACATACAGCATCTGATCCTACTATCAGGGTTCCTACACATTTGAAATTTCAAAATTCCATACTTTTTCCAGACCCTAATTTCCAGATGTCTTGGTGAAAAAATGCCAACCTGCCAACCAGCCTTTATATTTGGGATTTATGAGCCAGTCCTCAGAGAATTTACATCTACCCATTATGAGTTCTGCCAACGATCATACAAGGCATGTTGAATAACTCACTCACAAACAGTGTGGGGACATCACCTGTCCGTCAAAGCAGCAGTGAAACTTTACGACACCTGGGTTGAAGGTGGATAAGAGCAGAAGGCTGGGCATTCAACTTGTCAATCTGCCCAAATGTTTTCTGGGATGCTTAGTCTACGGTATGTGCTCTCACACAAACATTTTAGCTGCACTAACAAGCACCTTAACCCTTTCATGCACACTGGTCACTACAGTGGACAGCTATTCTACAACCGTTCTCTTATATATTCATGAGTTTTGTTGTTTTAGTTCCATATCAGCCAACACAGTGGACACTTATGCATCATGTAACTTTGCTGTTCTGCATGAACCTGATCTGCAGGAACATGTTTGAGTGTAAATCAATTGTTATTAGACTGTAATCATCATTTTTTCTTTAACAAAATATTTTTTTTGGTATATTATCTCCATGAAGTGAGTAATAACTAGTATTAGAGTGTGTTTAAATATGAGAAAACATCAGATTAGCAGCATTAAAAGTGTTTTTATTTCATAGTTTTCACAGTATATCAGTAAATACATGTTTCTTGGCTTCAAAAATTAAACACATCATACCCATTTGAGTGGACATTTTTGCAACTCCATGAAAAATAGGTTCATAAAAAGCTGTCAATTACGTTATTTTTTTTTCATGCCTAAAGAGGAATAAAAACGGGGGAAAATCATGACTGAGGTTCTCATAATTCATGCATGAAAGGGTTAAAAAAACGGATCGATCCACTTCTTTTTAGATACTAGCGGCATTGTACCCGTGGTGCCATTGTACGCCGGCATGGTAAGTAGAACTTGTCTGCCCCCACTATCCATTTGTAAACTACCATTTAATCATGCATTGTGCAGGTAATAATTTGAACCAACACGTGAGGCATGAAGGGAAGAGCATGTATTTGTTTGGCCTGTCAAGCATGCAGCCTTCACACTGTAGCATCGTCTGCTAGCACTAGAAATTTCATGAATGGCAGCATAACCACTTCCGAAAATGGAGTATGGCGGCAGGGATGAAGAATTCAAAGTAGAGAGAGGCTAAAATTGCCCAGCATATCTCACAACATTTGAATACGGACATAAAATTGTGCCTAGTAGATCGTCAGGTAATGTTTCTATTCATTTGGCGAGTCTGGCAGCGATTGGGCCTGTGAAGGCTGAGGAAAAGCCATACAAACGCCCTCCTGTGCTGCAACATCGATGGGATGGACACAGAACATGCATTATATAGTAGGATTCAGAAGTTTATGTTTTGGAAAATAGAACAGTGGTAACACTCTTGGAAACATGAATATTTTTCCATACATTTGTTTCCATTTTACATACTTTTCCAGACCTGGAAATCTATAAAATAAAATTCCATACCTTTCCATACTTTCCATACTTGCGTAGGAACCCTGTACTTTAGAGGGGTGCTGAGATGACGTCCCATCAGTATCTTCGGTGGTAAAGTGACAACCAAGGGGGAAGGACATTGGTGCAAAAATGGAGCCTGTATCTTAATGTTGGAATAAGTCTGATGGTTTCTGGGGTTGGCCCCAAAAACCCCTGGCCCCCATCGACCGACACTTAACTTCTCCCTAAATTTCTTGCCAGGGTTCTTTCTGGTCTCATCATTTCATTTCTAAGGCATGACCTGGTCCATCGGTACATTTCTCCTCCATTAATCAGATCTCTGGTCAAAGGAAGAACTGTTGTCTGCCCTGTCGGACTTTGAAGGACAACTCTGCATGGTAGTTCGCTTCCCTGCAGTGTCAGACATTTGGAGTATTGTTGTACTTATTAAAGGCCATTTTTCAATGACAGTCATTTTTAGTGGAATTCATGAACAACACCACCACAGTAAAGTTGTCTGTTATACAGTTACAGAGTAGTGATGTTTTACCAAGCTAGTGATTGGCATCAGCTTCCCTCTGATCGCTCCAGGCTCCTGTAGATCAGCCCCTTTTGTCCAAATATGGTCACTTCTGGCTCCAAATAGCCAGCATGGCAATGGCTAAATTGCACACTATTGGCTACTACTGGCTGGGTGACATCACTATTTCTCCATACACTTATGATACACAGTCGTTATGACAACACTGCTGTAACATTTTCTGGTTTATTTTGCCTAGTTTAAAGGGTACAGAGTGAACCGAACCTATTATTGCAGTCCTTATATGGATCTATTGAGATAAACAGTTTGTCTGAAGATGGCATATAGCTTTTCTTGATGCTATCCGTGTCCATTTTTAGGCTCATTCACTGTTGCTGTTAATGATACTCCAGTTAGTGTACTAACAGATTATGCTAGAGCTGCACAATTAAGCACAATTTCAATCAGCCTCTGTAATTATATAATCACAAAAGCCAGCAATTTAAAAAATCCTGTGAGTGAATAGTGATATTTTGGGTTCAGTGACACTAAGCAGACAGAGATACTGTGTGAAACATGCATTAACATTAAAGTCACTACTTTTTAATATTTAGATCAATTTTCTATTGAAATAAATATATTTCAAATTGATCAGTTATCTGTTAATTCCCCTTGATAACTAAGCAAGTAAACGGAAATTGAAGCCAAATCAAGCAGCCCTACCTTTTAAATTCTGCACCCATGCACACACAGACACCCTTTTGTAGAGGTAAACTGAACAGCAAAGCATTAACGATATATTTTAACAGATGGTTTCAAAGTAACATATGGCTTAAATGCTTCAAAAGTTTATGAATTTAACCATTTGAATAAAAAAAATCATTGTATTACATGACTTGGGGGAGCTCTTAGAGTCAAAGTGAAATCAAAAATAAAAAATACAAGCATGTGAAGAGCCTGTTATGTCATGTAAAACAATCCAAATACTACAAATAAAGTTGTCATAAATATAATATGACAGCCTGCTATCTGTTAGGGGGGAAATCAGAGGTGAAAATGTAAATGAAAAACAAACAACGTCTGTTACGTGGCTGTGTGCCAAGCTGCCATGACTGCACCTGATTAGCATTAAAGCTGTCTGCAGCGAGGACGAATCCAGCCACTGCATCACTATCTGCCCATGTATAGAACAGCAACACAGGCGATGACTAATCTAATGACTAGGACTGAAGGCAACAGGCCACCCACCCAGGAGTTGTGCTTGCAGGGTGCAGTAGCTATAAGGGCCCTCAAGAGTGGGCAGATGCTGCAGTGAAGACTGGAATCACAGAGCGCATCGATCATGTTAATCTAACTACTTAGTCATTTTCTGAACAGCTCTGGTGGCTGTAGCCGTGATTCGTCTGGGTATTCTTGACTGAATCTCAGTTTTAATACTTTATTGACATTGCGGAAAGCCTTCCATGTGTTAATGTACATCTGGACATATGTGTGTGTTTGCAGCAAAACAATAGCTTTAGCCAAAAAAAGAAATAGTGACAGGACTTAGTCACTGGCAAAACCTGCAGCAACAAATCAAGAATGTTCTTTTCTTTATAACTTAGCATTTGATCCTGACAAATAATCCAGCAGATGTATGAGGAGCTTAGACAAATCTAAAAATGATTTCACAAAAGTCATTACCAGTGAGAACCATGGTTTGTTCAGCGAGCCGAAATTAATGCCAGTAAACACCAAACACACAGGCATGCACAGTGTGATGCACTCATGCTGCGAGTGAGAATAAATTCAGCGTGACACTGCAGTCAAAAGCCTCTGAGGCGGTGACAGTAACACTGGTAGGCAGGTGGGAGTGGAGCCGTCTGCTCAACACTCAGTGTGCAAGACTGACAGCTAAACTTTTAGCACAGCGCTCCGCAAACATATGCATGCATACATACAAAGGCTGTGATACTGGTTTCAGTCGCATTCTTTGTCGTCTGCTGCGACTCACAAAACAACAAGAGGTAAAGGCATATCCATACAAATAGACACAAAAGTGACACGAGAATCCCTGATCCCCAGTGTTGTTCTTTTCCTGTGCGGTACACCACACAGTTTATCAGACAGCCAGCTCCCACCTCTCCTATCCATCACCGCTTTCATCTCGGGTCCTAAAATAAAAGCAATTCAAATCATCAGGAAAACGCTGCAGCGCTTTCTGAGCGGTTATGTCAGGATGAAATGGGTTTAATTGTTGCCGGCTCGGGCTTCAGTGCACAGCGCACAATTAAGCTTTTGAAAGTGGACCATGGAGTTGTCAGTGCCTGAAGTGACAAGATAGGGTGGGAGTAGCTTTTGTCTTTCATGTGCATCCAACAACGTGGATGCCATCATGGAGTATTTGCTTGCTCATTTGTGCTGATGAGTGTTTAAACAGAGAGTCTGGTGGCAAAGAAGTTAATAGGAACCTCACACGTGTCGACTGGAGTGACTCGAGCATGAAATATGGGCTGAGGTCTTTGTGTGCGCGTGTTTGTGTGTCTATGTGTAGCTCTTGTATATTGCACCACAGTATTGATTTTTTATTCCTTGGTGTATTTAGTGAATTAAACTTCCTACTTTGGTTCTCACTCTTTTCCTTGTAACAAGAAGGCCCTCTGGCACTGTGTAAGGCAACCACACACACAGATTCTCCACACTGTTGCCTTTATTAGGAGACTTAAACCTACAAAATCCTATGATTCAATATGTTCCAGTGAAAGGAACTGCGAGTACAGGAATATTCCACTACACCTCTTGACCTCTTGATGGGTTCAGAATTTATGTATGATAAGTTAAATTGTACCACTGTGTCTTTGGAATAGGAAGTATTTTTGTGCTGCGTATGTGATAATGAACAGAAAAGAGTTACTATGTGAAACAGACAAAACTAGACAATCAGATAATGCAAATATTTGTTCCTTTAGATCAAGGCCCAATCCCCATTCACCCCTTACCCCTCCCCCTTGGCCTTTGCACTTGGGACTACCCCTTGAAACGGAGCTGCAAGGGGTAGGGGGTTGAAACATTCCCCTATGAAATGGGACAACCCTTGGAGACCTGTTACATCATCAGCAGTCATCGACGCGGCTAAAAACAGATGCGACAACTTTGTTTCCTAAAGTATTCCCCATGCCGTCAGCAGTTGTAACCGTCTCTGTTCCATGGGCTTTGGTCATCTTTTTGCGTCTATCAACTATAAACTGCAGAAATGTCATCTGTAACACACTGAAACGGCATTAACCTCCTAAGACCCAGCTATGGGTTTTCTGTCCACATTTGTGGGCAAGAGTTTCACAACTGCATACAAAAAAAAACAAAAAAAAAAAAAAAAACTGTCCACCACAAAGGGCATTCCATAACCATTTTAAAAACTGCATCTGAAAAAACTGTTGCATCATGATGTTTCCAATATAGGCACTTATTTAATAAAAAACAAAACAGCTTGTACTTTGCTGACATTTCCTGGGTCTTAGGAGGTTAAACTATCGCTCAAATGATTAAGTTGTTTACCAAGAAAATATGTACATTTGTGTGTTTCTTTCATCACACTGCTGCACTTTTTTACTGCGTTTACCTCCATCTTGTCAACAATTCAAACAGAATTATGGGAAATTTCTCCTACCCCTCCGTTCATTGTGTGGTCCTGAAAAATCTCTGTTTCGAGGGCTCTACAGTCCTCTGCTTTAGCCCCTCCCCTCCATCTAATTGAGAATCGGGACATCATTACCCCTTCACCTGCACACACAAAACCGAGGGGTGAATTGGGATTCAGCCCAAATTTACCATACTGAAAATCCTCCCAGGATTTAGCTTCATGTTTCTGTCGTCAGCTGTTTTGAGGTTATGCAGTTTGGAGTGGATATGATTTCACTGTCAATACTGTTAGTCGTATTATTAGAGTTTGAGCAGGTTTTACATCAAAAATGAACAAACAGAAAGTGTAACTACTAAACCAAAAAATCCTAATTGAAGCTATCGGGGACAGTCTGAGGATGCCTGATGAACACCTTAGAAAAAGTTCCGAAAAAATGCAGACTGAGACATTCTAAAGAAAAACTTAGAGAAGTTTAAATCTCCTAGCAGTGCTGAAAAGAAGTGTCATGTCCAGTTGTAGGAGTGGACAGAAGCAGGATGCACCATGCTTATAAAGAATAGAGAAACTGAGACGTTCAAGTACTTGTGAACATTGTCTCTGAATGTCTGATGCTCAGGTCGGAGACCAGGCGAGAGGGAAAAAAGACTGCAAATCATATTTTAAGAGCCGCAACAACAAAGAAACAAGGAAAGGAGACAAAGAAGGGATGGTGGTGGGAAAAAGGCTTTGGGAGGTCCTTGAATGCCCCAAACATCCATGTAAAGGGGATGTCTCTTTGATAAGACTTTCCTGAGGTTTATTTCTTGATCTAATGTGACTCTGTAACTCATTTGAAGTTTTCCTTAGCCACTCAGATGCAGTGCCGAAGACGAAAAACACTTCAATAATGTTTATGTTTATGCATTTATGCTTTTGGCAGACGCTTTTTTCCAAAGCGACTTACAGGGGAAAACCAATCAAATCACTCAATCAATCAATCAAATTTTATTTATATAGTGCCAGATCACAACAAAAAAGTTATGTCATGACACTTTATATAGAGTTGGTAAAAACCAGACTCTAAGCCAAATAATATTGGAAATGCTGGGCTGATACTAATATCACTAATTATTTTCGTTTTTTTATTTTTGAAAAAAAAAAAAAAAAAAGCCTGCCTACCCAAGGATTAATTTGAAGTCTTAACTTTCAATCTTTTCAAAACTTTTTAAAAATGTGTAAAAAAAAAAAAAAAAAAATGAGAGAAAGGCATATGTAAAAAAACATGTTTGTCATACTTGACAAGAATTGGGTGAATAGTGTCTGACAAATTGGTTGGACAAATTTTCTAAAAAAAACTTTCAGAAATTTGTAAAAAAAAAAAAAAAAAAAAAAAAATCTAAAAATTTAAATTCAGCCATCAGACTATACACTGCATATCTCCTGGAGATAAAGAGCATGTGTGTGAAATTTGAAAAGTATCAGGTGAACAGTGTTCAACAAGTGGGTTGGACAAGAATGTATGAAAACACCTTAAAACACCTGATAAGCATCATTTGGTGCCATCAGAGAAATGTCACCTATGAATGCATACACTCCACATCACATTACCACATTATATTCTCCATCAACATAATGGATGAAACATCTTTGGCTACTGAATATACAACCGTTGTTACAAATATATGTACGAGTGTACGTATAAGTACAACATTCACGCTTGGAATAGGATGTAGAAAAGTTGCAAAAACATAGATAGAAACATAGTTCTAGTACAGTTAACTGGATTCATAACAAAAAACCCTCAATAATCATCAGTAGAGGAAACTACCAAAAAAAAAAACAGTCCAACAAATACTGTATTTGCCGTACTGCACTTAAGGTCTTTAAACTTATACTTTAATACATTTCAAAAGGTAAAAATAAGCACATTTATCGAACAACTTTAGCTGCTTTTTAGTGGAACTGGATTGATAAAGAAGTAATTAATTTAAAGATGTTCAAACAAAATGTTACCAAATATTTTTGAGATTTTATTTTACAAAACTAGTGGGGCATTTAGAGAGTAGAAAAGTCTTAATTAGAACTGCACGACTAATCTAATCACAATCACGTCAGCCTATGTAAGCATCTAATCGCAAAAGGCTGTGATTTAAGGTCCTGTGAGTGTGTGTGTGTGTGTGTGTGTGTGCGTGTGTGTGTGTGTGTGTGTGTGTAGACTAAAATCATTGGTGTCAGTGCAGGTACCTGCTCTTATTGGCTTATTGGCTGCTACTGCAGCTCACATGATGCCAGAAATAAAACAGACGGTATGAGTCATCCTCTTCTCCTGTTGGTCTTTCTTATTAGGGAGATCCTGCTTTGAATCACTATCACCCACTTGCACTGAGATATTTTGAGACAACATGTTCCTCTATGAACAGCAACAAAGTGAAGTCAAAAGATACAAAGAAACCAGAAAACATTTATCAGGCTGCATTTGTAAAAAAAAAAAAAAAAAAAAAATCTGTTCTTAATTGCTTGCCTAAGTAAATAAAGGTTAAATAAATAAATAAAATACATGTAAAGCAAAATCTGTATTTTTAAACATGTGTAATGTAGTTATTGTTGTAAAAAGGGTTAGAATCATTGTAAAATATCATTAGCGCCAATACTATTACTGATGAGGACAGTCTTACAGCCTACACTATCAGTCCAGTACCAGAGTTAACCTTTAAAATCTTAAACACTAATTAAAGAACCTGTATCATAGTCAACAGGTAGCACAATAAAGGAACTTCTAGTGTTAGAAAGAACATAATTATTAAGATCAACAAAGAAATCAACAGAAACGTGTTATCAGATTACATTAAATAAGAGATAGCGTTAACGTCCTAAGACCCAGTTATGGGTTTTCTGTCCACATTTGTGGACAAGAGTTTCACAACTGTATACAAAAAAAAAAAAAGAAAAGAAAACTGTCCACCACAAAGGACACTCCATAAATTTTTTAAAAAAACTGCATCTGAAAAAACTGTTGCATCATGATGTTTCTAATATAGGCACTTATATAATAAAAAAAAACAAAAAAAAGCTTGTACTTTGCGGGCATTTCCTGGGTCTCAGGAGGTTAATTTAAATAAAAGTAGAAGTAACCTGAAACTAAGACGGTCTTAACTCACAGGCGTAAGTGATCCCTCACGATCTACATATCATATAACCGAACTTCAAACGAGCCTCTGTCTCCAACAAAACAAGCACAAACCACCACAATGTTTAGCTATAAACCCTCTGGTCTGCCATCTAAAAAGGCTTGGTTATAAAAAAAAAAAAAAAAAAAAAAAAAAAAAAAAATCTCCTGCTTACCGATACCCTGCCTACCCAAGAATTCAACTTTTGAAAAATTTGTTATTAAAAAAAAAAAAAAAAGTAAAAATTGAGAGAAAGGCAAAAAATGTGTTTCAGATTGACAATATTAGGGTAAATAGTGCCTGAGAAATTTGTTGGATAAATTATGTAGTTGAAATCAAAAATCCCAAAATTGAAATTCAGCCATCAGCCTGTGCACTGCACGTCTCCTGGTGGTAAAGAACATGTGTCAAATTAGAAACGCATCAGGTGAACAGTCTGTGAGAAATGGGTTGGACAAAAATCTTGGATGAATGGAAGGATGAAGGGAATTCTTGGTATATACTGTACATATATATACAGTGTTCGGAGTAATGTGTTACAAAAGTAATACATTACAGTAACAGATTACTTTTTGCTGTAACACGTTCAATAGTTTAAGGAATCAAAAATGCGTCTGTACAGTTCTATTTCCTGTTGGTGTTCAGCCAATGGGTGCAGACGGCAGAAGACAGTCCATTGTCCACATGGACGTATGCTCATTACTAACCCTGCTTTACAGAAGATAGTTAGCATGATCCCTGTGATCACCAATGACAAGGGAAGTTAACGTTTCTATGACTAATTAGAATTCTTTATCAACTGCAGATTAATCTACTGGCGTCCTCGATGCTGCGCCCTGTTGAACATGTAAAATATTGAAAAAAATGCAAACTTTCCTGCTAGGGGTGGGAATCTTTTACTATCTCACAATTTGATTCGATTCTGATTTTTGGGGCTACGAGCCGATTCAAAATCGATTTTTGATTCAAAATGATCTGATTCATAATGATTTCTGCTTCAATCTATCGGTGTTCAAAGGATCCTCATGATCTACTCCAGTCTGCTTTGCAAGACGGAATGACAAATGTACTTTTTCACATTTATTAAGTTTTAAACATTTATCCATGCTTGGCAGGGAGTTTGGTGAGGTACAGCAGTGTGTGTTGGTTTGCTGCTGGTGGCTGACTCGGCACCATGTCCTTAAGCTCTGGGTGATGCCTGCTGACAGACTGAGCTCATGAAATCCCACTGTATGTGACATCAGTTTATTGTATTTGGCATGCTATACGTACACATTTTCATCCTTTTGTGTGTTATTTAACACCATTTGATGGTCAATGCACTAGCTGCTAATTGTGCTAATCGCTAACTGCTTATTGCGCTAGCCACTAATCAATAAACCGCTAACCCTATCTCCTCCATTAGTTTCCTCTTCGTTTTGGTGTTTACGGTGCATGCGTATGTTCGAGAACCAGCTGTGTGATGATGTCAGGACGTCCCGCGTACAAAACAGACGCACACTGCCGGCAGGTTTGTTTTATTTTTTAAAATTGATTTTGGGACATTTTAAATGGATTCTGAATCGTAGTAAATCAGAATCACGATTTTTATATGAATCGGTTTTTTGGCACACCCCTAGTTCCTGCTGGGATTCGAACATCGTAGACCATGGCGTTACTGAGCTATCTGTCCACATGTACTTCGGGGCACAAATTTATATGTCCCAAGGCTCTCCTATCTCTTGTATTGGGGGGGTGGGGGGTGGGTTCTACTGCGCACGCACAATTTACGACAACTCAAAAGTAATACAGTAGGCTAACACATTACAATTCTGAGACAGCAATATTGTAAGGTAAGGAATTACTTTTAAATAACAGTAACAAGTAATCTGTAATGGATTACAGTTTGGAAGTAACTTGCACAACACTGCTTATATACACTTCCCTACAGGACACACTACTCTTTACGACATTAACTTGGCTAAGGTGGGATGTCAAAGGATACAAAGCCCAAAGCTCCTACTGGAAATGGGACAGAACATCCTTTCAGTGGCTCTACTGTCCACAAAAGACTGTAATGGCTGAAAGACATTAGGAGCAGAATTTCCACAGACTGTCTCCTGACCTCTGCACTTTCTCCCCTGGAGTCATACAGCCTTAAACAGTGTGGTCACTGGACTCCACAAAAACACTTTCCCTTGTGTGTTCCTACCAGCAATTTTATTTCTGCTTTAGCTGAAAAACAAAGCGTTTATTTCACTGCAGAGTCAAAGACCAAAGAGAATTGCTCAAATGTAAGCTTGACCTCAGTATATTTTTCTCCGGGGGATATTTCTGCAGATCAACCTAGGTTTATCAAAGCCCGCCTCAAGTGTGCAGTAGTTTCTAACCCCTGTGAGGAAATGTCATGTCACAGTTAAAGAAAGGTTGTGGAGTTTCTCACAAATGTGTTTACGGAGTTTGTATTAAGATAAACACATGCTTATTCTTACAGAGTCATCAACATGGTATTTAGTGGAGTTAAGGAACATACAATATAGTTCTACCGTTTAAATGAATGAATGAATGATTTATTTATTTTTAAAATGGGAGAATTCATATTAATGAACATTTACATGTGAATACAAGAGATATGGCTAATTTCCATCTCGAGTCCCTTTGGCCGGTAAAAGAAAAAAACAAAACAAAAAATAGGACCAATGGCCCTGTAGTTTACCGGCCAAATTAAAAGCTTTGGGAAATGTATCCAGATGCCATTTATTATCACCCAGTTTTGTGTATTTATTCTATTACAGAAATAGCCCATGTTTTGGTCATATTTCAATCAGATCTGTAAAAAATTCAAATTCCAACTTGATATCATTGATACTTACTGATTCAATCCACTTCCTATCTCTTTTAATGGGAACATTTTTCAAAGCGGCACCAAATCCAAAATCAGATCCAGATCCAAATAATTTCACTAACTTTTGTTGATATCATCATAAAGAAGCTGTATACCAAGTTTGAAGTCAATCGGAATTGTAGTTTCAGAGAAGAAGACGATTGAAATTTTTGTAACGGATGACGGACGACGACGACAGCAGACGACGGCGCCGCCGATGGACGGCGCATGACGACAACAGCTTACGGCCTGTCAGCCAGTAAGCTAAAAACGGCTTACAGATAACATTATACCATAACTGAGGTAAGATATATAAAATGAAAAACAAGCAACAACACACAGTGCACACAAACAGACAAAAACAGGGACCAAGGCAGCCACCAAGCAAAAATTGATTAAAGTTTGCCCATGAATTATAAGTATCCCACTGTTGCTATTATACATGATTATATTACAAACATCCAATTATTGCTATTACACATGATAATATTATAAATATCCTATTGTTGTTATTATACATGATTACATATAGGTTTAATATGAAAGTTCTTTGTTTTCGCTTCTTTTCTCTTCTTTATCTGTAATTTTGTCCTACCACCTGAAAACTTTCTAAATCTAACATCCTTCACCTTCATCAGGGCTGTCAAACTCATTTTAGTTCAGGTTCCACATACAGCCCAATGTGATCTAAAGTGGACTGGACCAGTAAAATAATAACATAAACATAATCAACTCTAAACTTTTCTGTGTTTTAGAGTGAAAGAAGTAAAATTACATTATGAAAATGTTTACATCTGAAAGAGCAATTAGAATTATGTCTCAGTTTATCATTTACACATGTGCATTATAACGTACAGTAATTTTGAGAAATTTGAAAAACATGAACACAATTAACAGGAAAGAAACAAAACAACAAATATCAATGAAATAAAGAACAACAAGAACAAAATGTAGACAAAAATGAATGCAAATTTGAAAAACATGAACAAATTGAACAGAAATAAACCAAAAAACACAACAAAAAGCTAACAAATATGATCAAGTTAAGCAATAACAAGAACAAAACATGCACCAAAATGAACAAAAACTTGAGAAACATTAACAAAATGATGTTAAAATTGCACTTCTCTTAACAAATTTCAGGTTGTTCATATTTTTTATGAAATGTAAAGGTAGACATGTAACTTTCTTTTTTTTATAACAAAGAGGAAAATTTGGAGTTGTCATTATTTATAGGTTATTATGATCATATTGGTCTGTATGTGGAACCTGAATTAAAATCATTTTAACATCACTGATTGTTAATACCTTCAGTGTAATTTTTTTGCGTTGCACAAATCCTTCCTACAGACTGGATTGGACCTTTTGGCGGTCCAGTTTTGGCCCACGGGCCTTATGTTTGACACCCCTGACTTAAATGATCACAAGTGCACAAGAGATCTATGCAACCACCACAGTTTCCAGGTGGACGCACCTATTAATGTCACACACTCAGTATATAACGACATTTGAAATATGGTCAGAATCCCACCTTCTGCTCCTGAGTTATGGCATTCAGTAATGGCCTGAGCAGTGTTAGTGTAGCACATTATGATGTCATCCTGAAGCCGACTTTGACCCTTTGGATATAAAACGTCACCACTTCATCGTTATATCCTATTACACATTTATGTGAAATTTTCTCGTAATTAGTTTATGAGTTCTTGTGTGATGGCTGCCCCAAAACCATGTGTCTGGTCACAGGTGCATAATAACTATTTTCTGACCTTTAGCCGATAATGTTAAGATATGAGTATAAAACTTGTCAAAGTAAGAAACAGTTCAGTTTAAGCACAAGACAAAAATGAGAACAATACTGTGTTTTGGATTAAAAATATCTTGGTAAAGGTTAAGACATCATTACTGTTCAGAAAATAATGTGGACTGAAACAAGACGACCATCTACATTTTCATACTTTATCTTTTCTTTATGAGTGTCTGCTGTGTAAAGCTTCACACTAGATCTTCCTGTTTCTGTCAAAAGAAGTCAAAATTCAACAGTGAATCTAAATTTGTTTCATATCATGTGTCTTGTTATATGCCATACAATTCAACATAATACCATAATATCATTAAATCAGTGGTGTCAAACTCATTTTAGTCCAGGGGCCACATTCAGCTAAATTTGATCTGCAGTGGGCCGAACCGGTAAAATAATAACATAATAATATATAAATAATGTCAACTCCAAACTTTTCTCTATGTTTTGGAGCAAAAAATGTTCATTTGCATTATGAAAAGGTTTATATCTACAAACTATCCTTTCAAAAGATGTGAATAACATGAACAAATTGAAAAAATAAGTATAATTTTAACAATATTATGCCTGAGTTTATCATTTACACATGTACATTAAAACTTGCAGATCACAGTGGATCTACAAACATACAAAACATTTAGCAACAGGCAGAATATTGTTAAAACTGTACTTACTTCTCTTAAGACATTTCAGGTTGTTCACATTTTTTGCAAAATGCACAAATACTAAACACATTTTTATTTGATCACAACAGGATCTAATGCTATATCACAAAATTTTCCTGTGTTAAAACTTACATTATGTTTTCCAGACATGACAGTTTAAGATCCTGCTCAAATGTTCAAATTCTTTTAGTTCATAACTAACATCATAACATTATTTTTGTGCAATCCCAACAAAGGAACTAGCATTATTTAATAAAAGTGTTAAATAATAATAAATAAAATATAAACAAAAAAGAAAAAAAAAAAAGAATCTCCACAATATCTGCATTTGAGTAAATACCTAAAAACATCGATACAGTACTTTTTAATATCAATACAGTATTGAGAAATTAAATATTGTGATATATTGCAGAACTGATATCTTCTTACACCCCTAATCGCAATATATTAAAAAAAATCGCAATGTCAATTTTTCCCAATATCGTGCAGCCCTAATAGACTTGATCTTAAAACTTATAAATTGTTCCATAAGGGACTCTACTTTGAATACTGAAGCTATCAGAAACTTCATACACACCCCACACATAACAATGGAGTGTGTTCTGTCAGTCTGGTGGTGCTGATAGGCAGCATGTGGTTTCTCCTCAACACTAATCTGACACACACCTGGCGCGTTGCACTCATGAACAAACCCACAACATGTCTCTGGTAGGAAGTACGATCGCAGAGCAAAAACCCTAGGACTTCCTGTCCCTCCCAGCTATCGGGACATACAGACTCGTCTCACAGTGGAAGGATGAACACACACACACACACACAAACACACACACACACACACACAGAAGCACAAACTCCCCCCAAAGCAACAATGACTCAACAGCTTAGTAATCAACCACAAAGACACACAGTGTGCTGCCGCTTTACACCGGCAGCTTCAAAACAAAACAAATTAACTTCGAAGGCTGAGTAGGCAGCAGAGTCCTGAATCGCCGCCGTGACTGGAGCACCTATTATTGTGGCTGGCAAAGCAACAAACCCTGGACCACACCCAGTACGTCATGACTCATGAGCCCCCCACCCCACCCCACCTCCGTTGTCCATCGATGCCAACAGAAGGAGGGCAAGCCAGGGAGAGAGTGGAGAGAGGACAGAGACAAAAGAGGCTGGGGACACGAGGGAAAGAAGCAATGAAGAAGAAGAAGAAGAAGAAAGGATGACGAGATGCTGGGGCTGAGACACAAACAAAGGCAGCTACAAAGCAGATGAGTGCGTTGTGGGTGGGACTCACCAGCTCCACCGAACCATAGTGTTTCCTGCTGAAGTCTCCACGCCTGCAGCCCAAGTCCTCCGAGGCAGAGCTGTAACAGAAGTGCATGGTCAGACACATGGCCTGTCTGTCCTCCATCCCAGCTCACACACACATGCATAACCTGCATACAAGTCTGCCTGTCTGTCCTCTGTCCGTTTTATCTCAATTTATCATTTCCTCGTGGCCCCTTTTGTTCACATTATGTCCCTGCCTTCACTTTTCCTGTCTTTCCATCCTTCTTTCCCTTTTGTTAGCCTGTCCACACGGCAATGGCGTGTGGTGAATGGCCGGCAGCAGCGGCCAGCCCAGTTCTGATTGAGATGCGGGTCCTGATTGAATTAAGTCACAATGATAGATGGGGACTGGCTGGGAGGGCTGACTGCTGGTCAAATAGTCAAACGCATACACGGTAAATGCAATCTCAGACGCACACAAAGGATCGATCAAACACACACATGCAAACTTAAGTTGCAAGAACTTCTTAATATGTTCTCTTTAAAAAAAAAAAGAAGTTACAGTCGGATTTCGATTGTTTTTCAGATTAGTTTGATATTCGCATGACCTTAAAAGCCACTGTAAGACATAATGTAATACTACATGGAGAGAAAATGGAAATACACTATTTTTCTCCGGCTGCAGAGAAGAAGAATAATTGCTCACTTAAGTCCAACCTTTTAATAAAGCTGAATGTTCCTAGTTCGCAATAAAAGCAGATCCAAATGCTTTTCTTTCTGAGCCGCTCTTAGTAATTACTAGTAAATGACAAGGGAAATTGTTCTGTCAGGCCAGCATTTTTTTGTGTTTATAGCACATTTTAGCCATGGGATGTGACAAACAGACTTCTCCGTGAGCCAGCAATGCCATATGCAAAAGGGAAAAGCAGTTTAGAGCAACATACTCCTCCTGTGAGAACTTTGGTAAGTCAGGGATCAATACAGTAGCAGTGAGTTGGCCAACAATAACCACGTATCACTGAACAACCCATGTATCACTCCTTATCTTCAGTCACAATAATCAAATTACCATCGATCCACCCCAGTCCAAGCAGAAGACTCCGTTAGTAGCAACAGGAATTGTACAAAAATCATAGAAAAATGTTAAATACAGCCAGTGACATCAGTGGACGTCTTGTGGCTACCCTACTTTTTTCTTTGGAGAAGTAAATAGAAATGTTTGTGTAAATGGAAGCCACTTTTTACTGAGAAACTCATGCCAAAAAGATGGTAATAGTGGTTAGGCTAATTGGGGTGAGACTGACAATGAAAGAAAGCAAAAATCCTGCAGGTGGTTGGAAACACCTCAGTGGTACATTTTCACACTCATCTCACATTTTGGAAGACAAAAGAAAAAAAGAAAAAGAAAAAAGCACCTCGCATCTTATCATGTTAAAAAAGATATTAGCCAGAACATTACCTGGAGTATCAGTCAGATCCCTAAGATTTAAAACCTGCTTGCTGTAACAACGTGCAATTGCATGAAAACAAGTGTCATGTGAAGATTATGTAAGATGAGAGTAATCCTTGAATACAATGCAGTGTCTGGTTTCTTGTGTTTTTTTTTTTTTTTTTCAGCTAGACTTGAAATGCATACATGATTTTAAATGCACGTCTGTGAATATACTACTGATCAACCAACATCAGTTTGCATTAAAATGAAAACTAGACAAAAAACTTGAAACTGAAATGCCTTTAAATTTACTCCCAGCTCAGTATTATTTTAACAATACATAATTTCAGTTGGAGGTATTATAATATGTAAGTAATTTACTGAAGCATGTATTAGATTCATAGAAAAAAATAAATAAATAGGACCAATATCCCTGTATCTCACCAGCATGTTCTATCAAGAAGCAATAACCAGTTGAATTTGCGAGGTTGTCAGGTTCTGCCGCTATGTTAGAGTCCTGTGGTCCTGATACAGGAGATCAACGTCCCAACAGAAGTGGAGGAGAACTCAACTAATTACATCAAAGTCCATATATGACTTCTATCAGTGCTCAATAGTAACTATATTGATATCTCTAACCATTTCCATGTTATAAAGCCATTAAAGTATGGCCCATTATAAGTAAATGTCAATGTTTAATATTTAAAAAATTCACAAAAAAATGTAAAAAATCAAAAATTTTTCAAAATTGAACAAAGTTTGTTGACATTGTCCCACGGAAGCTACATAAAAAAATTTGAAATGAATCTTACCAGTAGTTCCATTGGAGAAGATGTTTGCTAACGAAGACGATGATGATAAAGACACTTGTGGCTTTTCCATTGGACATCTATGCAAAACTTTACCGATATTTACTAAATGTTGAAAAAACAGAAGTGTGTAATGTCAGTTTTTTCATTAAATCACAAATGCGATGACTTTTTTATCTATTAGTTCGAGATGACACAAGAAGTCATTCCATAAACATGGTGACAAACACAAATATCACATTGATTTACAGATATATTCATTATTATTATTATTACTATCATTATTATTATTATTATTATTATTATTATTATCATTATCATTATCATTATCATTATTATTATTATTATTATTATTATTATATACTACCCCTCTATCCTGTACTAAATTTAAAAAATGATTTGGTTTCCTAGTGTGTCCACACACACCGTGCCATGTTTCTTTTAAAACTCTTCTTCTTCGCTTGTTGTAACATCTGTCAACATCTGGGGTTTTTTATTCACATGACTCTAGTTGTGGAAAAAGGTCTTTCCATTACAGTTTTGCATGATATACCAATTTCACTATGCCTGAAAAACCACCTCTTGCCAGCACAAAAACTTTTCTTTGAAAAACGAGAGTTTTGGCGAAAGTGTCATTTTTCCATTAGGCAAATTTTTATATTCGCGCAATTTGAGGGTCAATGGAAAAGTGACTATTGACAACGAAGAAGACGAAGACAACTTAGACTGTGTAGGACTCAGCGCCGTCACTATAGCACATGACCTATCAGCCAGTGAGATAAAAACAATACTGATAATTGCAAAAAATATCAAGTATTGGATCCAATAATCTGCCAGAGCTACAATCCATTAACCTATAATTAAAATGTTCAGAGAAAAATCATTTCCTGCTCAGATTCATCTTTCTGTTTATTGTAACCATTACTGCAGCATCCAGTTTTTGCACACATACAAGCATGAAGAAGAATAGAAATGAAGTGACTAGGGCTGTGTATTGGCAAGAATTAGGCAATACAATACAAGTCACAATAGTAGGTTCACAATACGATATATTACAATATATCACGATACTGTTAACAAGGCGAAATTCTTTTTTTGTTTCTTTGTTTAAAAGATTATTTTCTGGAAAAACCTTTAGTGCAGCATTTGGATAAATAAAGTTTTAACACGCGGCTTTACCAGTACAAAAAAACACACAAATAAATAAATAATGTTTTACAGATATTACAGCTTAAGATCCTGCTTAAATGTTCATATTCTATTGCGAAAAGAATACATAGTGTTCAGTCTCTGAATCATCAATGAATCAATGTTCAACATCAGAACATTATTTTTGTGCATTCCCAATAAAAAAAAACCAACATCTGCCTCTTTCAGACAGTAAACAGTGCTTTTAGGATGAACTGAATTTTCCATTATTTAACAAAACAGCATTATCAATTTAAAAAAACTACATTTATGACCTGCTATATCACAATAGTACTTTTGTAGTATACAAACAACAGAACAAAATACCAATGTGAATATAGAAATAAAAGAGCTGGAAAAACAAAAATGAACCTCTGCCATGTCTGCATTTGAGTAAATACCTAAAAATATCGATACAGTACTTTTGAATATCAATACAGTATCGTGAAGTGAAATATTGCAATATACTGCGATAGCGATATTTTCTTGCACCCCTGGAAGTGACTCTCTTAAAAACATAACATTAAACGTAACTCAAGTAACCAGGACATGTTTGTGTGTCCACAGCCCCCCCCCCCTAATTGATGACACTGAGGTGGAACCAGCTTCAGGTTTCCGTAGTTCTGTTCAAATCACTCAGGCCTCAGACAGGAAGGGCCTCCAGCCGTTGGTTAAGACTGCACAGTAACATCACTGACATCCAGCTACAAGTAATACAAGAAATGTCCCGCAAACTCTGCCTGAAGAGGGGACAAAACATCTACAGTGACTCCTCCCACTCTGACAATAGACTGTTCCCACTGTTGGCTTCAGGATGTGAGTTTCAGGTGTCTCAGAACCAGGACTGCCAGGTAAGGACACAGAGTTTAACTTGTGTTTGTATTAAGAGAACCAGATACAACACCACCATTGAGAGAGAACTGGTGCCAATTCCCCCAGTGGCCACTCCTGGTACTGCAATGAAAAATCCCCCAAAGCCCAAGAAGCAAGAAGAAAGCTAAGTGGTAAAAACAAACAAATAAACTTCTGACAAGACACAAAAAAGCTTGAAAATGGATGTGTTTATCACTGATTTTTTTTCTATAACTTTCAAGTGTAAAACCAAAAATTAGATTTTAACATCAACGAGGTGACTGCAGTGTGTAGTCTGAGCACCCACTGATCTGATCTGAGCAGCAGGTGAAACACTAGTCTGCATGTGCAACCGGACACATAACATGGAAGTCAGTAACACGACTAATATACAAGTGCCACTTTAGAGTCTGGAATCCAGGTCTAATACATCCATGTTTTAACCCTGAGCTGTTTGTCACATGATCGGATCTTTGCAGTCATCTATATAAATTACCTGCTGCTGTTGTGATTGCAGGTACATGGGTACTTACTGCTCCTTACTGTTGCACATGTTGTACATGACCAGCAGACACTGTTTACACCAGGGGTCTCAAACATGCGGCCCGCCAAAGGTTCCAATCTGGCCCCTGGGATGAATTGGAATTCCACAGTCAAGGCTGTCGAACTCATGTTAGTTCAGGTTCCACATACAGACCAATATGATATCAAGTAAAATAATAACATAATAACCTACACAAAATAATGACTCCATATTTTGCTCTCGGTTTGATGTGAAAAAAATATCACATTATGCCAATAAACTTCAAATTTTTGTCTGTTTTAGTGCAAAAAATAACATTAAATTATGAAAATATTTACATTTACAAACTATCCTTTAACAATAAAATGTGAATAACCTGAACAAATATGAACAACCTGAAATGTCTAAAAAAAATTAAGTCCAATTTTAACCATTTCCTGCCTGTTACTAAGCGTTTAGTGTCTTTGTAGATCCGATCCATAATGCATACTGTATGTATAAATGGTAAGTTGAGGCATAATATTGTTAAACTTGAACTTATTTTTCTTAAGAAATTTCAGTTTTTTCAGGTAATTCAATGGATTTATATAGTGCTTTTCTAGACACCCAAAGCGCTTTACATTATTGACCCATTATTCATTCACTCTCATATTCACACTCTAGTGGTGGTAAACTACATTTGTAGCCACAGCTGCTCTGGGACAGGCTGACAGAAGTGTGGCTGCCAATTTGCGCCCCTCCAACCACCACCAAACATTCATACACCAGTGTGGGTGGTGGTGAAGTGTCTTGCCCAAGGACACAACGGACTGACTAAGACAGAGTGGGATTCGAACCGCCAACCCTTCGGTTATTGGACGACCCACTCTACCACCTGAGCCATAGCCGCCCATATATATACACACACACACATACATACATATATATATATATATATATATATATATATATATATATATATATATATATACACACACATATAAGTATGTGTGTGTGTATATATACACACACACACACACACACACACATATATATATATATATATATATATATATATATATATATATATATATATACACACACACGTTTTTTGTTTCGATAGTTTATAAAAGTAAGTATTTTCATCATTTACTGGGGTTTTTCTGCTATTATTTCACTGGTCTGGCCCACTTGAGATCAAATGGGGCTGAATGTGGCCCCTGAAAGAAAATGACTTTGAGACCCCTGGTTTACACTGATCACACTCAGTTCTTTACTGAACACAATCTACTGCACTGTCTATTCACTACTTTTATATATTAATGTTTTCTTAGTCTGGAGCACTTTCAGAAAAATAAACTCATGTCATCTGCATAAGTTCTATCTGGTGGTATGGCTCTGCTTTGGGGCCTCCCCGTCCTACCAGTGCCTAGAGCAATAGGAGGTGTTTATTATGTCTGCACTGGTTCAAGGGGGTACATAGCACTTTTTTGCACATGCTCCATACATTGTAAAATGAAGCAAACTGAAGTAGAGATAGACAGAGTAATGGGTTAGGCCTACTAATCAGCACCAATAGAATGTTTTAGAAAATATAAATCACCAGAAGTTGATGCCAATACTGGCAGATATTTAACTCTAGGTCCTAAAGTGAAAAAATTGAGGGGAAAAAAAATGCTCTCACAAGATAAAATCCATTTACTGACTAATAACTTTGACTTTAAACCTTAATCAGACAAGTGACTATTTTTGGTCATTTCCACAAACATTACAGTGAGGACAGTGAGTCAACAATCTCAGGTCCAATGTGGTCTCCAGGGTCTGTAAGGTCCACCTCTGCATGAACAGTGAGTGTACCTGCTTTGTTCGGTACCATGACGTAATGGTACTAATGTAAGGAATGATGTTCAAAGGGATCATGTGGATGTGGACAGGAGTCTGGATCAGCACTGATGTAGTTTTAATGTTCTAAAATACGTTTCTTTCCATTTCATTCCATTTACTTCTTGAATTTTTTATTTTCTATTTATTTTTTTGCCACTTACGGATAAGGAACCAAGTAAGGTAACTTCATTGACCTTTATTTTTCTACATAATAAAAAATTTTGAAAACTTTCACAAAGGTAAATTAATCTTGTTATGTCCTCCAATAACACACTAAGGTTGAAATTTGGAATCTCAGAGTATTTCGATGAGTGAACTATAAAGGATTAACCACTGATAACGACAGTGGTGCAGTTTATTTATTTAGGTATCTATTACAATGATGTAGATAAAGTGAATGATTCAGCAGTACAATATGCAATGATGGAAGTGACAGGGATTTAATATGTCCATTAAATGGCAGCTTTTTCTGGCTCCAAACTGTCATCATATCAACCTTTAACACTGTAAAGCCTGAACCATTACATCACTGGCAGAAAATTCCAGTTCTTTGAAACTGGAGCCTTTATTGGTCCTTCTGAACAACCAAAAAAATGTTTCTTTTTAGAGCTCCAACTGATTAATCGACTCAAAGTGATCCAAAAAAAAAATCATTCATTTACATTTATGCATTTGGCAGACGCTTTTTCCAAAGCAACTTACAGGGGAAAACCAATCAAATCAATGAACCAATCAAATTTTATTTATATAGCACCAGATCACAACAAAAGTTATCTCATGACACTTTATATATAGAGTTGGTCAAAACCAGACTCTAAGCCAATTTACAGAAACCCAACAGAATCCTCCAGGAGCACTTGTGACTGGTGACATTCAACCACAATTCTCCTGAATCAAAGCTTTGTTTCCTTAATTTCTCTGCTGTTAAACATTGGTTCCACTGTTGTGTTTCACATGGACACTTATTGTGACGCACAAAGAAGTTTCAATTCAGGAAAACTGCAATACAATATTTCCCTTCAATCAATTCGAGTCGATTAATCGAATCGTGAATTTTTGCATTCTCTTCAAGCACCTAATCGATAAATCGGTTGCAGCTCTAGTTTTTTTCATATATCAATTTCCATGTATGAGTTTCAGTTTTGTATCATATTAGATACATCGGGTCTCAATGCTCAAATATTATTATTTTTGAACAAACCAAAACATAATATAACACAAACATGTCTAACAACTTGGTAATTCCTTTTCAAAACTGGTAAAGTTCTGCCTCCTTTCTCATTAATGACAGTCTTGTAGTGTCACTGAAAATGCCTCTGATTAACACATTCCTCCCCCCTGGTGGATTATTGGTGTATTGCATGTATCTAATTGTATACATCAGGTTTTTCAAGAAAATAAACATCACACTGATCATGCAGAGGGCTTCAAAACTCATGTATCAAATATGACACATTTGTTGTTATAGGGTTAAATAAAAATCCACAGCCAGTTGACCCCCAAACTGAACTGAACTGAATACATGTGTGAATGGTGTTAGGGAGCATCTATATCAGGGGTCTCAAACATGCGTCCCGGGGGCCAAATGCAGCCCACCAATGGTTCCAATCCAGCCCATGGGATGAATTTGCAAAGTGCAAAAATTCCAAAGTCAAGGCTGTTGAACTCATTTTAGTTCAGGTTCCACATACAGACCAATATGATCTACAGTCAAATAATAACAGCATAAAAACCTACAAGAAATAATGACTCCATATTTTCTTCTCAGTTTGATGTGAAAAAAATATTACACTATGCCAATAAATAATGACAACTTCAAATTTTTGTCTTTGTTTTAGTGCAAAAAATAACATTAAATTATGAAAATATTTGCATTTACAAACTATCCTGAAACAATAAAATGTGAATAACCTGAACAAATATGAACAACCTGAAATGTCCAAAGAAAATTAAGCACAATTTTAACTATTTTCTGCCTGTTACTCAGTATTTAGTGTCTTTGTGGCAGATACTTCAGGGCAAAAATAGGGCTGACAAGCCACTCCAGGACCTATAAAAACTGAAGTCAAAGTCATCATCGAGACTGATGGACGAATATCAGTGTCTTTGTAGATCCGATCCGTAATGCACATGTAGAAATGATAAGTTGAGGAGGAATATTGTTAAAAATGCACTTATTTTTCTTAAGAAATTTCAGTTTTTTCACATTATTCACATCTTTTTTGTTTGGATAGTTTCTGAAAGTAAGTATTTTCATAATTTAATGGGTTTTTTTGCACTAAAACAAAGATAAAAATTTGGAGTTGTCATTATTTATAGGTTATTATGCAATTATTTTACTGGTCTGGCCCACTGGAGATCAAATTGGGCTGAATGTGGAACCTGAAAGAAAATGAGTTTGAGACCCTGATCTATATGAAAGTCTGAGTGGACCACATTTCTCCCTCCCCCCTCTCTGGTCAGGTTTCTCTCTCTCTCTCTCTCTTTGCAGGGAAGATGAAGGCAGAGTTAATACATAATGTACACTCAGGCTTTAAGGAAGCGTTTTAAAATGCATCTGTACAGCAGGATGTATCCTCCAGTGCTTCCTCATTCATGGTCTTCCTGCATGCTCCCTTCCTCTACTGTAGATGAAGGTGGGGTTTATTCCACCAAATCATGCACTTTATCATGGCCTTTACCTTTAGGTGCACCCTCTTTTTTTCTTCAAGCCCCTGATAGTTCCTACCCTTCACCCGTCCTTTGAGACTGGGTCATGATAAGGGTTGTACCTTGAAGACAGATGATTAAGTGAAGCCCCTCCACCCACTGTTCTCTTTGAGCCTAATGAAACCTCTCCATCTCCTGGTGGAGCTCATCTACTCTTAAAAAAAGGCTCATGATCATATCGGTGTTTGAAACTGCAGGTTCATTAGAAACGCTGAAGCGGTAGACCCTTTTTCTCTCCTTGTGTTCTACGGGAAAATACTCATTATGACAGTTCTAGCTTTGTCACTTTTTTAAACTGTGAAATATCTTGACACATGCTGGAAGTGTAACCTGTGATAAACTAAGAGCTGTTTACACACAAGGGGGTTTCTGTCAAATAAAGCGGATATAAATAGTATTCACGTCGTGTTGACACTTATTCAAGGAGGTATAGGCTAATGCTGCCAGACTGATGAGGACACTGACCTGTTAAAGAGCTCACAAGTGTGAAATGTGCAAAGAATGGAATTTAAAAAAGAGCATCTGCTGCGATGTGCGCGTAATATTGGAGATCATGCTTCTTACTTGACTTAACCTCCTCAGATCCAGCTATGGGTTTTATGTTCACATTTGTGGACAAGAGTTTCACAACTTTATACCAAAAAAAATAAAATAAAACTGTCCACCACAAAGGACATTCCATAAAAATTTTAAAAACTGCATGTGAAAAAACTGTTGCATCATGATGTTTCCAATATAGGTACTTATTTAATAAAAAACACAAAAAGCTTGTACTTCGCTGACATTTCCTGGGTCTCAGGAGGTTAAAAATATGATAAATATGAATGCAGCAAAGATAATGGTCAATTTTGGGGATAATGGGGCCTTCGAAAGGAGACCACAGGCTGATCTGACTGAATGGAGTCCTGATGGAGTAGTGGCTCAGGTCACTGAACAACAGAGGTCTCAAACATGTGGCCCAGGGTCCAAATAGTTCCAATAGTGCCAAAGGTTCCAATATGGCCCCTGGGTGAATTTGCAAAGTGTAAAAATTCCACAGTCAAGGCTGTGGAACTCATTTTAGTTCCGGTTCCACATACAGACCAATATGATCTACAGTCAAATAATAACATAATAACCTACAAAAAATAATGACTCCATATCTTCCTCTTGGTTTGATGTGAAAAAAATTTTACATTATGCCTATAAATAATGACAACTTCAAATTTTTGTCTTTGTTTTAGTGCAAGAAATAACATTAAATTATGATATTAACAATTAAAAACTATCCTGTAACAATAAAATGTGAATAACTTGAACAAATATGAACAACCTGAAATGTCTAAAGAAAATTAAGCACAATTTTAACAATTTTCTGCCTGTTACTAAGTGTTTAGTGTCTTTGTAGATCCGATCCATAATGCACATGTAGAAATGATAAGTTGAGGCATAATATTGTTAAAATTGCACTTATTTTTCTAAAGAAATTTCAGTTTTTTCAGGTTATTCACATCTCTTTTGTTTGGATAGTTTATAAAAGTAAGTATGCTTTATCATTTAATAGGGGTTTTTTTCCACTCAAATAAAAACAAAAATTTGGAGTTGTCATTATTTATAGGTTATTATGTTATTTTTTTTACTAGTCCGGCCCACTGGAGATGAAATCGGGCTGAATGTGGGCCCTGAAAGAAAATGAGTTTGAGACCCCTGCTGAACAACTATTCTGTAAAAACTGTTGGTTCCATAATAATCAGATTACCTCTGTGATGATCTTTAACATCTTATTCATAGACCAAATACTATGCCACCTGATCAGATCTAATACTAATTTAATAATCGTTTTGAGAGTCACAGTTTGAGGTGAGTCTAAACACACGTCTTTTCTTCTTTATCATCAAAACTAAAGGTAAATACAACTAAGCTTACAAAAACATGACATTAACTTCTCACATAACCAGGGGTGTAAGAAAATATCAGGTTCTGCAATATATTGTGATATTTCATTTCACAATACTGTATCGATATTAAAAAGTACTGTATCAGTATTTTTAGGTATTTAATCAAATGCAGATATTGTGGAGGTTCATTTTTGTTTTTTTTGTTTGTGTTTTTTTGTTTATATTTTATTTATTATTATTTTAACACTCTTTTATTAAATAATGTTAGTTTCTTTGTTGGGATTGCATAAAATAATGTTATGATATTAGTTATGAACTAATAGAATATGAACATTTGAACAGGATCTTAAACTGTAATGTCTGTAAAATATAATTTAAGTTTTAACAAAGGATAACTTTTCTGATATAGCATTAGGTCCTGTTCTGATCCAATAAAAATGTGTTTATTATTTGTGCATATTTCTGGTGTAATTCAATTCTTCAAGAAAATAATCATAAAAAAAAAAAAAAGAAACAAACAAAAAATTGCCTTTTTAACAGTGTCATGATATATCGGGATATATCGTATCGTGATCCTAGCATTGTGATTTGTATCGTATCACCAGATTCTTGCCAATACACAGCCCTACACATCACAGCTAATAAATCCACCCTTCTTCCACAAGACTATCAGAAATATTAGAACAGTAACATACATCAGTGAGTCACACTGATACTCATGATCGAAACATAAACCAATTAGCCTTTACATTTCCATCCACAGTGGAACCAGCCAGATTGGACTCTATCATCTTTAGTCCAGAGTATCTTTGCCGCAGCTAGTTAGCTTAGTTTTAGCATAAAAAAATGCAAACAGGACAGAGCTAGTCTAGCCCTGTCTTTAGTTCTCCACTCAACACAAAGCATCTTGCTTAATCTGCATGGAAATTGAAAATTGGAAACCAGTTGTGGGTTATATGCCAAACTTCTTCTTGGCCAGATGCAATGACGTGTGACTGGAGAATCAGCTGGTTGCCTGGCAACCGCAGGAACCAGAAAGTCACCTATTTGCAGTTAAATTTATGCTAAGCTAGGCCAAACAGCTGCTGTCTGTAACCTTTATTGTATTGATTTTCTCATCTAACTCTCTGCTGGGGGCACATAAGCACATTACCCAAACTATTGAACTATTCCTTTAATTTTCATAGTGGTATACGGTCCATGTAAGATATTTTATAGTATAAACCAGTATACTGTGTTAAATACGGCTATACGTTTAAATATCGTGGTTTCAATCCTGCCCCACAACAGTTGACATATTCACTGTCCAGGATGACTTAATGTCTGTTAGCCAATGAAAAATGACTGTGAAAGCTCAGACCAAAGAGGAATCGCTCTGAAACAGAAAGGGGTAAATGGATATTCATTGCTCAACTGCTGCCCTCAGTAATGGAGTACGGGAAAGGGTTGGTTTCTGTCATAGACAATGGACAGTGTCCACTGAAAGGATCCATATAAATGTGAAGCATAAATCACACAGTCTGACATCATACTAAACCCTGAAGAGGTACTCAACAAAAAGCTTGCATCATTTCAGGTAAATACTATATGAGTTTAAACTTATTAGAAGATTAAAAACACACATACAAGTCAAGACCTTAATTCAGCATAGTGACGAGAAACACCAAAGACCGACATCACAACTTCAATGCTCACCACAACCATCACGAGAAATTGCACAAAATTTCAAAGTTATGGCCAACATTTTGCAAATCCTGTAACACAGCCTACATATATCCCTGTAGTCGGAAAAAAAAACCAAAAAAACAGCACTAGACCAATAAAATGCCATTTTGTGATCCATCTTCAAATGGATGTTTTCTCTGTTTTTAAATGCAATCAAACTTTTTTCTTCTTTTTTTTTACAAAGTTTCACAGCTGCAACCGATTAATTGACCCAAAGTGATCCAAAAAACCCCCCAAAATCATTCAACCACAATTCTCCTGAATCAAAGCTTTGTTTCCTTCATTTCTCTGCTGTTAAACATTGGTTCCATTGTTGTGTTTCACACGGACGCTTATTGCGACGCACAAAGAAGCTTCAATTCAGGAAAACTGCAATAGAATATTTCCCTTCAATCAGTTCGAGCCAGTTAATGGAATCATGAATTTTTGCATTCGCTTCAAGCACCTAATCGATTAATCGGTTGCAGCTCTACAAAGTTTAGAATTTTCAGTAATCTGTAGAAATCCATCTCGTTGACATATTGCTTAATTTAGAATAAGTTTGCTGTAGACGGCAAAATAAATCTAAGCAAGGCAAATACAAGTCTAAAATGAATGTTCATTTAAGTTCAGGAATTCTCAATCAATTTGGTATTATTTCTCAAAATTAAAGAAATACAACAAAATTATATCTGTATCACATATTAGCCATCACCTCCTCTGTTCACTAAAGGATGGGTCTTATTTAAATTCAACAAATCCAGACAGTGTGAAGCTATGGCTGTCAACTAAAATACAGAAAGACAGTTTTATTTAATCTATAAAACAATTTGAAAAGCTTTTGAATTGTATCTAATAATATAACATTTTTTCAACCCAAATGCATCCGATACATTCAGCTAATATACATGAATTTGCAATGAGTCTGTACTAACATGTATATAAAAACAACTGTCATTGCTTTGATAACACATGCTAGACATCCTTGGTGCACAGTCCAAGTACACAGCACATTTCTAAAAGAGCCTTTAAGTTATTCCACAGTACGACACCATGAAGAAGTAGCTTTAGGAGTTTTTTTTTTTTTTTTTTAAACACGCGTAGTGGATTTCATCTGTACATAAATAATAAAGATCCAGAAAAGCCAAGATCCTCATCACAGAAACATGATAGGGTATTTTTATGACAGTATGAACATAACACCTTTTCTGTCTGCGCTAATAGTGCAGCATAATAGGGGGAAGCGCTTTGCTATTGGCTTGACAGCCCTGTGCCATAGGAGCTCTATGTTTACAATGCTTCCTCTCTTGTCTGCAACCTAAGCTGCATCTCTTCTCCAGCTTGTCCTCTTCAGCTGGTATGACAGCTGCAGTGGTGGCATTTGCAGATCCCCCCCCCCCAACCACCACCAGAAAGGTTAGAAATGAGCTACTCTTAAGTAACCTTTGACTACATCTGAACTCTGCTGCTCAGTTTTGGCCTCTCTGTGACCACATACGTGATTCTGCTACTGTCATTGTGACAAAGCTGCCTCCACTCTATACCTTCAACCGAAAAGCATCTCATGAATAATGCATATTTTTTCCGTGTGCATACTGTAATGTCTTTGCTCTGAAAAGAAAGGCAAGCTCACTTAATAAGCCACCATCTGCGACTTAGTTCACATTCTATACAAATGCAACAAAGCTGCACACACACACACACACACACACACACCACAGACCGGTTGAATGAAGAGGTACTGCGGCCAGAGGAGTATAGTCTATGTGTTGGAGCATCCACACTTCTCCACTGGAGACTTGTGGATTCAGTGACGCACCGGTATCATAGAGAAAATGGCAAAACATCAGAAAAAAATCACGCATGTCTTGTATAAATACACACATATGGATCCAACTCGAGCCAAACTGCGGATTATTGTAACATTAATTTGCTTCACGAAAAGGTAAAAGGCACTTTACGCACAACGGAGCAGGTGTTCTCCGCTCTAATTTGTTGCAGAAAATATGCCAGTACTGCAGGACTATGACAGAGCCGACAGACCTATGCATTCAACAGATGAGAGGTGGCATGCAGCAACACAAGCAGGAGAGGTTTTTTTTTTTTTTTTTTTTTTTTTTAGTTTTGTATATTTGTTTGTTTGTTTTTACCGCTGATTGAAAGTCAACAGTTTGTTAGAGGCTGGATCCACACTGTTCATGTCCCCATGCGATGCCAAGGCGACAACAGCAACAACAAACTGGCGTCTTTTTTCCCCCTCTTTCCTCTTTTTTTTTCTTGCGCTAAGAGCAGAAGAACATCACTGCGACGCAAAACTCCGACAACAGCTGATGAAAACCTGGTCGGTGGTCTTCGGACTCCCGGGCTGTTCTCCGTTTGGCCCGTGCGCAACTGGTTAGAGCAGGATGAAGCGGAACGGCTGTGCCATGGGAGCTGGGCTTTTACTGCGCTCTCTCTCTCTCTCTGTCTCTCCCCTCTCTCTCTCTCTCCCTCTGACACACACTCTTGTGTCAATGGTGCATTTCAATCCACCACAATTAGACGGAACAGCCTCCAGTCTTTTTTTTTTTTTTTTTTCATTGCTGGAGGCTCCGCACTGTAAAAAAAAAAAAAAAAGCAGCATTCACAGCATTTTATTTTTGTCATTTATTTATTTATTTTTGTCTTTTTATTTATTTATTTATTTATTTTTCCTTTTTTCCCATAGAGATGTGAAAAGCACAGCTGTTACATCACCGTCACTGTGAAGCTTTTCCACAGTGACTCTATCCTGGAGCGCAAAGTGATGTCAGGACTACACAGTGCAGGTCCCGGTTGGGGGTCGCGTCACATCATCCGGTTGAGAGCAGAGTAGGAATATGAGAGAGAAACTTATACGTGCAAAATGCTACTTTACAAACTGTTTTGGGTGATTAAATGGTAGTGACACAAGAAAGAAAAGCATTGCATCTCCAAGACCGGATAAGTGTACTTGAAAACATCTGAGGTAACTGGTTGCCTTAAAAAATTTAAGTAATGAGTAATGAAAACTTGAGTTTATTAAACTGAAATGCTTGATTTGAATGGAATTGCTATTTTAAGTAAAACACACTAAATGCCAAGTTAATTAAACTTAAAATTTGTTGCAGTGTCAATTGCTTTGTATAATCATTAGACTTAATATCATCAGTTCATTGGACTCAATTCCAAGTTGATTTAAATTAAAATCTTTTGCAATAGAAATTGCTTTGTATAATTATTCAACTTAATATAACTAGCGGCATTGTAACCGTGGTGCCATTGTACGATAGCATGATAAGTAGAACTTGTCTGCCACCACTATCCATTTGTAAACTACCATTTAAAGGTGGGGTCTGAGATGTTTTTCTGGAGCATTTTTTATTATATTCCTTAAAACCCCCTTCACACCCCAATTACAACTAATTAATTAAATGCTCTAACACAAAAATTAAAAAAAAAAAAATCAGTCACCTGTGGAACAGGCAGGACTGAAAAAACACCATCCCATCATTTCGAGTGCCCACTCGAAATGATTGAACGGTGATATGTCTATCAAACTCAACTGCCATTCACACCTCCCCCCTTCCCCCCTCTTCGCATTCCCAGAGGCTGGAGCCTTGTACAGGAAGCATAGCCAGGACCTGGCTATATGAGTTATATTAGGATGGAAAGTTCACCTGCAAACTGTTTTGTCACTAACTTAAACCACTAGGAAATGTAACATTAGTCCCATAGGTCTGAACTGGGGCTGTTCTGGAAGAGCGGGGGTGTTAGAAGAAACTGAATGAGCTATGCATGGATATGCCAGCCGGAGGCTCAGCTGGGGCCGTAGTCGGGGTAGGAGCCCGAGGTGTACGGGAGCAAAGCAGGGGATGGAGCTTCAGCCGGTGTCGGAGACAGTTCGGCCGGACCGGACCGTAGATGGCATCGGAGCCCAACCCAGGTACGGAGCAGAACAGAGCCTCAGCCGGTGAATTGTTGCTGTGCGCTCGTGAACCCACGGGAACAAGCATCGCATGTGCCACTACTCTGGAGGCGTGGCTTCGGAGGGACATCTGAAGAAAGGGGTTTGGACTTTTGAATTGAGTATTTTCAAAATGTAGCTTGCTCGAACCATTTTTCTAAGATCTCAGACCCCACCTTTGCACTGTGCAGGTAATAATTTGAGCCAACATGTGAGGCATGAAGGGAAGAGCACGTACTTGTTTGGCCTGTGAAGCATGATTAAATTCATACAGCGGTAGTGAACTGCAGCCTTCTGGTCCGAGGTGAGCTGGGAGCCGCTCTGGGGTGAGCTGGGACCCTGCTAAAATCGCCCAGCATACCTCGCAACATTTGAATACAGGCATAAAAGTGTGCCTAGTAGATAGTCAGGTAATGTCTCTATTCATTTGGCGAGTTTGGCAGTGATCGGGCCTGTGAAGGTTGAGGAAAACCCATACAAACGCTGTCCTGTGCTCCAAGATCGGGACATCGATCGGACAAACACCGGACACAGAACATTCATTATAGTAGGATGTAGCATGGATGGAAGTTAGGCAAGAAGTTAGCTCAATGCAATTCACCAGCACAGGAAGTGCTTTCAATTTGGCAAGGTGTAAAGATTTACATAGAACAAGAATAGTTCTAAATAAACAGTAAATCCATTGTTGGGCCTATGGCTCTGACTCATGGTGCAGCTCAACAAAAATACAAAAACAAACACAAAAAGGCCAATAAACATTGCAATACATACATTAAGTCCAAATTAACACTAACACCACAACCCCACTGAACAGAAAAATAACACATTTTCAACAACATGCCCAATACCCACGATGCAATGCAGAGATAAAAAGGTGTGATCATGACTAAAACTTAATGATTTAAATCCATTCAACTTAAACTTTTTCGTACTTTCAACTACGTCTACAAATTAGTAGACTATGCTTAACATTTTATAGTAATAATTAAATCATGTAAGTACATTGTAATTAAAGCATTTTAGTAAATGCAAAGTCCAGGCTTACAGTGTTTTAACCTCCTCCTCAGGTGATTAATCTTTGGCAGGCAAATGAAAATTCCCTTCAATTTGTCTTCAAGGAGAAACTGATCTGGTTCCTCAGCTTCTCAGATGCCTAATCAATCACTCTTATGTGCTCTCCTGGGTCCACCTAGAACCCTACTCAGTAACAGGTTGATGCAATGATGAGGTCATTCATTCAAGCATCCTTTCCTTCTGTGTTTCTGTCCATCTTTCACTGTCTAGTCTCTTCTTTTACCTCTTTAGCGTGCACTTCTGTCTCATCTGTTTTCTTTTTCTCGATTTCAAGGTCTTGTATTGATCATCTCTTGGCATACAAACATCTGATAGTGGTAGTCACTACAACACTCTACAGCCACATTCATCAGAGCGCTTCAATACAAGGTTTCCTCTACACCTTTTATTGGGCAAGTGACTATTTTTGGTCATTTACACACACATTACAAGACAGTGATAGCAACAGTTACAGTGAGCTTTGGTATTTTTCCTGTAAATCATAACCTTAGCAAGACAAATAAATCTATGATTTCTTTTTTGCATGGTTCAAGCTAAATCGGTGGTTTCCAACCTTTTTTGGCTCGTGACCCCATTTTAACATCACAAATTTCTGGTGACCCCAGACATTCAAAACGGAGACGTTTTTTTTGTTAAAATTCATTTGTTTTTGATCAGTTTATTTGCTATACTATGTTGCAAATAAATGTTAATTTTAGATAACATTTAGTCTATATAATGTATGTTATTCTGGACGGAGGCAGAAAAGTCAGGTGTAGATTACTGCACAAAATGAAAATTTTATTTTCCTCGGTCAGGATATGTACAGTCAGTCCAGTTTGTATTTACAAGGCTGACAATTAATACTGAACAAACAAGAACTCAAACTATGAATTATGAAAGAGCTGCAGCATCTGAAACCGACCACAATGAACATTTGACACATAAACAGAACCACAGTGCTGCAGTTTCAGCTTCACACTTTGTCATGTCTTTTATGTACTGGGATTGTCTCTCTTAACTCACCATATATATTTTTATTAGTAAGTTTTATTTTGTTTTTTTATCAATTACTAGAAATTTCAGGCGACCCCATTTGAATTCCAGGTGACCCCATGTGGGGTCCCGACCCCAAGGTTGAAAAACACTGAGCTAAATATACCATAGCCACATCTTGGAAATCCACTACCAAACCAAATGTTAGTGCCTGGCTTGCAGGACTGTCAGACTCTCTAGCACTGGACAAACTCACTTTTACGTTAAAGGGTAAATCTTTTATCTTCGACAGTAGGTGGAGATCTTTTATGGTGTTCTTAGAGGGAAAAAGAGCATTGGAGGCGTGCTCTCCTTGTATGGCAACCATCAACAAATGAGTATTGCTATGTATTTATGTCTCCTGGGGTGGCCATGGCTCAGATGGTAGAGTGGGTCGTCCAATAACCGAACGGTTGGCGGTTCTAATCCTGCTCTGTCCCAGTCATGTGCTGTTGTGTCCTTGGACAAGACACTTCACCCTCCTTGCCTCCAGTGCTGCTACTCACACTGGCGTATGAATGTTTCAGTGGTGGTCGGAGGTGCCGTAGGCACAGATTGGCAGCCATGCTTCTGTCAGCCTGCCCCAGGACAGCTGTGGATACAAATGTAGTTTACCACCACCAGAGGGAGAGTGTGTGAGTGAATGAATAATGGATCCACTGTGCACGCTTTGAGTATGCGTTCATATAAATCTAATCCATTATTATTATCTCTTTGTCTATTCTTTGCTTTATTTGAAATGCTTTTCGCTTCGGGATAACTAAGTTAACTTTTGGGCCACCATTGACTTTTACGGTTGACTTATGTTTTGGACTGTGCCAATTATCAACTGTGGCTCAGTTTAGTAGAGCGGGTCATCCAATGACCAAAGGGTCAGCAGTTTGAATCCTCATCAAATAATCAAAGTGTCCTTGGGTTAGACACTGAGCCCTAAATTGCTGCCAGTCCAGTCTGGCAGCACCTTGCATGGTGGCAGCCGCTTACTGGTGTATGAGTGTGTGTGAATGGGTGTGGGCACCATGAAGGTGTAGAAAATGCACTATATAAGTTAAGTTCATTTACCATTTAATCATCACATACTACTGCCCTGACATGTTTATCTTATTAAAGATGAGCCTTACTGTGACAGTTCTGTTTTGCGCTTGTATTATTAATTATTTGTTGTAGAGGGATTATTTTCTCTGGAAATAAATAAACACACTTGTGTTGGAAAAAAAACGGTTACAGTGAGGCAATAATCTCAAATGGAATGGTAAATGGACTGAATTTATATAGCACATTTTTGACACCTTCATGGTGCCCAAAGCACTTTACAATTCCTTACATTCACCCACCAATGTAGAGTTCAGTGTCTTGCCCAAGGACACTTCGACATGTGGACAGTTGGAGCCAGGATTCGAACCGCCAACCCTTTGGTCATTGGACGACTCTGCCAACCGCTCGACCAACTGAGCCACAGGTTGAAAAACATTGAGCTAAATATACCACAGCCAAATCTTGGAAATCCACTTCCAAACCAAGTGTTAGTGGTGGTCGACCCCAAAGTTGAAAAACACTGTGTTAACCCTTTATCGGACAAGTTGACATTTAGAATTTCAGAGTATTTCTATGAGTGCCCTGTAAAGGGTTAACTTCTGCAATAAACTATCAAACTATGGAGAGAAAATACTGGGCATGAGGAGGACGAGTACGCATGAATAAAACACACGAATGTGGATTTCAATATGCGACGCTCTCTTGACGCACACAAACACACAGAGACAAGCAGGTGAAATGTGAGCTTAGGTAAATCTGATACCTTCACAATAGCCTGGCCACAGCCTGTGTCTTCAGCTCACACACACACACACACACACACACACACACACACACACACACACACACACACACACACACACACAAACACACAACATGAAAGAGTGCAGGAATGCTCGGCTCAAGCTACACAGCACTCAGCTCCGCATCAATTTTTAATAAGTAGAAAACCCCCCTCTGTGGCACGCTACACCACAGGAAAACACCTAAAGCTACCGACACACACCATATTTTCCCTTTCTCTGAATGTGACTTCCTTTATAAATAGCTCATGCTGAAATGCGACTGTAATCTGGAACAGCCCGCAGCGTAGAATAAAGGCTTTTCATGAGGGAACCCTGGAATAAAGCAACACCTTCATTCTCTCACGTAAGGATTCAGTTACAAAAAAAACAAACCTGAGATACCTGAACACCCCCACCTCTAATTAGAGCCTGGGGCAATAGGACACACGTAAACATTAGTATAAACAGACAGTTCTCTACAGCACTTTTTGATTTGCACTGGCATCACATATGAGTTTCTGTTTCTTTTAATAGTTGCTTGTGAAGCCAGACTGTAACAGGAAGTTCAGGGAGGAAGACTTCCTGTTCACAGATAAATCCGTTGAAGTGTGTGTGCAATGGCCTGGAAGAGATCCTGTCTGAAACTGCCACTGAGGGACAGGAGAAAAAAAAAAAAACTAGTTCAAAATGACAGACGACTGCTCCAGGTGATGAATATAATCCACAGATTCCTCACAATAGAAAACAAGACATAGATCCACAACAAACAAAAGCTTTTTGTGTGTCGCTGCCCTAATTTAAGCTGGTACACTTCACCTGTCCTAAGAGAGAGACAATGACCGCCCCCACGGTAATTCAATCAAATACAATGAAAGTGAAAGTGAAAAAAGTAAAGAAAAGAAAAATGCAGGTTTCAGCCCAATTGTAGGATGTGTTTAGAAATTCAATGGATTCATCCTCGGCTCATGTCCTGCCCTTTCATTAAGTTTCATGGACATTATACAGAAGTTTTGTGCGATCCTGCTCACATACACACAAAAACAACGGCAATCATAGAACAATCAAATACAAGAACAAGTGTTCAGAGAACACAAACCTCCGCCAAGCACCCCAAATGGTGTGCATGTGTGGATCGACTATTTCCTTTTAAATTAAACAGTTTCCACGTTGTTCCATACAGCAGAAGAAGTTGAAGCTTGGTACCAGTCATGTGTATGTCAAATTATATTCAATTCCAATCAATATTTGTTGAGTTATAATGAAAAATGTGTGGTTAATGGGATTTTCAATGTTAAATTGAAATGTCCACAGAGTCCACATTCCACAGCAGATGTGGATAATTTTGAGCCAGATACAAGATATTGTTATAAGCTACAGATGGATCAAATTGGAGGCTAATCGGAGTCGTTGTGAATTTTTTATGAATTTTCGAAAATTGCTCAATGATGAGAGATAAGAAAATTGTAGATTTTGTGACCTTGCTGTGACCTTGAACTTTGGCCTACTTGGCCCAAAATTTAATGGGTTGGTTCCAGGGCCTAGGCCTATCTGTGGGGAAAATTTGGTAAAGATGGTTTTAACAGTTTTCCTGTAAAGTTGCTAACAATCACACAAGCAAACAAACACACAAAGCAAAGTGATCACAATACCTCCTGGTGGAAGTAATAACAATAATAACTAGAAAAGCACTTGGAGAGCACAGACCTCCGCCAAGGCAGATCAGCCCCCCCATCACCATCAAAATTTAATCATTTGTTCCTGGTGCCAGTATCAACATTTCCTGAAAATTTCATCAAAATCCGTCCATAACTTTTTGAGTTATCTTTCTAACAGACAAACAGACAAACCCTGATGAAAACATGGATTAAATATAGTGCTTTTCAAGGCACCCAAAGCACTTTACATTAATTATCCATTAGTAATTCACTCTCACATCCACACTCTGGTGGTGGTACACTACGTTTGTAGCCACACCTACCCTGGGGCAGACTGACGGAAGCGTGGCTGTCAATTTGCGCCAAACTCCGACCACCACCGAACATTCATACGCATTCATACACCAGTGTGAGTGACACTGGTGGCAAGGAGGGTGAAGTGTCTTGCCCAAGGTTACAGAGGACCGACTAGGTCAGAGTGGGATTCAAACCGCCAACCCTTCGGTTATCTCCTGAGCCTTGGCTGAATGAACATGTTTATACGGGGTCTCCCATAAATTTTACATAATTTCATCGCCTAATATTTTGTTTAAAATTTGTTTACTCTTTTCATTCAAAAAAGTGTAATCATTTTTATTGTTCTGCTTTCAGGAATAGACATGTCATTTACTGCAACAGAAAAGGTGTTCTGTGTACTGAAGTACATCCAAACTCAGTCAATTGTGAATGCGTGAATGTGAATTTGTTAGAAAATTTCAGAAACAAGCACCAACGGGAAAGCAGATACGGACGAGGCATGAGAAGTTTCAAGAGGAAGGCTGTTTGTGTTGGAAAAAAGGATCTGGAAGACTGGCAGTTTCAGAAGAGGTGGTAAACCAAGTTTGGGAAACGTTCAGTTGGAGTTCAAAGAAGTCTGTGCAAAGAGCAACACTGCAAAGCTCAAAATCTCACCAAGTGTATTTTTCTCATTTCTAGTCAAAATATCTATTCACACTTAAAATAAGACATAATCACTTAAAGAGTCATTTGTAAGTGAGATATAAGAACTTATTGTTAGACAATAGATCTTGAAAATCTTATTTCCAGAAATCTTACCAAGATAATTTTCACTTGTTCCATTGGCAGATTTTTTTGCTTGAATTAAGCAAAAAAAAAAATCTTGAATTAAGCAAAAAAATCTGCCAATGGAACAAGTGAAAATTATCTTGGTAAGATTTCTTGAATTATGATTTTCAAGATCTAGATTATGTCTTATTTTAAGTGTGATGAGATATTTTGACTAGAAATGAGAAAAATACACTTGGTAAGATTTAGATTTTTGCAGTCTAGCCTGGAAACCCAGATCCTTAAGTCAACCGTTTGTGTTAAGAAAACACTTGCGACTGACCCCCTACAAGCTTCAGTTTCTGCAGGCTTTAAAGCTAGGTGACCGTTATGGACTTCTCAAATGATGTCAGTTTTTTTGGGACACCCTGTATAATTCAGTCTCACCTGAGTAATCCTATCAATGGTTAAAACCAGTGCTGGAATTAGTTACTAGTTAAAATAAGCTACAGGGTAGGGCTTCACGATCTGCAGGGGCCTCAAACAAATTCCAGATTTTGTTTTTACTCAATGTGTGGTCTTAATAATAAAATTTTGCAACTTTATCATCTATATTTGCATTGACTAGATAGCTGAATTATAGGTGATGTGTAATATTTTCTAGCATACAGATAATTCATCGAATTATCTCATGATACTCATAATACTGGAAGGTCTCAGAGTGTCTGTGTGTGTGTGTCTGCACAGTTCTGAGAAATTCAGACGTTTTTACCTGGCCAATTTGGTATCTACAGTTGAGGAATAGCCCCATCTCCACATTAAATATCTCAGTTATTAGTTGATAGGACCAATATTTTCGGAGATATTTGTCATTATGGAATACAATAGCCCTACAGTCTTGTTGTGTTACCCATGACGGTTGACGGGAAGCAAAGTTAAAAACAGGAACAATGCATTTACCAACTTCAGTCCGTGACGGTTTTTGGGAAGTGTAGTACCTGTGGTTCCCCATGGGTCAACACGCTAGTAGTATATATAATTGTGTTTAAGATCACGGGTGAATTGAGGCACTTCCATGATTATGTCAAGCAGATTTAACCCGGAAAAAAACAAATTTAACACAAAGATCGGCACCAAATCATCTTTCTAGACAAGATTCATTGAGTTTTCCAAAATGTGGAAGCAATGTTATGACTATTTCTATGTCTGATGGAATCAAATTGTTCAGGAGAAAGATCATTTTCACACCTAAAGAGAATAGAAAATTAACTGAGAGCAAATATGTCAGAAGAAAAATTGTCTGGACTTAGTATCATGTGCATAGAAAGCGATAAGTTGTGTCGCATATCTATTGATGACATACTCAATGACTTTGCCTTTGCGAGATCAAGAAAGAAGTTGAAACTTAGAGAATTCTCTGACATAATTTTTGTGATTTTACAACATGATCTTTATTATTGAATATTATTAATAGATATGGGGGGTCTCAGTGGGGGCTTAGGGCTTTATATAGCTTACCAAGGGCCTCACTATGTCTAAATTCGGCCCTGGTCAAAACAAATACAAATTCAACACTAGGAGCAGTGCAAAAAAAATAAATCTTTACATTTAAGCCACCAGGACCAGTGAATAATTGACATTTACCATGATAAACTGAATAAAACATTCATAGACAATCAAAACTAGAGGTTCACTAATGGCAGATAATGAAAACAGTTGGATATAATGCAGAGCGTAATACACTCAGGAAAAAAGCCTTGGCCGATATGACTCCCTGCCGATAAAATAACTGACAGTCAGAAATAAGCATTTGCAATAACCTTTACATAACCTAAGTTTATCAGAAACTGTAAAACTATTCAACTTCAAATTTCAGTCAGAATAATGGTTTCCTATATAAAGAACCTGGATCTGAACATCAAATGAAACAAAAGAGTGGTATTTATTTTCTGAGCTATTATTTTCCCTGAGTCATTTCAGTGCGGACGTCTGATGTTATCCACCTGATCAAGGTATACCTCATCGGTGCTGTCAAAACGGTCAATTAATCGGTCCGTCTCAGATAAAAACTGTTGTGGATTAAGTTTTCAGCAGAAACAATAATTAATCTAAAGCAGGGGTGTCAAACTCATTTAGGGATCACATACAACCCAATGTGATCTCAAGTAAAATAATAACATAAAGA